>NC_137034.1:16521720-16571720 GCF_032717465.1 Coenobita brevimanus
TAAGAACTATGTGACTAAGGAAGCATGTATGAAAACAAAATACTCGTAGTATTACTTTCTTTTAATTTAACTGGAAAAAAGGAGCCAGGCTTTCAATCCTACATTTAAATAAATCACTACGGAAGGTTTACTTAAAAGAGAATGAATCATCTGGAGATATGAGAGACAAAATCAGAGAGACGACATCAAGCTGGAGATAAGAATAACCATTGTTTTTCATCCCTTTACAGCTGGGATTTCTTCTTTACAACGCAGGTTTCTTCTTCATAAAGGAGGTTTCATCTTCACAACGGAGATTTCTTGGTCACAATGGGAATTTCAACCTCTTCAGTTATGTTTTTTATTCCTGTTCTTGCTGCTTCCAGACGGTTTTGTTAACTTTGGAGATAAAATTTGTAGTGATAGGGTTGCAGGCAAAAAAATAAAAATAAAAATAAAAATAAAAAACATTAATCGACTGACAACCTGATTTCTCTTCCCAGGCTCCAAAAACTCGTCCCAAGGCAGCAGGAAGAAACTTAAGTGAAGGCGTCTATGGGGTGGACCGCTGGTCAGTGGAGGGAGATGACCACCATGTTGTCTTGAAAATGTATGTTAAAGTTGTTGAGACGGTGGCCACCTCGTTTTGGCGATCAGCATTCCATCCCGTGGATGCCTTAACTTGATTGGAAATATTAAAAGTTTTCATTTTTGTAATGATGAATTACATGAAAAAATTAAGATTGTGACTGTAATGTTTAACTGTTACTGTGGATAAATTCTAAGGCATCATTTCTTGACTGGAAAGTAAAATATAAATTTTCTACTTTCCAAAATGTTCTTTTTATGCCAAACAAACAGGAGCAACCTCCAGTGAAAATCTGAGGAAGATTGGTTCATAATTTTACTAAACTTTTACCAGTGATTTTCTTAGACATTTTTGCCAACTTATATCCCCAAATCAAATTGTGCACCACCTAGAGGTCAAAAATTTCCCTTTATGCGAACCTAAGCGGAGTTTTAAGTCAAAATTTTAACAAGATTGGGCCATAAATCAGGTTTTCCCCCCCACTGTATTGCTATGATTTTAAGTATTAGTGTAAGTTAGTACGAGCTAGTATTGTAAGTGTAACCTTAAGCTTAAGTATTGGAGGTGTAACTCATGATTTAACCGTTAAGTTCTACATTTAAGTTTAGTTTTAGTTGATATTCATAATGTGAACATGATTCTGCTATTGATAGTGCTAAATTAAGTTTTGGTGTGAATATGACTATACATGTGAACCAGCCGTTATTATCAAAGACATATAACTGCGAAATTTTAGTGGAGATTAATAGTCGCGAATGTCATCCCTCGTATCATGATCTAGAGATTTACCTGCCGAAGTTGATAGATTTCCTCTTGAACTATGCAGTGGTGAACTGAGAATGACTGAAATAAGAATATTGAAAATTGTCATTTGTGAAGAGCGATATTTATGTCATTGACTCCTGTTTACAGTCACGAAGGCATGTAACCGACGTGGGTAATAAAACTGTTCGAATTCTTAATTAATTTGGCTTCATTATGATTGAAGTCCCTGTACGCTTATTACAAAAATTTCAACATCGTAAGTCACTTTTCTACGTATGTTGAGTGCAAACGTATCTTTTGTATTCTTTGAAGATCCTAGAGAATCGGTAATAGTATAAAATAATCAGTTAAAGTTATAGCCAATTATCGAATACTGTCTGTGATGCTTATAAAAAGGCAGGGGGACGACAGCGTAACCACACACACCACAAAGCCAGTCAGGAGACAGGACGTGTGTGCTGGGCAATCCCAGGTCCTGTCCTCCCCACTTACTGTTTTTTAACCAGCCCATACACCACTGACCGGGCTAATGTATGGCCCGGCCTACACTATAGGTGCAGGGAATCTTTGAACGAACGAACGAACAGCGTAACCGCAGTCTTGGTCGAACTTACATTCACTTCTCAGCTGTCGTATGTATTCATAATGCATTATGTTCAAAGGAAATAATGCTTTAATAATATCTAGTGCTGTTAATCCATCAGCTTCTTGGGTAACAGTAATTTAATGGCAACTGTGCGTTAATTACCCTCAGCCTTTCCTCTCACCCTGACTCATGTCACCAACCTAACCTTTATCCTTCCCGCCCTGAGCTTTACCCTCCCCACCCTATCCCTTTCCGCTCTCCACAGTAACCCTTCATCTCCCCACCTTAGCCCCTCCCCTTCCCACCTTAACCCTTCCTCTCCCATCCTAACCCTTCCCCTCCCCACCCTAACCCTTTCTCATCCCATCCTAACCCACCCATCCCGTCTATTAGACACACTGGCCTTCATTTTTCCCTCATTTTGAAACTAACATTATGACATACTTTGGCATGATGAGGACATTTATCTCTTCCTCACAGGATCATAAGGTTTTCAAGAGATTTTTATAGTAATGAGAAATAGATGGAAAGTAAAGATTAAAATTTAGCTTAACTGTGTGGAGAATCAGCCAGTGAGAAGAAAGTAGACCAGTTAGTAAATATTTCTAGACATCTTTAGTTGTAGTAGTAGTTGTAGCCATAGGTTCATCTAAAACGTGAACCAGGTGGACTGCAGGCTTACGTTGCTCTTCTCCTGCTGTTCGCCATCCTCCTTTCGGGGGAGGGCATGTAGTGGAGGGACATTTGTATAACCAGGCAGTTAAGCCGCCTAGTTATATCGGTGCCACCACATGGAGGCGTCCCTCTCCAGCCCTTAGTTTTAATCAAAATAAAGCGGAAAATAAAACATAGTTATCTGCGTCATTCTTTGGCTCATGAGTTACAAGAATATGAGGCCAAATATCAGGTTTGCTTTTCAAATTTATGTTGGTAGAGACAAATGCGTAAATTAGTAAGCTGTGAAGCTTTCTTTATCGTCGTCATCATCATCATCATCATCATCATCGTCGTCGTCGTTGTCGTCGTCGTTGTCGTCAGTTATCATCATCATCATCATCATCATCATCATTCGTCATCCATCACTATCCATCAGCCATCATCATCATCATCACCATCATCATCATCATCATCATCATCCATCACCATCCATCAGCCATCATCATCATCATCATCATTCATCATCCATCACTATCCACCAGCCATCATCATCATCATCATCATCATCATCATCATTCATCATCATCAGCAGCAGCCGGCATTATCCATCAGCCATGATCATGATCATGATCATGATCATCATCATGATCATGATCATCATCATCATCATTATCATCATCATCGTCATCATCATCATCATCCATTATCCATCACTATCCATCAGCCTTCATTATTATCGTCATCATCATCCATCAGCCATCACAGCCATCATCATCATCATCATCCATCAGCCATCACAGCCATCATCATCATCATCATCATCATCATCATCATCATCCATCAGCCATCACTATCCATCATCATCATCATCAGCCATCAGCCATCACTATCCATCATCATCATCATCATCATCATTATCATCATCATCATCATCAGCCATCAGCCATCACTATCCATCATCATCATCATTATCATCATCATCATCATCATCATCCAATAGCCATCACTATCCATCATCATCATCATCAGCCATCAGCCATCACTATCCATCATCCATCATCATCATCATCATCATCCATCAGCCATCACTATCCATCATCATCATCATCATCATCAGCCATCAGCCATCACTATCCATCATCATCATCATCATCATCATCATCATCATCATCAGCCATCACTATCCATCATCATCATCATCATCATCATCATCATCATCCATCAGCCATCACTATCCATCATCATCACCATCATCATCATCATCATCATCATCATCAGCCATCAGCCATCACTATCCATCATCATCATCACCATCATCATCATCATCATCATCATCAGCCATCAGCCATCACTATCCATCATCATCATCATCATCATCATCCACCAGCCATCACTATCCATCATCATCATCATCATCATCAGCCATCAGCCATCACTATCCATCGTCATCATCATCATCATCATCATCCATCAGCTATCACTATCCATCATCATCATCATCATCATCATCATCATCATCCATCAGCCATCACTATCCATCATCATCATCATCATCATCATCATCATCCATCAGCCATCACTATCCATCATCATCATCATCATCATCATCATCATCATCATCATCCATCAGCCATCACTATCCATCGTCATCATCATCATCATCATCATCATCCATCAGCCATCACTATCCATCATCATCATCATCAGCCATCAGCCATCACTATCCATCATCATCATCATCATCATCATCCACCAGCCATCACTATCCATCATCATCATCATCATCATCAGCCATCAGCCATCACTATCCATCGTCATCATCATCATCATCCATCAGCTATCACTATCCATCATCATCATCATCATCATCATCATCATTATCATCATCATCATCATCATCATCCATCAGCTATCACTATCCATCATCATCATCATCATCCATCAGCTATCACTATCCATCATCATCATCATCATCCATCAGCTATCACTATCCATCATCATCATCGTCATCACCCATCAGCCATCACTATCCATCATCATCATCATCATCATCATCATCATCCATCAGCCATCAATGTCCATCATCATCATCATCATTATCATCATCCAATAGCTATCACTATCCATCATCATCATCATCATCATCATCATCATCCATCAGCCATCACTATCTATCGGCCTTCATGATCATCATCATCACCATCATCATCATCATCATCATTATCCATCATCCATCATCATAATCATCATCATCATCATCATCATCATCCATCAGCCATCACTATCCATCATCATCATCATCATCATCATCGTTATCATCCTATTTTTGCGTCATGGATCTTGTTTTTGGATCTGGCAGTGTACAGACCCTTTCTATTTTCTTTTTTAATATGAGAAAGGAAAATAATATTAGGATAATTAAAAAAAAAAAAAAAGCCTTAACTTCTCAGATCTTTTGAAGACGTGCGACATATGCCCTGACCCTTTATTTTTCTTAAGAAATTAATTCAAATTAGAACTTATGATAGGAATGAAAAAGAAGAAATTAGCTCATTAAGTCTATTTAAGACAGTTTTCAACCTCTTGACTCCTGAGGAGGGGGGGAATTGGAAAGAGGACAGCCAGATGGTGGAGAGAACGACATGGAGGTGATTCGTTTGTGGCTTCCCCTTGCGGAATTAAGGCGTCTGACGATAACAGCAGATAAATAGTTTAAAATATTTCATCCAGCTTTAAAATGAATACAATATCAGAGTATATCTGTAGCGATGGAAGGGTTAACCCAGTTATAATAAAAATAATAATAATAATAATAATAATAATATTTATAATAATAATAATAATAATAATAATAACAATAATAATCATAATATTAATATTAATAATAATAATAATAATAATAATAATAACAATAATAATCATAATATTATTTTGCTCACTACCTAAGAAGAGTACAGAAAAGAAGAGGTAGGATTTTAGAATGATGAATAAAAGGGTAATAAGGAACCTGACTCCTGCATACTGAACACAGACACACACACACACACACACACACACACACGTTTCTCGTCGGTGTGTGTGTGTGTGTGTGTGTGTGTACACCACCGTCACAGAATCAGGTTCAACTGTGACCTCACCTCCTTTAAAACTTCCCAGGCGTCTCTGTAACAAGTACCAGCAACAAAAGTTGTCACAAAATTTTTCAACCAACAACTTGCCTCTGTATTCGTTGCTCCAGCGTATATTCTAAAACTCTGTCGGTCCTGGAATGTTCGTCCAGAGAGTTGGCCTTTGAACTTCTCTGTATATTTTTCTTTCTTTTAGTCTACGGTTAGTTAATTCCAGACGTGAGCAGCTGCGTTGAAGGAAAAGTCAGGAGGACATTCATAGGACGGATAAGGGACTGAATAGCGCGGCTGCCAGAGGTGGAGCAACTTAGAAAGCCGTCATTATGTGACCACGGGCAAAGCATGCAAGCATGTTGGAGCCTTTGTTAACGATAAGAACTATGTGACTAAGGAAGCATGTATGAAAACAAAATACTCGTAGTATTACTTTCTTTTAATTTAACTGGAAAAAAGTAGCCAGACTTTCAATCCTACATTTAAATAAATCACTACGGAAGGTTTACTTAAAAGAGAATGAATCATCTGGAGATATGAGAGATAAAATCAGAGAGACGACATCAAGCTGGAGATAAGAATGACCATTGTTTTTCATCCCTTTACAGCTGGGTTTCTTCTTTACAACGCAGATTTCTTCTTCATAAAGGAGGTTTCATCTTCACAACGGAGATTTCTTGGTCACAATGGGAATTTCTTTCAACCTCTTCAGTTATGTTTTTTATTCCTGTTCTTGCTCCTTCCAGACGGTTTTGTTAACTTTGGAGATAAAATTTGTAGTGATAGGGTTGCAGGCAAAAAAAAAAAAAATAATAAAATAAATAAAAAACATTAATCGACTGACAACCTGATTTCTCTCCCCAGGCTCTAAAAACTCGTCCCAAGGCAGCAGGAATAAACTTAAGTGAAGGCGTCTATGGGGTGGACCGCTGGTCAGTGGAGGGAGATGACCACCATGTTGTCTTGAAAATGTATGTTAAAGTTGTTGAGACGGTGGCCACCTCGTTTTGGCGATCAGCATTCCATCCCGTGGATGCCTTAACTTGATTGGAAATATTAAAAGTTTTCATTTTTGTAATGATGAATTACATGAAAAAATTAAGATTGTGACTGTAATGTTTAACTGTTACTGTGGATAAATTCTAAGGCATCATTTCTTGACTGGAAAGTAAAATATAAATTTTCTACTTTCCAAAATGTTCCTTTTATGCCAAACAAACAGGAGCAACCTCCAGTGAAAATTTCAGGAAGATTGGTTCATAATTTTACTAAACTTTTACCAGTGATTTTCTTAGACATTTTTGCCAACTTATATCCCCAAATCAAATTGCGCACCACCTAGCGGTCAAAAATTTCCCTTTATGCGAACCTAAGCGGAGTTTTAAGTCAAAATTTTAACAAGATTGGGCCATAGATCAGGTTTTCCCCCCCACTGTATTGCTATGATTTTAAGTATTAGTGTAAGTTAGTACGAGCTAGTATTGTAAGTGTAACCTTAAGCTTAACCCGCGGCGTCCCGGGGACGTACTTCCACGTCCTCACGTTTTGTCACAGCTAATCCCGGGGACGTACTTCAACGTCCTGCAATTGCAAGGTTCATAATTTCCACAATTTTCAATTTTCGCGAGTCATTTTTGGTACGTATACACGTGACACCTTCCTCAACAAGATGCCAGGCAGAGACAATGCCTTACCCAGCATGACCTCCTCCCCCCCCCTGCATGCCATTGTCTCAGCAATTCACCTGTTATCAGTGACCTGGCCAGTATAGCCATGTCATGCCACGGTACGAAATTCAGGGCCAGAGTGATTCCCCAATCAATGACAATGTGGAGGACAAACTTTACATAGCATTAGAGGAAGAAACAGTTAGAAATGATGATCAGGTAATGTGGCAAAAAAAGGTCAGGTATTAGTGAGTGAAACAATGTTTATAATGCTTATATTACTGCTTGAAAACCAATATACTCTTGTACTACATATAAATTCGTAACAGTAAATAAATAAATACCGTTTATGAGTGGTGTGAAATAGTTATCCTCCCATAGAACTCGTTTTCTTTGGTGCCAGCCTGATAGAAAACTCAGTAAGGTAAGGAGGCTCTCCTACCTGTAATGAGTATTTTAAACCTCAGGGGAGCGATTTCTCTATGAATTTTCGATGTTTCTCACCAGAAGCGAAAGTTTTAGCAAAAAAAAAAAGGGTCGAAAAATGGTCGGGATTGGGGGGTACCAGTGGTCAAAAAGTGGTCGGGACGGGGGAGGTTAAGTATTGGAGGTGTAACTCATGATTTAACCGTTAAGTTCTACATTTAAGTTTAGTTTTAGTTGATATTTATAATGTGAACATGATTCTGCTATTGATAGTACTAAGTCGAGTTTTGGTGTGAATATGACTATACATGTGAACCAGCCGTTATTAACAAAGACGTATAACTGCGAAATTTTAGTGGAGGTTAATAGTCGCGAATATCATCCTTCGTATCATGATCTAGAGATTTACCTGCCGAAGTTGATAGATTTCCTCTTTTGAACTATGCAGTGGTGAACTGAGAATGACTGAAATAAGAATATTGAAAATTGTCATTTGTGAAGAGCGATATTTATGTCATTGATTCCTGTTTACAGTCACGAAGGCATGTAACCGACGTGGGTAATAAAACTGTTCGAATTCTTAATTAATTTGGCTTCATTATGATTGAAGTCCTGTTCTGGTGTCAACATCTTTTTTCCATATGAAGTTGTAGTATCACACATTTTACATAATAATTTTTAAATACCACGTTGAGTACACTGCTTCCCGTCCGATCAGCGAAGTTAAGCAACATTGGGTCTGGTTAGTACTTGGATGGGTGACCGCCTGGGAACACCAGATGCTGTTGGCATCCCTACGTGTCAAGTGGGGTTGGTGGAGGATTAGTGCCCCTCCCTGTAAAACAATTAACTCTAAGCCTTGGCCACCCCATCTGGGATACATGGCATCTGGCAATGAATGAAAATGAATGTTTAGTCATAATTAACAGTGTGTAATGAAGTGTGAATGATGAACAACCAAATATCATTTCGCTGTTACCTGTGGTATAGGAAGAAGGTGGATGGCAGACCACAAGGGCCACCCTGTTTCAATTATAAAATGAAGGTTAGGAGGAGTGAAAAGATATCTGAATAGTGCATAAGTGTAAAGTCCTGGGGAACCATTTATTATGTTGGTATATGTGAATGTACTTAATACCATTTTATAGGGGTGTATAATGTGCTAGTAGAGTTGTCATTTATATCTACTTTTTGCATAAGCCCAGAGTATATGTAATGCTCGGCACTTCACTTTTTAGCTGACCTCAGCACCGCGCCCTACTCGGCTCGGTGACTGTACAGCGTCAGAGGCCGTTTTACAGTTTTAAAGGGAGGTTGTGTCGCTCTTACATATCTCTCGGGTCGCAGTTATATTATTCTGTGCCCAATAAAGAGAGATTTAATCTGCTCATTTCTGTCACCTTACGCTACCACTTAATAACAGACCAGCTTCCACCTTCTCGTGGCAGAGGACCTTTGATGGGAAGTGTCGGGCAGTGGCGGCGAGTAGCTGATGTGTACTGCAGACAGTGTCGTCAATCCAACACAGTGGTCTAGTTATACTATACAGCAGAACACTTAATATGTAGTCAACTGCTACTCCATAACGGCTACATTAAATTGGTGGCCAGCAGTGCGACGATACATTTTATTGGTGCTAGTGGTGGCACGATATTTAGTGCTAGCCGTGTACCGATACATTAAATTGGTGCTCAGTGCTGGGATACGATACGTGCTAAAGGGCTTTATGCTGTGAACCAGTAACCCTTGCAATCGCTCGTTCCTGAAGGTGAAACAGAAAATCTTACTCTACTGTTGTAAGGGGACTAATTACCAGTGAGTTAAGTGGAGCAGATAAACTGGAGTGGTGAATTAATTCCTCCCATTATTCTGCCAGTGCGAGATTCCTATCTTAAGCACAAACTGGCAGTTATCTCGCCCTGTGGTGTGCGAGATATCTCCATCTTCAAACGCAAACTGGCAAGAATCTCGCTCTCGTGTGCGAGAGGCGAGATAAGGGGAGTTCAAGCCAGTGCGGTGAGGAGTGGGTCAACTAACGACTTCTAGCAACTACGGCCGAGGCGAGCCGAAGGGGAAAGCCGAGAGCGGCCGAGAGGTGCCACGATTGTGTGTGGTGCGTTGTGGCATCTGCTTGGCGTGGTGCAGGGCGGCCAGTCGCTTGCTAACTCCCACAGCGAGCGGGGTGCCGTGTATGGTTGGAGGAGTCTGGTGGAGTGTGGAACGTGGAATGTGGAACATCATCCTGGACTTTCATCTAGGTAGTGTCCATGCATTATCCACACACACACACACACACACACACTTGAATCAACACACGTTAGTTAGTTGATGAGTGGAAATAAAGGATTCTCAGAATTCCCTTGAAATAAATATACTTTCTGTGTATTTTATATGTGTTCCATTCTCTGTCACTTACCATAACTATCCTTTTTTTTATGTCAGTTTATCTTCCTGTAACTGGGAGGGGAATTACTGACAAGGTTGGATGGATACAGTGAAAGAAAGTGGGGACATAGAAATAGGGAAATAGGGATTAACCAATCCCACTAGACTCAGCATTTTATGAGTGGGTTGATACATCAAATAAAAGTGCTCAGACATATTAAATGAGTGAAGGACATATTGAGGATCAAGGTGATGAGGATATTTCTGAAAGACTGGATGAGGATTTGAACGTTTTGCATTTGCGTTCAGTCATACTTATTCAACAGTCCCAGAGCAATTAGATCCAAAATGGCCACTAGTCTTGCTAATGAGGGTAATCCTAGTGAGGAGACTGTGGAAGTTGAGACAACAACAGTACCTTTGGTCACTCAGGATATGCAAAATCCAGTCATTAGTGATAGTACTACAACCACTCACATACCTGTGTATACTTCTGATGTTTTTAGTACACCACAAGGTTCTGGACAGAATTTATTTTCTGTTCCTTCTTCAAATGCATGGGGTATAAACACAGATGGTATTGACATGCGAACCGAGAATCCTAATCAATGGGGCATGAATACTAATATTGGCATGCAAACCCAGAATCCTAATCAATGGGGCATGAATACTAATATTGGCATGCAAACCCAGAATCCTAATCAATGGGGCATGAATACTAATATTGACATGCAAACCCAGAATCCTAATCAATGGGGCATGAATACTAATATTGGCATGCAAACCCAGGGTCCTTATCCAAATACCTGGGGCATGACTAACAATATGGGCGTGCAAGGTCAGACTAACCCTTCTCCTTTGTGGCAGATACCTGTACCTAATCTGGCTACTGATATAGTACAGCAGCATCCTAACTGTACTGAAAGTCAGGCTTTGGCGAAGGCAGGCATATGCTATGCAGAAGCTAGCAAAGCCTTGCAAACTTCGGGCTGGAGAGATGCAGCTACTAGTTCTCCACAGCAAAGGACCAAGGCTGTTAAGCCAGAGGTGAAAAGATGGTGTGTCATACATGGGCATTGTCCTCGTGAAACGGACTGTTGCCTCTTTGTCATTGAAAAGAGGAAGAAACTAGGGAACCCAGCTAGTTCGGGGGAAGCTCAGGGCCGCGCGCAAAAGTAATTAAAATAGTACAATCCACCGATGCGTGTGTGGCAGCTATCACTAAGGTGGACTTATTATCTATTCCTTGGATCATAGGGAAAGGCCAAGTGTCCCTGATCGTAGATACAGGGGCATGTACAAACATTATTTCTAGTAAAGCGTGGAAAGACTTAAAAGTGAAATGCCTCTAACAAACTGGACATTATCACCACCTGATGTAATGTTGACAGGTGTGACAGGGAGTAGAATGAAGATTGTAAGCCAGGTGCCGTTGACATTGAGGGCAGATAAACGATCTCCTGTGTTACGTGCTACATTTTATGTGGTTGAGGATTTTCCTCTGCCAGCTGATGGGCTGTTAGGCTTTGAAACCATGGAGGAGTATGATATAGTAATACACCCTCAAAGACATTCCATTTCCTTTAATGGGAAAGAGTTTGTAGGCCTTAATCCCTCAGCAACAAGAACTGGAACTGGCATCCAATCAGGAGCCGTCCAACCAGTTGTGACCCCGACAAGTGAAGCGTCAAGGGAGTCCCCGGATGCACACAAAGCGGAGGGTATGGACTGGAAGAAAGTCAGGGCTATAGTGAGTGGTAATCACCACTTACCCAGTCGAACTGTCTAAAATTCCTGTCCGAGTACCTGACGTGTCGGTGGGAACTGATGTAGCAAGCTTAACTGAGACTGTGAAACATAAGGCATTGTCGCTGGAATCGACTCTGACTAGCCCTGGCCAAGACCAGAAGACGCCCCTCTTCATCATAAATATGAGTGGTGGTGCAGTTAAGCTCAGAGATGGTTGTTATAGGCGACTTGATGTGCTATGGTGCCCCCATAAAGGAAGTCGATGACGTGCTGGTGATCTCTCCTGTAGTTACATCTCAAGCAACGACTCAGTCAGAACCCGTACGTCTGGCTAAGGAAAAACAGCTGGAGCAATACGTGAAGGTCACGGATATTGTAGACCATAAAACACGACTCCTAGCCCTCCTTAGAGAATTTTCCGACGTAGTAGCACTTCCAGGAGAAGCGCTGGGTAGGATGGATAGGGTGAAGCATCATATTGGTTTGTGCCCTGGTACAAATCCAGTTTATGTGCCCGCATACTGTCTACCGCACAGCCAAAGGGAAGCAGTGGATGAGGAAGTTGAAAGGATGCTTCGTGATGACGTTATCCAGCCTTCCTCCTCGCCTTGGAATGCACCACTCTTTCTAGTGCCTAAGAAGGACGGTGGTGTGAGACCTGTTGTGGATTTTCGGCAAGTGAACAAGGTAACAGTACCGGATCGTTACCCGATTCCGCATCTGCGAGACTTACTTCAATCATTAGGTAAGGGAAATACTGTGTTTACTTGTCTGGATCTAGCGTCAGGGTATTGGCAGGTGGAGCTGACTGAAGAGTCGCGTCCCATTACTGCTTTTAGCACTCATCGTGGGCACTTTGAATTTCTCCGGATGCCTTTTGGACTGAGTAATGCTCCTTTAACATTTCAGCGGATGATAAACCAATTGTTTGGCGAGATGTTAGGGCAAAGACGTCTTAGCGTATCTAGATGACCTAATAAATTTTCCTACACCACAGAACAAGGATCAGATAAGATCGTTCCTAGGCCTCACTGGCTTTTATAGGAGTTTGTCCACAGGTATGCCATCATAGCATCGCCTTTAACAACGCTACTTAAGAAGGACGCTGCATGGAAATGGGGACCCTCGGAAGAGAAAAGCTTCAACAAGCTCAAGCAAGCCATGTCAGAAACACCCGTATTAGCGTTTCCTGATTATACTCAACCTTTCTATCTGTGCACGGACGCCTCAGGTCTGGGTCTGGGAGCGGTGTTACAGCAGAAGGATGAGCAAGGTAAGACACATACCATAGCGTATGCTAGTAGGGCATTAAGACCCCCAGAAAAGGAACTATTCGACGACACATTTGGAGACATTAGCAGTCGTGTGGGCGTTAGGACATTTCCGGGATATTATCTTTGGCTACCGGATAATTGTTTTAACTGACCATGCACCCATACGCGACTTGTTTAAAGGAAAAAACTTGCGTGGTAAGGTTGCGCGTTGGTTTGGCAAGGTAATGGAGTTTGATCCAGAGGTCAGATATTGACAAGGCCGTAAAATGTTGTAGCCGACGCGTTGAGTAGAAACATTGCTGCTACCATAGCCGAGGATGTTGCTCTTGCTGAGTATTCCTCAGACACAGTAAAAGCGGAACAACGTAATGATGCAATGTGGTCTCAAGTCATCTTTGGAGTCTGGCGACGAGACTTGTCTACCTGAACTCCCAGTACCAATGACTCACTTCCATCTTCAACAGGGTCTTTTGTATAAGCAACCCCCAGGGAAGGACACTGCATGTTGGTTGTTCCTGCTACCTTACAGCAAGCCGTGCTACAGTTAGTTCATGACATACCTCAAGCGGGTCATCCCGGTCGTGATAGATGCATACGTGAGGCGAGAAAGAAATACTATTGGCCGACCATGAGGAAGGACATAGAAGCCCATGTCAGTCAATGTGTCAAATGCGAGGAAATACGAGGAACGACGGGACTTCTGACTCCCATCTTAGAGTATCCTCTACCGGAAAAACCCTGGGATACAGTCTCCATTGATCTCTTAGCGTTGCCAAGAAGTCGTCAAGGTTCAAGTTATGTACTGGTGGCAGTGGACCATTTTTCACGATTCACTGTTTTAGCACCTTTACAGACGAAAACTTCAGAGGAGGTGGCGCACGCTTTTGTGACTTCAGTGATTTGTCCATACTCTACACCTAAGGTATTGCTCAGCGAATGGAGTAAAGCAAGTTTTTATAACAGCTTACAGTCCTAAGAGCAATGGCCTGGTGGAGAGAACAAACAGGAAGATACTGGAAGTCTTGAGACCAGTAATAACCTCAAATCAGGAGGATAACTGGGAAGACTGGTTACCACATGTAGCGGCGACCATCAACTCCTCAGAAAATTCATCAACTGGGAAGTCTCCTCATTATATCCTTTATGGAGAAGAGAAAGTGTTACCCTACGATTTGTTGGCTGGACCTCCTACTCCAGTAGACAACGAAGAAGACTACGCAAAGGTACAGTTGTTGAAATTCCAATTTATACACAGTGAAGTACGGAAAAGATTAAAAGCCTCAAGAGCGGAGATGATGGCGAAACAACACAAAGGTAGTCAAGAAAAGACGTTACAGGCAGGCCAGAAGGTCATAATCCACAACCCTGAGAGAATTTCCAAGCTCAGACCTAAGTTCCGCGGACCATATACCGTTGTGGAAAGAGTACGTGGAAATACTTATAGAATAAAGGATGAAGCTAATGGAACTCAGGAGGCAGTACATGCTGATAGGATCAAACTAGTAAGTCAAGAGCTAGGCCTATCGTCTGATGTGCTGTGCCCTCTGTCTTCGTCGCAGTCTATGTCGTCATCCGTACCTATCCCTAACCAAGAGTATCGCAGCAAGCTACGATCCCACAACAAGAGTGATTAAGGGAGTATCTACTCTTGCAGAAAAAAAAAATGTGTCTGTGGCTCATACTCCTCGTGCGTTGCTTGGGGCGGACCTATGGAACGACATCAGACATGGACACGACTGCATTAATGCCAGGAGCACTGAAGAGCCCACTTGGAGAAGTCGTGGTAGTGGAAGATGCAGTATGCGTCTACTATCCAATGGAAGGCTATCTCCAAATGCCAGATATTGTCAAGGAGGTCTCCAAGGGCTTGTCGAATCTCAGACAGCAACTATTGGAAGTGGGAAAGATGTTTAATCGAAACCCACGATTGACGAACTCTGACACTGAAGCTTTGTTGAGCTTCAGACTAGGCATATATACAGGCTCACCGACAGGCTCACTAACTTGCATGGAGCTTTACCTAACGTACACTCTGATCTTTCTAAGCATGTCCATGCACGTACTAAGAGAGGACTTGTGGATTTTCTAACTCTTTGGTACGGTATTAGATAAGGATGTAGTGCAATTGGGTAGACAGATGCATGACTTGACACTGGCCGCTAAAGCCAATAATAGATTAATCATGCATGTGTATAAACAGTTAGATGAGTTCACTAACAAAGCTAACGAGATAATTAGGACTACCAACCATCTAGTAGAGCTTGTGAACAACATCTGAATTAACCTACCAACCCTAGCTAACTTGGTGTTATTCGCTGAGTACTTACATGCTCTCGACGAGTCAACCACTGCTTTGGAGAAGCATGCAGCCAATATGGTGGACAGCTTAATCGATGCAAGTTTGAACAGGGTTAATGCTTTATTGCTGCCTACTAATATACTAACAAATGCACTTGATATAGCAATGTGGAAGCATGGACTTATGCCACTCTTTGATCTGAGTCAACTGGAATATTATTACCCATTGTTAGAGGCCCAGTTGACCCATGAAGGCATCCTGATATTGGTACCTATGAGGAATGCTGTAACATACCAGGCATGGCGGTTCATTTCCTTCCCTTTTGCTACTGCTAATAATACACTTGTTATTATTGAAGAGGGTCCAGAGGTGCTAGTTGTCTCAGATGACAAGAAATATGTAGCAGAAACGACTGTGGATGAATTTGAGAAGTGTAAGGCCTCATTTCTTGATCTCCATGTATGTCCTGCTTTCCATTTTGTCTTCATACCATTAAAGGTAGAGGAGTGTAAGAGGGCCTTGTTGGACACAAATACTTCCTCTGCACTGCAATGTTGCACCTTCCAACCCATTCAGTTGAAGTCAGTTTTCCATGCTCATATTCATGCGAAACAGTACTTTTACTTTCCTGAGACAGAGGATGTAACTGTGATTTGTGCCTCACAGAATCAATTCCTTACAGTAAAGGGGTACTATATTGCACCTGATTTTTGTGAGTTACACAGTAAAGAGATAGCAGTTCTGCCTAGCAAGCATCATCTAGCTCTGACAGTGAACTTCTCATCCCAGTTACGACCCTTTTTACCTTCATTCAATGTTACTTCCTTGAATGTGAACAGGCTGTCTCATGTATTAAAGGAGCTTACCTTCCTCTCCCACCTGAACAGGACTGATTTAGAGCCTTATGTACTGTCCTATCTTCCTTCATACCTTTCTCCTTCCTATTTTGATCCTGGCGTTGGTCTTCTACTTATTGTGGTCTTGTCCTGTGTTTGTGTTTTAGGCTACTATTTAAGGCGCCAATTAAGGAACCCACTGAGACCACGTGTCCGTACTCGCAGATTGCAAGTGGATGTTCCTGAATAGTTAGCTACCCTACCCTCTGGTTAGGCTACACGGTAGTTAGGACAACAATGTCGACGAGGACGTCAATGGTGTGGCCGAGCGATGTTCTGGAGTCAACATCTTTTTCCATATGAAGTTGTAGTATCACACATTTTACATAATAATTTTTAAAGCTGTTTAGTCATAATTAACAGTGTGTAATGAAGTGTGAATGATGAACAACCAAATATCATTTCGCTGTTACCTGTGGTATAGGAAGAAGGTGGATGGCAGACCACAAGCAGCCACCCTGTTTCAATTATAAAAAGAAGGTTAGGAGAAGTGAAAAGATATCTGAATAAGTGCGTAAGTGTAAAGTCCTGGGGAACCATTTATTATGTTGGTATATGTGAATGTACTTAATACCATTTTATAGGGGTGTATAATGTGCTAGTAGAGTTGTCATTTATATCTACTTTTTGCATAAGCCCAGAGTATATGTAATGCTCGGCACCTCACTTTTTAGCTGACCTCAGCACCGCGCCCTACTCGGCTCGGTGACTGTACAGCGTCAGAGGCCGTTTTACAGTTTTAAAGGGAGGTTGTGTCGCTCTTACATATCTCTCGGGTCGCAGTTATATTATTCTGTGCCCAATAAAGAGAGATTTAATCTGCTCATTTCTGTCACCTTACGCTACCACTTAATAACAGACCAGCTTCCACCTTCTCGTGGCAGAGGACCTTTGGTGGGAAGTGTCGGGCAGTGGCGGCGAGTAGCCGACGTGTACTGCAGACAGTGTCGTCGATCCAACACGGTGGTCTAGTTATACTATACAGCTGAACACTTACTATGTAGTCAACTGCTACTCCATAACGGCTACATTAAATTGGTGGCCAGCAATGCGACGATACATTTTATTGGTGCTAGCAGTGCCACGATATTTAGTGCTAGCCGTGTACCGATACAGTCCCTGTACGCTTATTACAAAAGTTTCAACATCGTAAGTCACTTTTCTACGTATGTTGAGTGCAAACGTATCTTTTGTATTCTTTGAAGATCCTAGAGAATCGGTAATAGTATAAAATAATCAGTTAAAGTTTTAGCCAATTCCCGAATACTGTCTGTGATGCTTATAAAAAGGCAGGGGGACGACAGCGTAACCACACACACCACAAAGCCAGTCAGGAGACAGGACGTGTGTGCTGGGCAATCCCCAGGTCCTGTCCTCCCCACTTACTGTTTTTTAACCAGCCCATACACCACTGACCGGGCTAATGTATGGCCCGGCCTGCACTATAGGTGCAGGGAATCTTTGAACGAACGAACGAACAGCGTAACCGCAGTCTTGGTCGAGCAGCGGAAGGAACATCATCTCCAGCTCCAACTCTACGGAGTTTACATCCCACGTTTCACTTATGCCTACTCAATTTTCTCACCTCCTGCCACCAGCAGAACCACACTGCTGTGACTATACACTGTTTGGGCAACCGACAGTTGTATATCACAGTCAGGCAGTTTTTCCCACCTCCCAAACACTCTCCTTTCTGTAACTGCCTCCCCCCACCGTCTGCCTCCAAACATATACACACACACACATCCAACACACCACACTCTATCTCCCCGTTCCTTGCAATCCTTTGCCCACATCGCCGTAGGATTTCCTGTAACCCCATCATTGGTGAACCGAACCCCGCGGGAAGGCCGTTTAGGGCCGCCACAAGGGGGCCACTAGGTTGGCTGGGGAGCCAAAGCATGACAGGAAGGCAAAACGCTGTTTATGGCTAGGTTCCCCACCAGGGACAATCAGGGTAGGTGCCAGGGTCCCTCCCCTCGATGTCCTTTAGAGGACGGGGGAGGTAAAAACCCGGCGCCCAGGATCGCTGATATAGGTAGGCCTGGGCACCCCCTTTCTCTAACCCTATCACTATGAAATAGATGACCAACCAACCCAGAACCCCTCCCAAAGGAGGAGGAGGAGGAACCATCCTAAAAACCCAGACTACAATGCCCAAACCAATCCAGCTGAAGACAGGCACAACAACCACCAGCAACATGACTAAGCTAGCTGGCCCAAACAAGAGACCAAGAGACCCCAGCCCCAAGGAGCATAGACCAGGGGCAAAAAAGCAAGTACCTCCAGCTATGCAACAGGACAACCTGCAGAAGGAAAACCCGCTGACTCCACCCACCGAAAATCCCAGTGAAATGGACACCACTCCACCACCACCAGAATCATCCACTGACAGAAGCAATCACCACCTTAACCAGTGACACCAACCACACAGCCCAAAACTGCATAGCACAGATAGACAAACAAGAGGTAGACAACTCAAATACAGCACCAGATGAAGACGAAAACTTCACTGTCATCACAAACAAGAAAAAGAACAACAAAAAACAGAAACGAAGCAATGATAGCAGCAACAACTCCCTAGCCTTGCCAGCCCCCCTGCAATCGGGAAACGACAACTCCCCTGCAGCACGACCTCCAAACATGCAACCCAGAAGAGCTCCAGCTGTCTCTGTAAGGACTGCCCCACGCCCCACTACAAACCTACCACCCTTCTTGGTGCCAAAGCAGGAGGCCTTCGCCACAACAATGGACCTAGTCATGCAACTGGAAGAGGAACACCCCAACCTGAAATTTCACGCCACAACGAGACTAGACTACAGTATGATCTTAACACCACACGACCAAGACACGTACGAAACCCTGAAGAATTGCAAAACAGTAGCAGGCTACCCTGCAATCATAAAGGAACTAAACCCCGACCTCGCAACACGCAAAGCCATACTGATGGGCTACAACCAACTCCAGTGACTAGTACCAATCCTAAAACACAGCCAGGTGGAACACGCTGCGAAACACGAGGGGAACCGACAAGGCAAGTTCTGGTAACACTCAGAGGCACCATTCCCCAGACTCTAGACCTGGGAAACTGGGGGACCTACTACCTTCGCCCCTACACCCCGGAACCACTGAGATGTTACAATTGCCAAAAGTTTGGACATCACCAGTCCACTTGCACACGCCCACCAACCTGCGCAATGTGCAGCCAACAACATGCAACAGAGCAGTGCCTCACCATGTTCAAAACCAAACAGCCAATAAACTCCAAATGTCCAGACTGCGGACACAACCACCATGCCTGGAACAAATCCTGCCCAGCCAGGATAGAAAGAGTACTAAAAAGCATGGAAGGACAAGCCAAGTATGTGCAGGTGATACTCAAAGTCTCTCCTGCATCCCTAGGCACCTTCGTCTGGGGCCAACAGAACAGCCACTCCCAACCCCACCTCAACAGCAGAGTACCCCCCACTCCCCACAAGCAGCAACACCACCACCACCAAAACACCCGCCAACTTCAAAACAAGCTCACCTACCACACGACAAACACCCCCATCCCCCACTCAAGCAACCTCATCACCAATTTTGACTGCGACTGCAACACAAACACAGTCGACAGAGGCAACCCAAATGCCCCCAAGCCCACAGCCAAAACACACCACAGTGGACGCAGAAACACTTTGCACTATCTGCCAGGAGATAGCACTGGGAGTGCTACAGATCGTTTCAGACCAACTGGGCCGCCCACTAGACCCCAGACTAGTAACCCCAGCGATAAACAAGCTAATCAACACTCACACGGCACAACACAGCCCCAACTTGCTCACCCCAAGCAGCCAGCCCGACAACCCACCTCAACCAACCACCTCACAGGCCAGCCTAACACACCAACCACTGCTGTAACCAACCCCATACCCGAGAACAAGCAGACAAACCACTCCGCTCCACGTCAATGGACACCAGGCACACGCAGAGAACTCGTTCACAATCACCAGTACAAGCCATGGACATGACCCAGGCAACGAGCAAAACAACAAGCAAACCCCCTCCCAGACCACACAACAACCTAGATGCACGAAATGTCCCGGGACATACTCAACAACACAACCCCAATACCATCGACATCAAGTTCCTCCAGTGGAATATCTGCAGAATCAGGGGTAAGCAAGCAGAACTCGAGGAAGCAGTGAACACAGACAGAACAGATGTCATCATGCTGCAAGAAACCCTACTGCCCCAAAACCGAAATTTCAGACTGAGAGGCTTCACCCCCCTCTTCCTCCCCTTAGCAAGCGACGGCCCCCAAGGCCTCGCAATATTTACAAGAAACCACATACCCACAACACCCATAGGACCCTTGCCACGTTGTGGCAACGGGGTGGAGGTGCTGGGAATATCCATAACACTGCAGAACTGCAATCTTCACATCTGCAACATATACCGCAAGCACAACGCAGACCTTGACCTCACAGAGCTTGTTGCTACTGCAGACACCCAGTCAACACTCATGGTAGGAGATATGAACGCCCATCACCCCCTCCTCGGCTCCCCTAGCAACACCAACCAAGCAGGGAGGCACATTGCAGAGCTCCTCAACGAAACCAACACAGTCACCCTTCTAAATAAACCCAACATCCCTACCCACATAGAAGGAGGCCGCCTTGACCTCGCATTCATATCGACCAATCTGGCTCCCTTAACCCAATGGAACACCCACCCCATTCTAACATCAGATCACTATGCCATATCAATAAAAACTAATTTACCCCCCCCTACCCAAACCACCAGGCCCACCCTCACGGTTCAACACAAAAAAAGCTAACTGGCAACTATACACAGACACTCTCGAACAACTCACGGCCTCACTGCAATACTCACTTGACCTCCAAGAACATGAAAAACATATAACAACAGCCATGCAAGCCGCCGCAGTAGCAGCCATCCCTAAAACAACACACAAAAGACTCAACCACATGGATTGGTGGTTTTACAACGACAGAGTCAAGGAACTAAACCACAGACAAAATCAAGCAAAGAAAATATACAGAAAAAACAGAACCCCTGAAGGACTACAACACTTACAAACGACAGTCCGACTGGTAAGAGAAGAAAAGAATAAAATCAAGGAAAAAAATGGCTAGAGTGGTGCAGTTTCCTCAACGCAAGCAGCAGCACTGGGGCATTATGGAAAAAACTTAGAGCAGTGTCGGGAACAACCCCCAACAGACCCACTTCTCACCCCAACCCACAAGAAGAAGCTGAAAGAATAGGACTGAACTTTGCAAACAACATTCCCAAGACATCTCCCAGACACCACAAGATGGCATCAGGAATCACTGCACAACGACAGAAGACACCTAATTAACAGGGAGAAACAAAAAGAGCATCCATCCGACTGCCCATTCACAATGAACGAACTCGAAAATGCACTGAAAACGAGCCAAGACTGCCCCTGGTAGGGATGGCATCACCTACTCTATGATAGGACATGCAGGCCCCATTGCAAAAGCCGGCATACTCAACCTAATTAACCATTCCTGGGAAGTAGGACAACTCCCAGCAACTGGGAAACAGGCACTCATTACCCCTGTGCCAAAACCCCAAAACCCAGGCTCATACAGGCCCATCTCCCTACTAAGCTGTCTCAGCAAGACAGCTGAAAGAATGATACTACGACGACTACGGTAGTGCACTCCCACACCTCACGATCACATATTCGCCTACACCAACGGCAGGGGAACGAGCGAATGTCTAGCAACCCTCCTCACCGAACTGAGAAGAGGGAGGGGGCTATCTATTTTCATAGACTTAGACAAGGCTTTCGAACTAGCCTGCCCCAAAGCAACACTAGACGCCCTAGTCTGCAAAGGAATAGAAGGCAAGCTCCTGTGGTGGCTAGAAAACTTCTTCCACAAACACACCAACGGCACCCCTCAGGGGAGCAAAATCAGCCCCACCCTCTTCAAGAAACTAATTGAACGCCTCCTCGAAATAGACCTAGATCCTAACATCAAACTACTCATGTACGCAGATGACCTAGCCATCATCAACAAGGGCCCCTATCACACTAAAGTCCAAACCGCCTTGACACGCCTAAATACCGCCTTCAATAACCTTGGCTTGAAAATATTGTAAACACAGACAAAACAAAAGCACTCCCCTTCGGCATAAACACACCACAACAACAACTATACCTCGATGCCACACCTATTGACTAGGTCACTACCGACATGTACCTAGGAGTCTGGCTATATACCAACCTCAAAGTCAGACAAGAAATAAACTATCTCAGAGAAAGAACTAAAATAAGAACAAATACACTCAGAGCATTAGCTGGCAGAGGAATGGGAGCAACACATCTAGTACTAAAACTCTTCTATATACAAGTGATCCGTTCTCTAGTAGACTGCGCCGCCCCCGCATTAATAACCCTAGAACCACAACTAACAGAAAAGTTAGAGGTCATCCAGAACAATACACTACACGCAATAACAAACACCCCGCCTTGGACTCATCTCGTTAACTTATGCAGGGAATGCGCTATCGAATCACTACAGAACAGAATACAAGAGTGAGTTGTATGCATAGCTGCTAAGCTAGCCCACTGCGCTTAAGAACTCACCCCTATAAAAGAAATTAAAGCTGAACTGATCAGACACCCCGCACTCCTAAACAAAAGCTGGACACATTGCACAATTCGGGCTATCAGAAAATACAACGCCACAAACAAAATCACACAACAGCCTGACACCCCGATACCAGAATATAAAGAACCCCCCCCCCGTGGACCCCCCCACCATAGAGACTCCTCACCCCCAAAGTCACAGGAAAAAATAACACACTCCCACAACAACTAAGCCAAGAAGTACTGGAAAGAATCGTGACTATCACAGACCGAAACACAGTCAACTACCATACAGATGGTTCAGTAGAACAACCAAAAGTTGCAGCTGCATTCATCAGCAATGGGAAAGAATTCACCGCCAGGATCTCTAACGGAGCATCCACCCTGCAAGCAGAACTAGGAGCCATTGTGGAGGTGCTATCAGACGCCAACACAACAACTACACAGATGCACATAAACATACACACAGACTCACTCTCCGCCATACAAACACTACGCAGACAACCGCAACAGCAGACACATCATCTCCACAATAAACAACTCAGCACACAACATTACACAAACAGGCAGAACAATCACGATACATTGGATTCCCAGCCATGTAAACATACACGACAATGAACGAGCAGAGCGTGCAGCCAAACACGCCCATACACACCCACATATAGATATACACATACCACCGACCATAACACAGACAAAACACGACAAAAGAACAATAACACCCACTCTCACAAAACAAGAACATGAACATCATGTCAACCAAGGCTCCACTTCCTCCATCTGGTACGCCTGTGCAACAAAATACAAACAAATACCGCTACCCACACATACATCCAACAGACCTCTCACCTACATACACCGCCTCCGCCTCAGCTACTTATCACGAGATCAAGTGATCAGCAACATCAGGAACGCAACCTGCAGCTACCGCGGAACAGACGCCCCCTTCCCTCTTCTACACTACATCATTAAATGCAGAGCGACAGCCACCATCAGAGATGGCGCCGCTTACCCAGACCCCGATATAACACCCACCTCCCCTCTTGCCACACCTGTTCAAACACTAAGCAACATAGCCACTTCCACTGTACACAATGCCACATCTAACAACCTGCATCTTTTAATCAACCTAGTCAAGTCAAAAACCCCTCCAATGTAACAATTAAACGAATATTACCGCACTGGGTTACGAGGTGGCCCAGCCCCCCCCCCTTCTCTAACAGGGGGGAAATCAATTACTACTACTACTACTACTAGCACAACCGCCAGATCACTGTACCTCTCCTCGTCGTTGCAGGTTAGTGCCCGAGCTCTCTCACCTCCCCACCCCCTTTTCTCTCCCTCGTGTATTAAGTCTTCATATATGTTCGTGAGTTAAATTAGTGATATTTTCCCCAGATCCTCCTTGTGCTAAATAATGAGATCGCTGTTCGTCTCCTTATCGTTGCAGACGAGAATTATGGAGGGCCGTGGCTTCGAGCGTTCTCGCCGCGGCCTAACCGCAAACACACTAAATCAACCCCTCCCCCTTTAGTTCATGGAATCAAAGTGAATATCGGCTGGTCCATTTGTCCATTTGATTACGGTCCATGTGATTATTGGTCATTTTGATTATTGTGTCTAGTTTATATAAGATTTTTCAATTATCGTGTATTTAGTCTTACAGAATATTCTTTGGTGATAATCTTTAGGTTCCTTCCCGACGGGTCCGTCAGAGACCACGGGACTATATCCATGCTATCAGTATTCTTGGGATATTAATCTAGTGTGTAGAGATACATATTTTTGGAGTTACACTGTAAATCCTGATTATTGAATATTAATTTAGTTTTGTAAAGATTCTCATTTCCGATGATCTAGATCCTCATTATATTTTGTTTGGTATATTTCACAGTTTGAAGAGTAATTGTATTTCGGTTCTTAACCCGTCACATCCCTAGGTTTTCCGCACCTCTGACATCCCCCAGTCCCGAGCCTTTTTGGAAATTTTGTTTTTTGGCTAAAACTTCCGCTTTGGTTGAGAAACGAAGGAAAATCACCAAGAAAGGGCTTACCGTGGTCTATAAGTGGTCGGAACAGGTGAGGTCCCCCGCACCAGGTATCGTATTCTTTCATTGACGTGTCAGACGCTCACATTTTCTATGGTAGGGAATACTGGGAGAAACAACACACTACACTTCTATATTTATTGATTTTGAACTAATAAACAATAACAGTAGCAATATAGTGGATTTCAGACACATATATATATAAAAAAAAAGCATTGTACCATCGCGCGAGCATAGCGAGTTAGGTCCGAGTCGTAACATGCTATATGCTAAGTTTCTTGTATCAGTCAACATATCATTTTTTCTACTTGTATACTTCTGTTTCAATGACATTTTACCAATTTCTACTGTTTGTAAGTGTTTTCAGATGTTTTCATTCATTATGATGACATGCAGCATACGTTTAGCGCACATCAGCTTAGTAAGCGCACTCGCTATGACTCGTATTTCAACATACCCAATTGTTTTATCACTTTCCTATTACTTTTCCCTTTACATAGAACCTTTCCTCCACCACTGTAAATGTTTTCAATTATTTACATTCATTACGAGGGCATTTAGCGATATGCTAGCGCATATTCACGTAGCAACCACAATCTCAAACATTCGTGTTTCATCTTCTACTTTATTTATTCACTCCAATTATAATTTCCCACTTACATTACACACGTTTACACCCCTATACTGCACTGTACATACTTACTGCCATTATTTATTCAAGTGAGCGTCAGAATATCGCATGAAAATACCCTCGCAATGAATGTTTCGACCAACATAATACTCAAACACTTATATACTAATTCTTCACATATATTACACACTTTCCCACTTGTTGACTTCTATTTTCATTATTACGGGCCTTATTCATTCAACTGAGCATCAGGATATCGCATCTCTATACACACGTTATGAATATTTTGACTTAGAATATATTTCACCACTTACAATAATTTGAACTTATATGATACACGTAAGCATTTCCAATAATAATAATTATATAATTATGGGCCGTATTTATTGCACTGAGCGACAGAATATCGCATCATAAAACCCTCGCTTTGTATGTTTCCACTTACAGTATATTTATACACTTACATACAATTTTTGCACTTATGTTACACCCGTATGCACTTTATACTAATATTTGGAGATCAACATGACTGATAATTTCACTGAGCGTCTGTTTGTCGCATTTACTTCATAGTTTCAGCGTCCTATCGCATTCACACCATATCAGAATTGCATCAACGTGTGATATTCGCTGAAACATGGGTGAATACAGAGACCCACGTCACACTCCACGCACTCATAGCGGGTGTCCTTCCTCTGTGTCGTGAGTCTCACCCGGGAATTGCTACACACGTGACACCTGCGTTGGGGCCTAGGTCTGCTTGGCTGGGGAGGGATAGGAGTGGGGAAATGGCGGCTGGATATTCTCAGGGGAGTTTGGGCAATAGGGGCAGTGCGGGTGCGATGTTGGGGCCTTTCAACAGGATAACGTGCAAACATCTCTCTTGTGAGCTCCCTCACAAACCCTTCAAAGGTTTCCTGAACTCCTGTTGTCATGGCGTGAAGGTGGTGGCAATTCAGAGCAGTGATGTCTAGCAAGTGAAAGAACAGTTTCTTATACCACTTCATCGTGGTCAAGGCACACTACCGTCGATATCATGGAGTCTGACTGGTCCACCAGGCTCATGTTTATGGTATAGTCCATGACACACTCAGGTTTCCAAATGTGACGCCTGTTCTCGCTACGGTAATCTACGGAATCAGTACGGTGCATCAAGGGGCGGTGAACCGTTGACAAGAGGCTTACTTCTCTATTGTGGTTCCACACAGTTGCAAGGATGTTGTTAGCTTTGAAGAAGACAACCTCATTCCTTGCAAGTTTTCGCCCTACCTTGGCCATGTGACGCCGGTTCACCTTCACGGTTCCATTGACTCCCGTTTCATGCGTGTGAAGATAACAAGCGAGAAGAGGGCTAGTGTACCAGTTGTCCAGGTAGAGGACGTGACCACGATGAAGGTAGTCTTCTATCATCGTCTTTACCACTGCTCCCGACAGTCCAATACTTCGATCTTCTATTATGTCTGTCTGTGCACTGGTGTACAAGACTATGTTTTGCACGTATCCAGTCCTACAGTCGCACATAACAAAGATCTTGAACCCAAAACGGTGCCTTTTGCTGGGTATATACTGCCTAAATGAAATATTACCTCTTCCCAACACGAAACTCTCGTCTATGACGAGGTCTCTATAGGGATTAAATGACGAACGAAAGGTTTGCCTCAGGTGATCAAAGACCAACCTAATTCGCCTCATTTTATCTGTGTCGTTCGCATTTGCAGGATCATGAGCATCATAGAAATGGAGGCGACTTGGAATTTGTTGAAATCGATTACGGCTCATCACTTGCCCAAATATTGGAGTAAACATAACAGGGTCCCTTGTCCAGTAAGGAGAAATTCTGTTCTTTCGTATAATACCCATCAAAAGGATCAGGGCAAAAAATAGGAACATTTCTGAAAGGGAGACAGGGTAATCATATATGATAGAATGCCTACTCCTTATTCCCAATCTTTCACTCTCAAGGCGCTGGATGCTTGCAAAAAGGTTGGTTTGGTAAACAATCTGCTCCATGAATGCCTCACTAAAAAACAGGTGGAAAAAATCCAACCTGGTGGAATTACGGTGAATCCGGGAGCAATGCAGCCAGAGCGCCCCTGCTCAGTGAAGGGGTGAATGAGGGGAGAAAAATCACTCCCATCCTCCCAATTCGATCCCACAAATCCCTCGTCCCCATCATCCCCATCACCGCCTTCGTCTGGGTGGGAAGGAGATCCTTTTGGGGGAGGTGGGGGAGAAGGAGTGCGGAGGGCTTCCCCACTGTCACTCCTCTTCCCTTTGCCTTTACGCTTTCCCTTTCCCTTATCCTTACCGCCTTGAGGAACGTTAGGAGGCTGTGGGGATGAAGTAGGGGAATACTGGGGAGCATAAGACGTGCTGGGGAGTGGTTCTTCCCCACCTTCCCCCTCCATGACAACACCACGTGATTTCTCACGTACCCTAGCTCGACCACGTGTTAGGGGATATTGGGGAGCATAAGACGTGCTTGGGAGTGGTTCCTCCCCTCCATCACAACCCTACGTGATACTGAAGGCACCCGCACTCGCCCACGTGATACACTACGCCGCCTCACACTACCTAGGGAGAGCAATGACTCACTCACGTCACTCTCACTTTCCCTAATCCTCCCTGCACTTTCCCTTTCACTCCCTACTCCCTCCATGGCAGTTCCTAACTCCCCAAACAAGATACTAGGCCCATACCTGCTCGTCCGCGTGGTGTGCGCTCTGGGCCACGATGAGTTATTACCTCACATCCATACCACGTGGCAGCACGTCCCACGACTCCGTCCTTGTCCTCGTCCTCATCATCGTCATCGAAATCTGGTTCCACATCACGTTGGGGCTGGGCATAGGATGTTTCACGTGGTTTCTTTGCCTGCTGCCCCTCTCTAGCAGCACGGTAATTCACGTACTGCCGTTTCCTGGGAGACGGGACTTCCTTGTCACTGCTGGTGGTTTCTTCCTCCTCTGGCTGCACATAATCTTTATCCTCAACCTCGTCGTTCAGTGGGGAATCACTGTCGCCTGTAAAGGCGTCCAGGGCGGCTTGAATTTCGCCCTCTGAGAGACCTCTCTTAGCCATGTCTGAGCAGGACCGTTTCTACCAGGTGAGTGGATGAGCGGCGGATTAGCGCGGGTCGCACGGGGTCACCGAGTGTCCCCGCCTGGTGGCATGTAGAGGACGGTCATGCGAGGATACGTACCGCAAATCAAGCGCGAAATTTTAAAATTGTCAAAATTATGCACTTTGCAATTGCACGATATATCAGTACATCGCCGGGACTGGCAAATGCAAATCGTTGCAACGTACCCATACGTCGACGGGACAGGGCGGGTTAATACATAGTAAATCTTATGTTAAGTCATTTTGAGTTTGAATTTTGGAATCCTCCAAGGAGTGGTACAGACGAGGTTGAGTGGCCCGCAAGCTGTGCTAATATCTAACTACTCACGCCTTCTCTAATAATATCAAGCTACCTCATTCTTATAAAGCCATATATTCTCAAATAAGAACATGCTACCCTATTTCTCGATAATCTCTAAAATTCTCGGCGTTACACTGGAGGTATCTAAATTCTGATCATTACACTGGTGACTAATCCTTCAGCATCATACTGGGGGGCGTACCCAAAAACTTTTTACATTACAACTCCATCTGGTGATTTTGTAGGAATTTTTGCCAATTTTCAAAATACTGAAACATACTGTGCCACCTAATGACCTGAATTTTTTACTCTAGGTTTTTTCCCATTAGTGCCAGACTTAGAATCTCCAGTATAATCTGAGCAAAATTTTTCCTTAAATTAGGATGTTATTCCACTTTTACCGGATTTTTTTTTTTTTTTATAATTTTTTCCAAATTTATCCGCTTCTTGCGCCATCTGGTGGCCCGAATTCTTTAATTTTGACATTTTTCCATAAGTGCCAAGCTGAAATGAATTGCCATGGCACTAAAATACCACAACACACTACATAATAGTTAGAGACATTAATATGCTGCTAATACGTAATATAGAGCTTTGAGGTAAGTCGTGCCAAAATTCAAGAAAGCTGGAGGAAACAGGAGTGGAAATTCTTGCTAGGGAATGTTCCACACAGCACAACGTGACGTCATGGAAAAGCCACACAACACACCTGATGGAAATCACCACAAACTCATACACGTGCCCACACACATGACCCGACCAGTCATATACGGGGGAAATTGAAGAGACTGGTCAGAAGGGGCTGGGACGTGATAGGAGAGAAAAGAAGCATGGTGGAAAAGGCAGGAGTAGAGGGCAAGGTGTTAGCTAGCGTAAACCGCCCTCACCTTAGTACTGCTCTTGTCAAGAAAACTCCTTTTGAGAATAAAACTGCAATCAAACAACAAACTCATCTTTATCTTTCTCCTGCCGTCCACGACAGGACCAGCTTGAAAATTATCTCCTCTTAAGACCCTATGATCTGTCAGTTTTGGAAACGCCTCGGCTACAGCTACGAGAGATCCTCCAATTAAAATGAGCAGAATTGTCCCATAAATAAAGGATTTTGTACCACCTTTACCGGTGATTTTTAAACATTTAACAGCTCATGTACTGAATTTTTACATACTCATACAGCAAATTGGAATATTTACTTCATCATATGGTACTAGACATGAATGAAGTAATGAACCAGTAAAGTGGAAAATTTTTATTTGTATAACAGATAACTGACCAAAAAAGTACTTGGACATCTCCATTCGCTTTGCTCGCTCTGGTGACTAATATCAATAGGTAACTGAACTCAAGGGGTTAAGCGGAATACGAAAATGAGAGTGTAAATACTCGTTTTCTATGTGCATGGAATTCATTTTTCCCCATTATTATTATTTATGGAGTATTATGATTCGTTCAGGGTGAAGTGAGAGTGGATGCATTGTGTAGAATTTATATAATTGCTGAAACACTGACATCAGTTGCAGTCAAAGGCCGGTATTCTCGTAGATTGAGGAAGATCCCCAACACCTTTTCCTAAGCAATTTATTTTGTTTATTACACATTACTGCCCCTTCTCTGTTAAATAAGTCCTTCCAATATCGTCATACTATGCAAAAAGATATTAACGACCCCTATCCAAAAACAAATCAGTAAGGAAGAGGGGTTGGGGAGTTTCCCTTACTAACGAGAATACGAGCCGAAGAGTCTTAGGAAAAATATAGCTGACATGAAAACTGTTTGCCCTCACATACCAAAATTATATGCCATCGATTTTGTGATTGAAGCTAGGCGACTTGGATCTCTCTCTCTCTCTCTCTCTCTCTCCACTCCAGTAGATATTGACACACCTATATATTATTGTCTGTCGGTGGCAAGAGTGAATATTATGATGTCATCGAAAATAACACACACACACACACACACACACACACACACACACACACACACACACACCTGCTTAAAGAAAAATGTTCACGTACATATCCATCCCAAACTTTTACTTACACAAATACCCACACTTGCTGTGAGTGTTTTTGTGTGTGAGCGAGTTGGACAACATGAGTGTGTGTGTGTGTGTGTGTGTGTGTGTGTGTGTGTGTGTGTGTGTGTGTTTCACGAGAATGGTAGTAGATATTAACCAAATTCTTTTTGCATTTGATCTGGGTAAGTCCAGGGAGTGTCAGAAAAAAAGAAAAAGAAAAAAAAAAAAGGCTATCGCGAGGGAGCGAAATTGTGGAAAGTTGTAACACATGAAAATGTCGCTCTGTGAGTTAGTTTGTTTCATGAGAACGGTAACAGATATCGACATAATTCTTTTTGCATTAGGTTGGGGTCAATCCAGGGAATGTATAAATACAAAAAAAAAAAAAAAAAAAAAAAGTGATTGTGCGAGACTCGACTGCGCGAGGCAGTTGGATATTGAGACACGCGAAAAAGAGCCAAATTCACTTTTTCGACTTTTTAGTTAGAATTGGTTACTGTGGGCTTAATAATGGTATACAAACAAAGGTAACGGTATTAGCAAACATTTTGTGGTGGAAAGGCTATTAGTAAGAACGGAAAATTTTGCAGTAAATATGCACACACACACACACACACACACACACACACACACACACACGTGTGTATATATATATATATATATATATATATATATATATATATATATATATATATATATATATATATATATATATATATATATATGTGTGTGTGTGTGTGTGTGTGTGTGTGTGTGTGTGTGTGTAAGCTATGTTGTTTGTTTCTCCTTCAATCACGTCCAAATCAAAGGCAAGAGACCACCAGACCCATATATATTCTGAATAAGGGTGATCCAAGGATGGTTTAGGGGGATTAAAATTCAGATCTGGGTCATTTGAAGTCACCGGTAGAGTGTTCACCTTTCTGGCCCGGGCAACGTCGGGTACCCCTGAAGCCCAATTCTTGGCATGGAGACTCACATGACTTCCAGTTCGGACTTAGGCTATGTGAGGTTGACCTCCGAGGTCATACAGGCCCATCTCCCTACTAAGCTGTCTCAGAAAGACAGCTGAAAGAATGATACTACGACGACTACGGTAGTGGACTCCCACACCTCACGATCACATATTCGCCTACACCAACGGCAGGGGAACGAGCGAATGTCTAGCAACCCTCCTCACTGAACTGAGAAGAGGGAGGGGGCTATCTATTTTCATAGACTTAGACAAGGCTTTCGAACTAGCCTGCCCCAAAGCAACACTAGACGCCCTAGTCTGCAAAGGAATAGAAGGCAAGCTCCTGTGGTGGCTAGAAAACTTCTTCCACAAACACACCAACGGCACCCCTCAGGGGAGCAAAATCAGCCCCACCCTCTTCAAGAAACTAATTGAACGCCTCCTCGAAATAGACCTAGGTCCTAACATCAAACTACTCATGTACGCAGATGACCTAGCCAACATCAACAAGGGCCCCTATCACACTATAGTCCAAACCGCCTTGACACGCCTAAATACCGCCTGCAATAACCTTGGCTTCAAAATAAACACAAACAAAACAAAAGCACTCCCCTTCGGCATGAACACACCACAACAACAACTATACCTCGATGCCACACCTATTGACTAGGTCACTACCAACATGTACCTAGGAGTCTGGCTAAATAGCAACCTCAAATTCAGACAAGAAATAAACTGTCTCAGAGAAAGAACTAAAATAAGAACAAATACACTCAGAGCATTAGCTGGCAGAGGAATGGGAGCAACACATCGAGTACTAAGACTCTTCTATATACAAGTGATCCGTTCTCTAGTAGACTACGCCGCCCCCGCATTAATAACCCTAGAACCACAACTAACAGAAAAGTTAGAGGTCATCCAGAACAATACACTACACGCAATAACAAACACCCCGCCTTGGACTCATCTCGTTAACTTATGCAGGGAATGCGCTATCGAATCACTACAGAACAGAATACAAGAGTGAGTTGTATGCATAGCTGCTAAGCTAGCCCACTGCGCTTAAGAACTCACCCCTATAAAAGAAATTAAAGCTGAACTGATCAGACACCCCGCACTCCTAAACAAAAGCTGGACACATTGCACAATTCGGGCTATCAGAAAATACAACGCCACAAACAAAATCACACAACAGCCTGACACCCCGATACCAGAATATAAAGAACCACCCCCCGTGGACCCCCCCACATAGAGACTCCTCACCCCCAAAGTCACAGGAAAAAATAACACACTCCCACAACAACTAAGCCAAGAAGTACTGGAAAGAATCGTGACTATCACAGACCGAAACACAGTCAACTACCATACAGATGGTTCAGTAGAACAACCAAAAGTTGCAGCTGCATTCATCAGCAATGGGAAAGAATTCACCGCCAGGATCTCTAACGGAGCATCCACCCTGCAAGCAGAACTAGGAGCCATTGTGGAGGTGCTATCAGACGCCAACACAACAACTACACAGATGCACATAAACATACACACAGACTCACTCTCCGCCATACAAACACTACGCAGACAACCGCAACAGCAGACACATCATCTCCACAATAAACAACTCAGCACACAACATTACACAAACAGGCAGAACAATCACGATACATTGGATTCCCAGCCATGTAAACATACACGACAATGAACGAGCAGAGCGTGCAGCCAAACACGCCCATACACACCCACATATAGATATACACATACCACCGACCATAACACAGACAAAACACGACAAAAGAACAATAACACCCACTCTCACAAAACAAGAACATGAACATCATGTCAACCAAGGCTCCACTTCCTCCATCTGGTACGCCTGTGCAACAAAATACAAACAAATACCGCTACCCACACATACATCCAACAGACCTCTCACCTACATACACCGCCTCCGCCTCAGCTACTTATCACGAGATCAAGTGATCAGCAACATCAGGAACGCAACCTGCAGCTACCGCGGAACAGACGCCCCCTTCCCTCTTCTACACTACATCATTAAATGCAGAGCGACAGCCACCATCAGAGATGGTGCCGCTTACCCAGACCCTGATATAACACCCACCTCCCCTCTTGCCACACCTGTTCAAACACTAAGCAACATAGCCACTTCCACTGTACACAATGCCACATCTAACAACCTGCATCTTTTAATCAACCTAGTCAAGTCAAAAACCCCTCCGATGTAACAATTAAACGAATATTACCGCACTGGGTTACGAGGTGGCCCAGCCCCCCCCCCTTCTCTAACAGGGGGGAAATCAATTACTACTACTACTACTACTAGCACAACCGCCAGATCACTGTTCCTCTCCTCGTCGTTGCAGGTTATTGCCCGAGCTCTCTCACCTCCCCACCCCCTTTTCTCTCCCTCGTGTATTAAGTCTTCATATATGTTCGTGAGTTAAATTAGTGATATTTTCCCCAGACCCTCCTTGTGCTGAATAATGAGATCGCTGTTCGTCTCCTTATCGTTGCAGACGAGAATTATGGAGGGCCGTGGCTAGCATTCCAAGGATTCGAGCGTTCTCGCTGCGGCCTAACCGCTAACACACTAAATCAATCCCCATCCCTTTTAGTTCATGGAATCAAAGTGAATATCAGCTGGTCCGTTTGTCCATTTGATTACGGTCCATGGGATTATTGGTCATTTTGATTATTGTGTCTAGTTTTTATAAGATTTTTCAATTATCATGTATTTAGTCTTAGAGAATATTCTTTGGTGATAATCTTTAGGTTCCTTCCCGACGAGTCCGTCAGAGACCACGGGACTCTATCCATGCCATCAGTATTCTTGGGATATTAATCTAGTGTGTAGAGATACATATTTTTGGAGTTACACTGTAAATCCTGATTATTCAATATTAATTTAGTTTTGTAAAGATTCTCATTTCCGATGATCTAGATCCTCATTATATTTTGTTTGGTATATTTCACAGTTTGAAGAGTAATTGTATTTCGGTTCTTAACCCGTCACATCCCTAGGTTTTCCGCACCTCTGACATCCCCCAGTCCCGAGCCTTTTTGGAAATTTTGTTTTTTGGCTAAAACTTCCGCTTTGGTTGAGAAACGAAGGAAAATCACCAAGAAAGGGCTTACCGTGGTCTATAAGTGGTCGGAACAGGTGAGGTCCCCCGCACCAGGTATCGTATTCTTTCATTGACGTGTCAGACGCTCACATTTTCTATGGTAGGGAATACTGGGAGAAACAACACACTACACCTCTATATTTATTGAATTTGAACTAATAAACAATAACAGTAGCAATATAGTGGATTTCAGACACATATATATATAAAAAAAAAGCATTGTACCATCGCGCGAGCATAGCGAGTTAGGTCCGAGTCGTAACATGCTATATGCTAAGTTTCTTGTATCAGTCAACATATCATTTTTTCTACTTGTATACTTCTGTTTCAATGACATTTTACCAATTTCTACTGTTTGTAAGTGTTTTCAGATGTTTTCATTCATTATGATGACATGCAGCATACGTTTAGCGCACATCAGCTTAGTAACCGCACTCGCTATGACTCGTATATCAACATACCCAATTGTTTTATCACTTTCCTATTACTTTTCCCTTTACATAGAACCTTTCCTCCACCACTGTAAATGTTTTCAATTATTTACATTCATTACGAGGGCATTTAGCGATATGCTAGCGCATATTCACGTAGCAACCACAATCTCAAACATTCGTGTTTCATCTTCTACTTTATTTATTCACTCCAATTATAATTTCCCACTTACATTACACACGTTTACACCCCTATACTGCACTGTACATACTTACTGCCATTATTTATTCAAGTGAGTGTCAGAATATCGCATGAAAATACCCTCGCAATGAATGTTTCGACCAACATAATACTCAAACACTTATATACTAATTCTTCACATATATTACACACTTTCCCACTTGTTGACTTCTATTTTCATTATTACGGGCCTTATTCATTCAACTGAGCATCAGGATATCGCATCTCTATACACACGCTATGAATATTTTGACTTAGAAAATATTTCACCACTTACAATAATTTGAACTTATATTATACACGAAAGCATTTCCAATAATAATAATTATATAATTATGGGCCGTATTTATTGCACTGAGCGACAGAATATCGCATCATAAAACCCTCGCTTTGTATGTTTCCACTTACAGTATATTTACACACTTACATACAATTTTTGCACTTATGTTACACCCGTATGCACTTTATACTAATATTTGGAGATCAACATGACTGATAATTTCACTGAGCGTCTGTTTGTCGCATTTACTTCATAGTTTCAGCGTCCTATCGCATTCACACCATATCAGAATTGCATCAACGTGTGATATTCGCTGAAACATGGGTGAATACAGAGACCCACGTCACACTCCACGCACTCATAGCGGGTGTCCTTCCTCTGTGTCGTGAGTCTCACCCGGGAATTGCTACACACGTGACACCTGCGTTGGGGCCTAGGTCTGCTTGGCTGGGGAGGGATAGGAGTGGGGAAATGGCGGCTGGATATTCTCAGGGGAGTTTGGGCAATAGGGGCAGTGCGGGTGCGATGTTGGGGCCTTTCAACAGGATAACGTGCAAACATCTCTCTTGTGAGCTCCCTCACAAACCCTTCAAAGGTTTCCTGAACTCCTGTTGTCATGGCGTGAAGGTGGTGGCAATTCAGAGCAGTGATGTCTAGCAAGTGAAAGAACAGTTTCTTATACCACTTCATCGTGGTCAAGGCACACTACCGTCGATATCATGGAGTCTGACTGGTCCACCAGGCTCATGTTTATGGTATAGTCCATGACACACTCAGGTTTCCAAATGTGACGCCTGTTCTCGCTACGGTAATCTACGGAATCAGTACGGTGCATCAAGGGGCGGTGAACCGTTGACAAGAGGCTTACTTCTCTATTGTGGTTCCACACAGTTGCAAGGATGTTGTTAGCTTTGAAGAAGACAACCTCATTCCTTGCAAGTTTTCGCCCTACCTTGGCCATGTGACGCCGGTTCACCTTCACGGTTCCATAGACTCCCGTTTCATGCGTGTGAAGATAACGAGCGAGAAGAGGGCTAGTGTACCAGTTGTCCAGGTAGAGGACGTGACCACGATGAAGGTAGTCTTCTATCATCGTCTTTACCACTGCTCCCGACAGTCCAATACTTCGATCTTCTATTATGTCTGTCTGTGCACTGGTGTACAAGACTATGTTTTGCACGTATCCAGTCCTACAGTCGCACATAACAAAGATCTTGAACCCAGAACGGTGCCTTTTGCTGGGTATATACTGCCTAAATGAAATATTACCTCTTCCCAACACGAAACTCTCGTCTATGACGAGGTCTCTATAGGGATTAAATGACGAACGAAAGGTTTGCCTCAGGTGATCAAAGACCAACCTAATTCGCCTCATTTTATCTGTGTCGTTCGCATTTGCAGGATCATGAGCATCATAGAAATGGAGGCGACTTGGAATTTGTTGAAATCGATTACGGCTCATCACTTGCCCAAATATTGGAGTAAACATAACAGGGTCCCTTGTCCAGTAAGGAGAAATTCTGTTCTTTCGTATAATACCCATCAAAAGGATCAGGGCAAAAAATAGGAACATTTCTGAAAGGGAGACAGGGTAATCATATATGATAGAATGCCTACTCCTTATTCCCAATCTTTCACTCTCAAGGCGCTGGATGCTTGCAAAAAGGTTGGTTTGGTAAACAATCTGCTCCATGAATGCCTCACTAAAAAACAGGTGGAAAAAATCCAACCTGGTGGAATTACGGTGAATTCCGGGAGCAATGCAGCCAGAGCGCCCCTGCTCAGTGAAGGGGTGAATGAGGGGAGAAAAATCACTCCCATCCTCCCAATTCCATCCCACAAATCCCTCGTCCCCATCATCCCCATCACCGCCTTCGTCTGGGTGGGAAGGAGATCCTTTTGGGGGAGGTGGGGGAGAAGGAGTGCGGAGGGCTTCCCCACTGTCACTCCTCTTCCCTTTGCCTTTACGCTTTCCCTTTCCCTTATCCTTACCGCCTTGAGGAACGTTAGGAGGCTGTGGGGATGAAGTAGGGGAATACTGGGGAGCATAAGACGTGCTGGGGAGTGGTTCTTCCCCACCTCCCCCTCCATGACAACACCAGGTGATTTCTCACGTACCCTAGCTCGACCACGTGTTAGGGGATATTGGGGAGCATAAGACGTGCTTGGGAGTGGTTCCTCCCCTCCATCACAACCCTACGTGATACTGAAGGCACCCGCACTCGCCCACGTGATACACTACGCCGCCTCACACTACCTAGGGAGAGCAATGACTCACTCACGTCACTCTCACTTTCCCTAATCCTCCCTGCACTTTCCCTTTCACTCCCTACTCCCTCCATGGCAGTTCCTAACTCCCCAAACAAAATACTAGGCCCATACCTGCTCGTCCGCGTGGTGTGCGCTCTGGGCCACGATGAGTTATTACCTCACATCCATACCACGTGGCAGCACGTCCCACGACTCCGTCCTTGTCCTCGTCCTCATCATCGTCATCGAAATCTGGTTCCACATCACGTTGGGGCTGTGCATAGGATGTTTCACGTGGCTTCTTTGCCTGCTGCCCCTCTCTAGCAGCACGGTAATTCACGTACTGCCGTTTCCTGGGAGACGGGACTTCCTTGTCACTGCTGGTGGTTTCTTCCTCCTCTGGCTGCACATAATCTTTATCCTCAACCTCGTCGTTCAGTGGGGAATCACTGTCGCCTGTAAAGGCGTCCAGGGCGGCTTGAATTTCGCCCTCTGAGAGACCTCTCTTAGCCATGTCTGAGCAGGACCGTTTCTACCAGGTGAGTGGATGAGCGGCGGATTAGCGCGGGTCGCACGGGGTCACCGAGTGTCCCCGCCTGGTGGCATGTAGAGGACGGTCATGCGAGGATACGTACCGCAAATCAAGCGCAAAATTTTAAAATTGTCAAAATTATGCACTTTGCAATTGCACGATGTATCAGTACATCGCCGGGACTGGCAAATGCAAATCGTTGCAACGTACCCATACGTCGACGGGACAGGGCGGGTTAAAACATAGTAAATCTTATGTTAAGTCATTTTGAGTTTGAATTTTGGAATCCTCCAAGGAGTGGTACAGACGAGGTTGAGTGGCCCGCAAGCTGTGCTAATATCTAACTACTCACGCCCTCTCTAATAATATCACGCTACCTCATTCTTATAAGCCATATATTCTCAAATAAGAACATGCTACCCTATTTCTCTATAATCTCTAAAATTCTCGGCGTTACACTGGAGGTATCTAAATTCTGATCATTACACTGGTGACTAATCCTTCAGCATCATATTGGGGGGCGTACCCAAAATCTTTTTACATTACAACTCCATCTGGTGATTTTGTAGGAATTTTTGCCAATTTTCAAAATACTGAAACATACTGTGCCACCTAATGACCTGAATTTTTTACTCTAGGTTTTTTCCCATTAGTGCCAGACTTAGAATCTCCAGTATAATCTGAGCAAAATTTTTCCTTAAATAAGGATGTTATTCCACTTTTACCGGATTTTTTTTTTTTTTTTTATAATTTTTTCCAAATTTATCCGCTTCTTGCGCCATCTGGTGGCCCGAATTCTTTAATTTTGACATTTTTCCATAAGTGCCAAGCTGAAATGAATTGCCATGGCACTAAAATACCACAACACACTACATAATAGTTAGAGACATTAATATGCTGCTAATACGTAATATAGAGCTTTGAGGTAAGTCGTGCCAAAATTCAAGAAAGCTGGAGGAAACAGGAGTGGAAATTCTAGCTAGGGAATGTTGCACACAGCACAACGTGACGTCATGGAAAAGCCACACAACACACCTGATGGAAATCACCACAAACTCATACACGTGCCCACACACATGACCCGACCAGTCATATACGGGGGAAATTGAAGAGACTGGTCAGAAGGGGCTGGGACGTGATAGGAGAGAAAAGAAGCATGGTGGAAAAGGCAGGAGTAGAGGGCAAGGTGTTAGCTAGCGTAAACCGCCCTCACCTTAGTACTGCTCTTGTCAAGAAAACTCCTTTTGAGAATAAAACTGCAATCAAACAAGAAACTCATCTTTATCTTTCTCCTGCCATCCACGACAGGACCAGCTTGAAAATTATCTCCTCTTAAGACCCTATGATCTGTCAGTTTTGGAAACGCCTCGGCTACAGCTACGAGAGATCCTCCAATTAAAATGAGCAGAATTGTCCCATAAATAAAGGATTTTGTACCACCTTTACCGGTGATTTTTAAACATTTATCAGCTCATGTACTGAATTTTTACATACTCATACAGCAAATTGGAATATTTACTTGATCATATAGTACTAAATATGAATAAAGTAATGAACCAGTAAAGTGGAAAATTTTTATTTGTATAACAGATAACTGACCAAAAAAGTACTTGGACATCTCCATTCGCTTTGCTCGCTCTGGTGACTAATATCAATAGGTAACTGAACTCAAGGGGTTAAGCGGAATACGAAAATGAGAGTGTAAATACTCGTTTTCTATGTGCATGGAATTCATTTTTCCCCATTATTATTATTTATGGAGTATTATGATTCGTTCAGGGTGAAGTGAGAGTGGATGCATTGTGTAGAATTTATATAATTGCTGAAACACTGACATCAGTTGCAGTCAAAGGCCGGTATTCTCGTAGATTGAGGAAGATCCCCAACACCTTTTCCTAAGCAATTTATTTTGTTTATTACACATTACTGCCCCTTCTCTGTTAAATAAGTCCTTCCAATATCGTCATACTATGCAAAAAGATATTAACGACCCCTATCCAAAAACAAATCAGTAAGGAAGAGGGGTTGGGGAGTTTCCCTTACTAACGAGAATACGAGCCGAAGAGTCTTAGGAAAAATATAGCTGACATGAAAACTGTTTGCCCTCACATACCAAAATTATATGCCATCGATTTTGTGATTGAAGCTAGGCGACTTGGATCTCTCTCTCTCTCTCTCTCTCTCTCTCTCTCTCTCCACTGCGGTAGATATTGACACACCTATATATTATTGTCTGTCGGTGGCAAGAGTGAATATTATGATGTCATCGAAAATAACACACACACACACACACACACACACACACACACACACACACACACACACACACACACACACACACACACCTGCTTAAAGAAAAATGTTCACGTACATATCCATCCCAAACTTTTACTTACACAAATACCCACACTTGCTGTGAGTGTTTTTGTGTGTGAGCGAGCTGGACAACATGAGTGTGTGTGTGTGTGTGTGTGTGTGTGTGTGTGTGTGTGTGTGTGTTTCACGAGAATGGTAGTAGATATTAACCAAATTCTTTTTGCATTTGATCTGGGTAAGTCCAGGGAGTGTCAGAAAAAAAAGAAAAGAAAAAAAAAAAGGCTATCGCGAGGGAGCGAAATTGTGGAAAGTTGTGACACATGAAAATGTCGCTCTGTGAGTTAGTTTGTTTCATGAGAACGGTAACAGATATCGACATAATTCTTTTTGCATTAGGTTGGGGTCAATCCAGGGAATGTATAAATAAAAAAAAAAAAAAAAAAAAAAAGTGATTCTGCGAGACTCGACTGCGCGAGGCAGTTGGATATTGAGACACGAAAAAGAGCCAAATTCACTTTTTCGACTTTTTAGTTAGAATTGGTTACTGTGGGCTTAATAATGGTATACAAACAAAGGTAACGGTATTAGCAAACATTTTGTGGTGGAAAGGCTATTAGTAAGAACGTAAAATTTTGCAGTAAATATGCACACACACACACACACACACACACACACACACACATATATATATATATATATATATATATATATATATATATATATATATATATATATATATATATATAAATATATATATATATATATATATATATATATATATATATATATATATATATATATATATATATATATATATATATATATATATACACACGTGTGTGTGTGTGTGTGTGTGTGTGTGTGTGTGTAAGCTATGTTGTTTGTTTCTCCTTCAATCACGTCCAAATCAAAGGCAAGAGACCACCAGACCCATATATATTCTGAATCAGGGTGATCCAAGGATGGTTTAGGGGGATTAAAATTCAGATCTGGGTCATTTGAAGTCACCGGTAGAGTGTTCACCTTTCTGGCCCGGGCAACGTCGGGTACCCCTGAAGCCCAATTCTTGGCATGGAGACTCACATGACTTCCAGTTCGGACTTAGGCTATGTGAGGTTGACCTCCGAGGTCATTTGAGGTCAATGGCGAAGGTCATTTGTCATCGGTAATAGACGCTCGAACGACTGGACTCAGCAGCCCAATTTATTGCATGGAGACTCACAGGATCCAGTTAGGGCAGAGGTTATGTGAGGTTGACCTCCGAGGTAATTTGAGGTCACCGGTAATAGAAATGAAGTTCGCCAAATACTGTGCGTTAGTCTGAGGAAGGTGAAAGTTCCTTGACCTCTTATAAGTCTTCCTCAAATGGTCTTTCTTGAGAAGAAAGGAGGGTTGAACTAAAACAAATAAAACTAATGTTCGAATTTTTGGCCCGGGCAATGCCGGTTATCCCTGCTAGTGTGTGTGTGTGTGTGTGTGTGTGTGTGTGTGTGTGTGTGTGTGTGTGTGTGTGTGTACACTATATCTACTGTACATTCTCTCTCTCTCTCTCTCTCTCTCTCTCTCTCTCTCTCTCTCTCTCTCTCTCTCTCTCTGTATATATATATATATATGAGCACGGGAGCTTCAGACATATACATACAAATGGAGATCACACACAAACACAAATGGAGTTGCAGTGTAAAGTGTCCCTCGGTAAGCTGAATTTGGGCAGAGTCTCGCTATGAATATCAACACACCAGACACATTCTCCAGCACTAATTAGGTGTAAGGGGTTGCAAGTACCCATTACACACATTACCATACCATTATGTTCACCGGCTCCCTCTCACAGTAATATTCCGCCGCCTGGTTCTCACTCCCTGCCGATTATGTGTGTTGCAGAGGTGAAATACAGGATCTCGCAGTCATGTTCCCATATCAGCCAAAAACGTCTGACTTCCCATTGGATCATTAATACACATAAAGTGGTTTAAAAAGGGTTAAACCTCTCACTCTGATGACTACACTCTAGGCTTTATTATTGTGACTACCACCAGCTGATTTGTCTTTTGACTTGTTTCAAAACTTCATTTGTTTTGACGAGAATCACAAGTTTTTGTACTATACTGTGATAACTGCCAGACAGTTACAGTCACCTGATATTCTAGGTCTTACAAAGTCCCATAAAGAGCGACTTTCAACTAGCCTTCCTGTAATTTTATCCTGTTTTGAATCGGTGCACACAAATGAGGTTATTTCTAAGAGAGTGGAGTTGTTCAAGGATGATGGAACTTGCAGTCTGGCCGATGTCACCTAAGAATTCGCACTGAAGTGTTCAGCAACTCTCACTGACGCCATTTGGTCATTGCTTTCTTTGGTGATAATCTTTAGGTTCCTTCCCGACGAGTCCGTCAGAGACCACGGGACTATATCCATGGTATCAGTATTCTTAGGATATTAATCTAGTGTGTAGAGATACATATTTTTGGAGTTACACTGTAAATCCTGATTATTGAATATTAATTTAGTTTTGTAAAGATTCTCATTTCCGATGATCTAGATCCTCATTATATTTTGTTTGGTATATTTCACAGTTTGAAGAGTAATTGTATTTCGGTTCTTAACCCGTCACGTCCCGAGGTTTTCCGCACCTCCGACATCACCCAGTCCCGAGCCTTTTTGGAAATTTTGTTTTTTGGCTAAAACTTCCGCTTTGGTTGAGAAACGAAGGAAAATCACCAAGAAAGGGCTTACCGTGGTCTATAAGTGGTCGGAACAGGTGAGGTCCCCCGCACCAGGTATCGTATTCTTTCATTGACGTGTCAGACGCTCACATTTTCTTTGGTAGGGAATACTGGGAGAAACAACACACAACACCTCTATATTTATTGAATTTGAACTAATAAACAATAACAGTAGCAATATAGTGGATTTCAGACACATATATATGAAAAATAAGCATTGTACCATCGCGCGAGCATAGCGAGTTAGGTCCGAGTCGTAACATGCTGTATGCTAAGTTTCTTGTATCATTTCAACATATCATTTTTTGTACTTGTATACTTCTGTTTCAACGACATTTTACCAATTTCTACTGTTTGTAAGTGTTTTCAGATGTTTTCATTCATTATGATGACATGCAGCATATGTTTAGCGCACATCAGCTTAGTAAGCGCACTCGCTATGACTCGTATTTCAATATACCCAATTGTTTTATCACTTTCCTATTATTTTTCCCTTTACATAGAACCTTTCCTCCACCACTGTAAATGTTTTCAATTATTTACATTCATTACGAGGGCATTTAGCGATATGCTAGCGCATATTCACGTAGCAACTACAATCTCAAACACTCGTGTTTCATCTTCTACTTTATTTATTCACTCCAATTATAATTTCCCACTTACATTACACACGTTTACGCCCCTAAACTGCACTGTGCATACTTACTGGCATTATTTATTCAAGTGAGCGTCAGAATATCGCATGAAAATACCCTCGCAATGAATGTTTCGACCAACATAATACTCAAACACTTATATACTAATTCTTCACATATATTACACACTTTCCCACTTGTTGACTTCTATTTTCATTATTACGGGCCTTATTCATTCAACTGAGCGTCAGGATATCGCATCTCTATACACACGCTATGAATATTTTGACTTAGAATATATTTCAGCACTTACAATAATTTGAACTTATATTATACCCCTTAGCATTTCCAATAATAATAATTATATAATTATGGGCCGTATTTATTGCACTGAGCGACAGAATATCGCATCATAAAACCCTCGCTCTGTATGTTTCCACGTACAGTATATTTATACACTTACATACAATTTTTGCACTAATGTTATACCCGTATGCACTTTATACTAATATTTGGAGATCAACATGACTGATAATTTTGCTGAGCGTCTGTTTGTCGCATTTACTTCATAGTTTCAGCGTCCTATCGCATTCACACCATATCAGAATTGCATCAACGTGTGATATTCGCTGAAACATGGGTGAATACAGAGACCCACGTCACACTCCACGCACTCATAGCGGGTGTCCTTCCTCTGTGTCGTGAGTCTCACCCGGGAATTGCTACACACGTGACACCTGCGTTGGGGCCTAGGTCTGCTTGGCTGGGGAGGGATAGGAGTGGGGAAATGGCGGCTGGATATTCTCAGGGGAGTTTGGGCAATAGGGGCAGTGCGGGTGCGATGTTGGGGCCTTTCAACAGGATAACGTGGAAACATCTCTCTTGTGAGCTCCCTCACAAACCCTTCAAAGGTTTCCTGAACTCCTGTTGTCATGGCGTGAAGGTGGTGGCAATTCAGAGCAGCAATTGAAAGAACAGTTTCTTATACCACTTCATCGTGGTCCTGGCACCCTCTACCGTCGATATCATGGAGTCTGACTGGTCCACCAGGCTCATGTTTATGTTATAGTCCACGACACACTCAGGTTTCAAAATACGACGCCTGTTCTCGCTACGGTAATCTTCGGAATCAGTACGGTGCATCAAGGGGCGGTGAACCGTTGACAAGAGGCTTACTTCTCTATTGTGGTTCCACATTGTTGCAAGGATGTTGTTAGCTTTGAAGAAGACAACCTCATTCCTTGCAAGTTTCCGCCCTACCTTGGCCATGTGACGCCGGTTCACCTTCACGGTTCCACAGACTCCCGTTTCATGCGTGTGAAGATAAAGAGCGAAAAGAGGGCTAGTGTACCAGTTGTCCAGGTAGAGGACGTGACCACGGTGAAGGTAGTCTTCTATCATCATCTTTACCACTGCTCTAGACAGTCCAATACTTCGATCTTCTATTATGTCTGTCTTTGCACCAGTGTACAAGACTATGTTTTGCACGTATCCAGTCCTACAGTCGCACATAACAAAGATCTTGAACCCAAAACGGGGGCTTTTTTCTGGGTATATACTGCCTAAATGAAATATTATCTCTCCACAACACGAGACTCTCGTCTATGACGAGGTCTTTATAGGGATTAAATGATGAACGAAAGGTTTGCCTCAGGTGATCAAAGACCAACCTAATTCGCCTCATTTTATCTGTGTCGTTCGCATTTGCAGGATCATGAGCATCATAGAAATGGAGGTGACTTAGAATTTGTTGAAACCGATTACGGCTCATCACTTGCCCAAATATTGGAATAAACATAACAGGGTCCCTTGTCCAGTAAGGAGAAATTCTGTTCTTTCGTATAATACCCATCAAAAGGACCAGGGCAAAAAATAGGAACATTTCTGAAAGGGAGACAGGGTAATCATATATGATAGAATGCCTACTCCTTGTTCCCAATCTTTCACTCTCAAGGCGCTGGATGCTTGCAAAAAGGTTGGTTTGGTAAACAATCTGCTCCATGAATGCCTCACTAAAAAACAGGTAGAAAAAATCCAACCTGGTGGAATTACCGTGAATTCCGGGAGCAATGCAGCCAGAGCGCCCCTGCTCAGTGAAGGGGTGAATGAGGGGAGAAAAATCACTCCCATCCTCCCAATTCCATCCCACAAATTCCTCGTCCCCATTATCCCCATCACCGCCTTCGTCTGGGTGGGAAGGAGATGCTGGTGGGGGAGAAAGAGTGCGGACGGCTTCCCCACTGTCACTCCTCTTCCCTCTGCCTTTGCCCTTTCCCTTTCCCTTACCCTTACGGCCTTGAGAAACATTAGGGGGCTGTGGGGATGAAGTAGGGGAATATTGGGGAGCATAAGACGTGCTGGGGAGTGGTTCTTCCCCACCTTCCCCCTCCATGACAACACCACGTGTTAGCTCGACCACGTGTTAGGGGATATTGGGGAGCATAAGACGTGCTTAGGAGTGGTTCCTCCCCTCCATCACAACCCCACGTGATACTGAAGGCACCCGCACTCGCCCAGGTGATACACTACGCCGCCTCACACTACCTAGGGAGAGCAATGACTCACTCACGTCACTCTCACTTTTCCTAATCCTCCCTGCACTTTCCCTTTCACTCCCCACTCCCTCCATGGCACTTCCTAACTCCCCAAACAAAATACTAGGCCTATACCTGCTCGTCCGACGTGGTGTGCGCTCTGGGCCACGATGAGTTATTACCTCACATCCATACCACGTGGCAGCACGTCCCACGACTCCGTCCTTGTCCTCGTCCTCGTCATCATCATCGAAATCTGGTTCCACATCACGTTGGGGCTGGGCATAGGATGTTGCACGTGGCTTCTTTGCCTGCTGCCCCTCTCTAGCAGCACGGTAAGTCACGTACTGCCGCTTCCTGGGAGACGGGACTTCCTCGTCACTGCTGGTGGTTTCTTCCTCCCCTGGCTGCACATAATCTTTATCCACAACCTCGTCGTCCAGTGGGGAATCACTGTCGCCTGTAAAGGCTTCCAGGGCGGCTTGAATTTCGCCCTCTGAGAGACCTCTCTTAGCCATGTCTGAGCAGGACCGTTGCTACCAGGTGAGTGGACGAGCGGCGGGTTAGCGTGGGTCGCGCGGGGTCGCCGAGTGTCCCCGCCTGGTGCTAGGTAGGGGAAGGTCATGCGAGGATACGTAACTCAAATCAAGCGCGAAATTTGAAAATTGTCAAAATTATGCACTTTGTCATTGCACGATGTATCGGTACATCCCCGGGACTGGCAAATGCAAATCGTTGCAACGTACCCATACGTCGATGGGACGGGGTGGGTTAATACATAGTAAAGCTTATGTTAAGTCATTTTGAGTTTGAATTTTGGAATCCTCCAAGGAGTGGTACAGACGAGGTTGAGTGGCCCGCAAGCTGTGCTAATATCTAACTACTCACGCCTTCTCTAATAATATCAAGCTACCTCATTCTTATAAAGCCATATATTCTCAAATAAGAACATGCTACCCTATTTCTCGATAATCTCTAAAATTCTCGGCGTTACACTGGAGGTATCTAAATTCTGATCATTACACTGGTGACTAATCCTTCAGCATCATACTGGGGGGCGTACCCAAAATCTTTTTACATTACAACTCCTTCTGGTGATTTTGTAGGAATTTTTGCCAACTTTCAAAATACTGAAACATACTGTGCCACCTAATGACCTGAATTTTTTACTCTAGGTTTTTTCCCATTAGTGCCAGACTTAGAATCTCCAGTAAAATCTGAGCAAAATTTTTCCTTAAATTAGGACGTTATTCTACTTTTACCGGTTTTTTTTTTTCAGATTTTTTTCCAAATTTATCCGCTTCTTGCGCCATCTGGTGGCCCGAATTCTTTAATTTTGACATTTTTCCGTAAGTGCCAAGTTGAAATGAATTGCCATGGCACTAAAATACCATAACACACTACGCAACAGTTAGAGGCATAAATATGCTGCTAATACGTAATATAGAGCTTTGAGGAAAGTCGTGCCAAAATTCAAGAAAGCTGGAGGAAACAGGAGTGGAAATTCTAGCTAGGGAATGTTGCACACAGCACATCATGACGTCATGGAAAAGCCACACAACACACCTGATGGAAATCACCACAAACTCATACACGTGCCCACACACATGACCCGACCAGTCATATACGGGGGAAATTGAAGAGACTGGTCAGAAGGGGCTGGGACGTGATAGGAGAGAAAAGAAGCATGGTGGAAAAGGCAGGAGTAGAGGGCAAGGTGTTAGCTAGCGTAAATCGCCCTCACCTTAGTACTGCTCTTGTCAAGAAAACTCCTTTTGAGAATAAAACTGCAATCAAACAACAAACTCATCTTTATCTTTCTCCTGCCATCCACGACAGGACCAACTTGAAAATTATCTCTTCTTAAGACCCTATGATCTGTCAGTTTTGGAAACGCCTCGGCTACAGCTACGAGAGATCCTCCAATTAAAATGAGCAGAATTGTCCCATAAATAAAGGATTTTGTACCACCTTTACCGGTGATTTTTAAACATTTATCAGCTCATGTACTGAATTTTTACATACTCATACAGCAAATTGGAATATTTACTTGATCATATAGTACTAAATATGAATAAAGTAATGAACCAGTAAAGTGGAAAATTTTTATTTGTATAACAGATAACTGACCAAAAAAGTACTTGGACTTCTCCATTCGCTTTGCTCGCTCTGGTGAGTAATATCAATGGGTAACTGAACTCAAAGGGTTAAGCGGAATACGAAAATGAGAGTGTAAATACTCGTTTTCTATGTGCATGGAATTCATTTTTCCCCATTATTATTATTTATGGAGTATTATGATTCGTTCAGGGTGAAGTGAGAGTGGATGCATTGTGTAGAATTTATATAATTGCTGAAACACTGACATCAGTTGCAGTCAAAGGCCGGTATTCTCGTAGATTGAGGAAGATCCCCAACACCTTTTCCTAAGCAATTTATTTTGTTTATTACACATTACTGCCCCTTCTCTGTTAAATAAGTCCTTCCAATATCGTCATACTATGCAAAAAGATATTAACGTCCCCTATCCAAAAATAAATCAGTAAGGAAGAGGGGTTGGGGAGTTTCCCTTACTAACGAGAATACGAGCCGAAAAGTCTTAGGAAAAATATAGCTGACATGAAAACTGTTTGCCCTCACATACCAAAATTATATGCCATCGATTTTGTGATTGAAGCTAGGCGACTTGGATCTCTCTCTCTCTCTCTCTCTCTCTCTCTCTCTCTCTCTCTCTCTCCACAGCGGTAGATATTGACACACCTATATATTATTGTCTGTCGGTGGCAAGAGTGAATATTATGATGTCATCGAAAATAACACAAAC
>NC_137034.1:16574220-16606720 GCF_032717465.1 Coenobita brevimanus
TATAGTAAGGCAACCACCCAATCCACTCAAAAAGCCAGCCTCGGATCCCTACACCTTGACTCTGGTGATATGGGACTGTGTTATTCTTTTTGCCCACCTTTACAGGGCGGAGCGATAATGTTTTTGCCCATCTGTGTGTGTGTGTGTGTGTGTGTGTGTGTGTGTGTGTGTGTGTGTGTGTGTGTGTGTGTGTGTGTGTGTGTGTGTGTGTGTGTGTGTGTGTGTGTGTGTGTGTGTGTGTGTGTACCCATTATATCACGTGAACGGCTTGAGCTATCAACAAAAAGCCTTCAGGGTATCAATATATGACCAAAATCTTGGTCAAGATAGAAAATGGGTACTCGGGGTCAAGATCAAGGTCACCATAATGGCTGAGAAAAGATCAACTAGTTTTTATCGCATGCCTTTAACACCATTATATCTCATGAAAGATTTGAGCTCTCAACATGAAATCTTCAGGGTATCACGATATGGCCAATATCTTGGACTTGGCCAAAAGCATATTCTGGCGGCCGATTAGCATTCGGCTCCCGAATGCTTCTCTTTCATTATTTATAGTTATTTTCAAGTTACACCCCCTTCCTTTTAATATGTCCAACTCTGGCAGTACACTTAAAAGTTCTTTCCTTTAGGTCCAGCAGTCCTCATATATGCCACACACCAGTCCCAGCTCTCCCTTCCAACACCTCGGCATCACCCATTCCTCTGCCACTCACACCTCGCACGTGGCTGCTCCGTATGTACGAGTATTCAGTATTGTTGCGTCCCCACCCCACACTGCCACAGACTCCAGCAGCAGTAGTCCAGTACAGGAAGGATGTTGCCAAGTGAGTCATTTTTCCTGTGGTCAGTCTTTAGGTGTACAGTACACATGATCAGCTGAGGCGTTGTAAATATACAATGGCTTCTAAAGTTCATCGTCTTTATTTTCCAAGTAATTACATTTATGTTTTTCAACTTCACTTCACTGTTCCCACAAGCACTGGAGTTATACAAACTTTACTAACTTCAATTACACTTAATGCTTGACAACACTCCACTATTTTCACAAGTACCGATGATATACAAACTTAAGTGACCCTTCACTGTTCTCACAAGTACCGAAAATATACAAACTTCACTGCGCTACACTCAAACTGAACTGGAAACTGAACTTGTTCTAGTCTGTTATCCATCCTTATATAAGCTTGCATTGTTCGAGAATGATCTACGGTACTTCTCCACAATTCTGGTGTATTCTAGAAAGAAAGCACAGTTACCAACTCGGAGACAACCAAAACATCCCAATTTTCTTACAGTACATATGACTAAAAATTATTTACAATACAAACATAATTTCAATTACATAATTTAACAATCACTTAAATAACACATTATTGAGAAAAAGAGCATAAAAAGCAATGCATAACTTACGAAACAACTACACTCACAAACAGCAGGCAAACTGGCAACTCTGACTCGTACCAAAACCTAATGTACGAGAAACAACAAAAACCGTCTCGGCTATCTAACAGGCAAATCTCGCTTCTTAACACTACCCCCTCCCTAGTTCTTTGTCGTCCCAACAAAACTACACAATATATACAAACATAAACCTTAACCCTAATGAAACATCTAACTATACACAAAATAACCCTTCAACTTATCAGGTCTTCTTCTATTCTGGTTCCGATGGCGTCCTTGCTCCTCCATACAGTCCACTTCTCCAGGAATGTCTTGGTCCTCTTCTTGATTCACTTCTTCTCTTGGGAAACTGTCACCATCTTCTTGCACTTCAGCTCCTTGGTCCTTCTCAATATCCTTGGCTGCAGGAGAACACGGTTCCTTGGAGATGTCCGAGTTGTACTGTCCTGGCCCATGGTACTGCCACAGACGATTCACGTGTACCACCTTTGGGCGAGACTTCCTACCTCCCTGAAACCAATATGTTATGTGTGATAGGCGGTCCAACATAGTGTAAGGCCTGTCCCATGGGCTTTGCAGTTTTGGTGACTGTTCCTTCATTCGCTGAGGATTGTATAACCAAACTTAGTCACCATCCTTGAAGCTCAACTCACTTGCCTTGGCATCATACTTGCATTTCATCATCTCTCCTGAAAACTTGAGGGCTCCTCACACTTGGTGATGTAACTCAGCCAGCCTTTTCTAAAAGTGCTTCGCACAGCTGGAAGTGTCCGTAGGCAGCTCTATACCAGGTGGTCTCCCCAATAACAAGTCAACAGGTAAACGTAACTCATGGCCCAACAGCAGTTTTGCAGGGGTGTAGCCATTAGACCCATGGACTGCAGACCGATATGCCATCAGCAACGCAGGTAATTTCTGGTCCCATTCTATTTGTCCCTCTATGCAGTACTTGACCAGTTGTTGTCCCAGTGTCCAGTTGAATTTCTCCACCATCCCATCTGGCTGTGGCCTTAGAGGGGTCGTCTTGGTCTTCTTGAGCCCCAATAATTTGCAGCATTCACGGAACACAACAGACTCGAAGATTCTACCCTGGTCTGAATGAAGCTCTTGCGGCATCCTAAAACGACAGAAAAACTGATCAACCAACACCTGAGCAACCGTCACAGCCTCTTGATCAGGGATAGCATAGGCTTCGGGCCACTTTGTGAAGTAGTCCATGGTGACACATATATAACGGTTTCCTCTTTCAGTGAGTGGCAAAGGTCCAGCAATGTCCAACGTGACTCTTTCCATCAGTCCACCCACTTGGTACAGCTGAAGTGGGGCACAACCACGTTTCATGGGTCCCTTCTTGGCACAGCATACATCACAGGCCCGACACCATTCTACAACATCCTGGTGCATGCCAGTACAATAGAACCTCTGTTGCAGCTGGCTTAGGGTTTTCTTCACTCCCAGGCACCCACTAGTGGTCTGGTTATGAGACTCATCCAAGATTTTAGACCTCATTTTCTTCGGAACCACCAGTGGCCAATGCTTGCTGAGCTCTCCCACTGACGCTCCGGTAGTCTGTTGTTCAAACGAGGAAGGTCCACTGACTCCAGTAGCTCTTGGTTGCAGGGCTTAACCTAGAAACTTCTTCCCAAGATGGTCGCACTGTACTCCGCTGCAGTCACTCTAGCACTGGTTGTAAATCTGCATCCTCCATCTGCATCCTCTTCAGGTCTTCATCTAATGCTGGCCTTGTCACTGCAGTACAGCTGCATTTCTTACTATTATTCCCATTCCTACTGTACTCCTTGCCATCTGTTCTTCTCTCTTCACGCACACTGTCGATTGTCATTCTCTTCCATTTTCTTGGTGGCCGAGCTACTTGGGAAAAGCTGGCTGGCAGTTGCCCCTTCACACCAGCCACCACTAGTTTTCTGCTTCTTTATGGTCTTCTACAACCGTCTTCTTATAATCCTTTTTCTTCTTCAGACATTCAAAACTGAAGTGTCCCACCTCAGCACATGTCCAACACCTTGTGTTTCTTGGAAACGTTGGTTTCCCTGCACTGTTCCGTTTTTGTTCCTTCTTCCATTCGTGACAATTCTCCTTTTTGTGTCCCGGCTTCCCACAGAACCAGCAGCCTCCTCCAGGCTTCTCCTGTTCCTTCTTCCACTTGTAGCTGTCCTCTTTTCTGTGCCCTGGCAACTTCCCTCAAATTTTTCTGTTTCACATCCCTGCCCCTTTCTTGCCTTGAATCCTGCACTACGACCTGCCTGAAAGGTAGATGTACTGGACTTGACACAGGACTCATGTTCTAGAGCCCTGGCTAATGCTTCTTGGTTGTGCCTGCTTCTTTTGGACTTTCAACTCTGCACTGTCAAGAGCATCGATGAACTGGTCCGTCAAGAATAGCCAACAGGTTAGGTGCAGCTCCAGGATACACCTTATATGCCATACTCTCCAGGTCATGAGTAAGCTACTGTAGGGATACTTTTTGAGCCCGTACGTGGCTCCATAATCTTGCTCTGTAAACCTCAGTCTGGTACATGGTTCCATATCTGAGCTCCAGCACTTCTACTAGGGACTGATAACTGTTCCTTTCCATCACTGTCATTTGGCCCAGAATTTCTATTGCAGCACCCTTAAGACTAGTAGCAAGCTGCACTGTCTTCTGCCTATCATCCCAACCATTCTGATCCGCAAGTAACTCAAACTGTGCACGGTAAGCTTCCCAAGATACTCTACCATCAAAATCCTGAGGTTTCTTTTTAATTGGACCCCCATCATAGTCATGCACTTCACTGGTTTGAAGCCTAAAAACTGGGGCATCATAATTAAGGCCAGGCCTTAAACCTCCTACATTCTGATTAATCAACTCCGTAATGCTGCCTTTAGATGCCTGGGATCCGTCAAGATTCACCATACACTGTCCATTCCTTTCATATGCCCCCTGTACACTAACCTGAGATTCAGCAGTGCAATATTTCTCTACAGCCTCAATTTTCTCACTAATTACCTTCACATGGTCAGTTACTGTACATGGTTCAACTGGTTATCTACATGCTGTCTGCACTCCATCACTATTTCCTCACTAATCTTTGACTGGATGTCTACATGTTGTTTACACTCCATCACATTGCTTACCTCATACTTCTGCTGCTCTAGCTTGGCATCTACTTCCTCCTTAAGCTGTTGCTGTTCTTCCTTCATTTCCCCCATGAATGCATTTAGCTGTCCTTGCACCCTCAGTTGTACTTCCATCTGTTGCTCCTGCAATGCCTCCTGAAGCTGTTCATATAATTCTTTCTGTTCTTCTTTCTGTGCCTGCAATTGTTCTTTGATTTCGTTCCTGAGCTCTTTCTGTTCTTCACTTTGGGCCTGTAATTGTTCTTTGATTTCTTTCTTCTGTGCCTGTAAATGTTCTTTGAGTTCTTTTTTCTCTGCATGTAATTGTCAGGACTCCATATTATAATAATACAACTCATAGATAGATAGATAAATAAATAGAAGCAACAAGCCAGGGTGTGAGATAGGAAGTGTGTCAGCGAGAATCAACCAAAAGGAAATGAGTTTGCAACTCTTGAGTGAAGGAATGCTAGAAGTGCACCGGAAGCAGTACATACACACAGACATACAAAGCTCTAGAAGCTTCCATGACAGTATAGTCCACGTGACACGACCCCTGCTAAGTGAGAATGTAGGAATCAGAGATCAGAATGGGGCTAGCCATAGAACAGACAGGAAGTGGAGATAGGAAATAAGAAGATAGGTCTGACGACACTTAGTAAATTACGTCCCTGTGTACTACATACTATGCTCAACTTAGACTTTCTTTGAAGATAATAAATCAAGATCAACTCCCTGTATTCATCTTTAACTTCTCCTGCTCTTCGATTAGCACAATAACTTTAACCAAAACTCAAGACTTACATATTACAAGACCAAAGAGTCACATAATTATAATAATCGGTAGCAATAACGATCGGCTCTACGCCTACGAACCATCATTTCTACAATCAATGAAACACAATCGAGCATATAGTAGCAACGACGAGTTACGAGTGAGGATCAACAAGCTCTACGATTAACTACAAATAACAAGTCTACAAGACAACTCTATAATCTTCACACAACTTCAAGTATCAGCAAGAAGAATACAAAACAGAACAAGTAAGCGAAAAGCAAGAACAAAACAACAAGCACTAGATCCCCAACACTATCTCCTACTATCCCCCTACCTCCACCGCTGACGCAGGTTCACAGAGGTCAAGACGACGCGGCAAATACCAGAGCCACATTTATAACGCATCTTACTCACCTTTCCTCACTCAGGTTACTCATCGCTACTCATTTACTCACCACAGCTACCAGTGTGGGAAGCCGACGTCACCATGTGTATCTGCTGAGACAACGTCACCATGCGTGTTTACTGAGACGACGCCACGCCAATCAACATGTGACTGACACCAGGCACTTCTCACCCACTGCTCGTTACTCATTATTCACATAGCTCCTACTCATACTCATTTATTTCCAACAATATTGAGTGGGAATTTGATGTTCTATGGTGAGGTTCGCCTATGACTACAGCTGTTAACCACTACAATCAACACTCAAATCATCAGGCCATGGAATTTCCGGAGTAATATCGTCCATCAACACAGCCCTAGAATTATCGAGAGGGAGATTTTCCATCAACTCTGAATTTATCTTAGATCGACATCTGCCGTCAACACGCCTCTCCGAGTGACATCATCTGTATCAAGTGGGTGTAACTATATTGTTCATTTCTTCTCAGTGCTTTAAATTAGGACAGTCACCTCCTTTACTTATTTTTATTTATACACTTATACACTCACTATCTATCATTCATTACAACTCATTTACTCATCTAGTAGCCGATGAATTATCTAGGAACCCAAAGACAATTCATGTCGCGGCATTAGATCTCAAAGGAAACATCCAAAACCACGATGAAATCGCGAAAGCACAAAGACTTGATCCAACATGGTCTAAAGTTATATACAAGTTAGAGAGTGGAGATGATATACAATTACCAAACTACATCTACCACTAGAACAATTCACAATAATCAATAATGCCTTATACAGGATCAACCCAGGACAACCAAAACCCCGAAAAAATAATAACCAATTGGTAGTACCTAATGACATGATACCCCAAGTACTACGAACGATACACGATAGCCCACATGCAGGACATCCTGGAAAGGATAGAACATTCAAACAAGCCCAGTTGTTATATTACTGGCCATCATTACGAAAAGATATAAACAATCATATAGATAAATGCGAATCATGCACAAAACACAAAGGATACCCAATGACACCTGCACCGATGGGTAATTACCCTGTACCACATCAACCATGGGACGTTGTCGCGGTCGATTTACTCAAGATGCCATTATCATACAGTAATAACCAATACCTATTCGTAGCAACGGATCATTTTTCCCGTTGTGTAATTTTAGCCCCAATTAAAGATAAAACAGCGGAGACAGAAGCAAAGGCAATAATAGATAATGTAATATGTCGCTTTACTACCCCAAAGGTACTAATAAGTGATAATGAAGGAGAATTTAATTCTGATATCTTACAAGAAATATGTAAACAAAATACAATATCAAAAAGGTTAACGTTTTAGCCTATCACCCAACGTCCAATGGGTTAGTAGAGAGACAAAACAAAAAAGTATTAGGTGTACTACGACACATTGTCAATGAAAATTATGCAAGCTGGGATGATTGGTTTCCCAGAGTAGAAGCCTCAAATAATGGATCTATAAATAAATCTATAGGAGACACACCACATTTCATTATATATGGGACAGATAAAAAACTACCATATGAAATTCTAGAAGGTGAAACTCTGCCCATATATAACTACGACGATTACTCTAAACTCCGTTTACGTGAATTCCAGGACATACATAAAAGAGTCAAAAAACAATTAACGATGTCCAAGGAAGAAATGACGGAGGCATTTAATAAAAAGGCAAGAGACTCGCCTATCAACTTAGGAGACATTGTCTATGGTATCATTTATACGAGAGACAATAAATTATCCCCGAAATTTGAGGGCCTATATAGAGTAATTAACATAAAAACAAACCAGGTTTCAATTAGGTCCCTGTCAAGTGGCGAAGAGCAACCAGTTCATATTGACCATTAAAAAAGAGTTTCAAGGGAACTATCTAGTAATTATACAGCCTCGGATACCACCGAACAACCGAACACAACTCATGAAACTAATCAAGAAAACAACAATAATTACAAAAATAAATTAAGGTCATATACCAAACAATAAAACATAGGTGCAACTGTTCCAAAAAAATCTACAGTACATCATTTACATGTTTTAAATATCGATTTAAACTCCTTCTATAAATGAAATAAGCAAGTTATTGTTCTCCGTTAGTCAACCGTAACGCACATCATCACTATCATCGACCACACCATGACCATATTAGAAAATTAATAGATTTTTTTTTTTTGTCGGTAGGTAACGACGAAGGGATTTATGCTATGGATTCTCCTCTACATAGCAAGGGAATATGCTCACTTAGACCCCCAACACAGTATGGCAAGGATGCCTCATACCTCCAACGGCCACGACATCAATCGTAATAGATGCCATGAGTACTGAAATTAGTTTAGATTACTTATACGAATTACCTTCTTATCTAGAGAACATCGCCAGACCCATGAGGACCCAGGACTTCATGATAGGAGGCTATGTTTCACAAGCACATAACACAAAGGAAGTGGATGAAATAGTGAAGTTAGCGAATTGGAGGTTAGAACAGGCGAAGTCAACTATGCTCATCATCATCCAAGATCTCCCATCTCATGGAATGGAGGTACTGAGCGCCATGAACAATATTACATGTACTCGCTGAAAGCGCGGTTTGTTCGACCTGGGTGGTGCAATTCTTGGGAACATCTTTGGACCGGCTACAGAAGAAGACTTTCAAGAAATAAACAACAAATTTAATAAAATACCTCAGATACTAACATACCAAGATAAATTCATCACCAGACATGACTCAGCAATGAAGACAATCGTTAAAAACCTGAAAAAGGCGGAAAACATAGCTCTCCAAAATGTAGCCAAAATAAATGCCATGGTAAGGAACATAACACTTTTCCAACACTTCTCCATCATCACGGAACACATTGACACAATTCTACTCCAATTAGACAACACTAGAGTTCGTTACAGGGCACTTATGCAAGGAATTTCGAATGCCGGTAATGGCAGGACCACAATTGACCTACTTCCAGTTCATGAGCTACGTCAGATAATTAGTCAAGGCATACATAAACATAAATTGAAGCCTTTGTTCCGAAGTAGGGATTTCATGCAATATTATCCATATTTAGAAGCAACACTAACACCAGCATCAGTAGTAGTTCATGTAGGCTACCATTCATAACTGACGACCCGTTCACAGTATACCCAATACACCCCTTCCCTTCTGAGACTAATAACACTTTGGTCATCATCAACATCAACACAGACACCGAACTCATCATGATCTCCAAGAGACGGAACACTGTCAATTCCACCAGTGAATCAACGATTGAACAAAGTGCCGTACATCCTTACATGCCGTTCACCTTTGTCCTGCGTACATTTTCACGTTTCAGCCTGCTGAAAGAGTCCCTTGTGAAATGGCTATCATAAGAAATCACGACATTCATTATCACTGCAACCTCACTTTTGCTCCAGATAAGCTTGTACACCATTCACATTTTTTTTTAAATTTCACTCATAACACAGCAGTTTACATAGTCTGTCCAGATATACCACCATCTCATACTTCAGCATCAGGATTATGCATAACACCAGACTACTGTGCGGTATTTATGCCATCCATGTCCACTTTATCCACCATCAATCACTAAGCCATCCTCAATCATACACACAAACATTTCCACCCACTACCTAATATGGACTTAAACATGAGCACAGGTAGTAAGCTAAGTTCACCTAAGTCTGAAACTTTGCAACTGATCAATGAAACAATGAAGCCCTGGGAAGATTTGAGTTTGAGTATGTTCAACCCATATTATGTGTATAGCCCAGCACCTACTGTCTTTATAATTTTCTGTATTGTATTTGCAGTAGTGCTGTTTGCAATGCACAGAATGCATGCAAGAATTGAAAACTTGGAGTCAGTATTTAGTGGGGGTAAAGTGCGAATTCAAGTAAATCCCCCTGAATGAAGTGTACATATTTTGTGTATAGTATTAATTTTACCAAAAAAAAAAAAATGAATGTCATATTTTATAGAAGTATACCAGTATCATTATCTCTATATGAAATACTAATAGCCCTTACCATAATCTTAACTTTGAACTTTTTTTTTTTTTGCATGTATACATATGACTGTTGTACATACACATCTTACAATATAATAACTTCACAATTGTCGCCAGGGATATTATCTCCTCCTGCCCGGCTCGAACTTTGTGTGCACACCTCCTGCTTCCATGTCGAAAGTTAGACTCACTGCAGCACTGAAATTATCCACACTCCTGACACCAGTGTTACGTCCCCACCCCACACTGCCACAGGCTCCAACAGCAGTAGTCCAGTATACTGTAGGAAGGATGTTGCCCAGTGAGTCGTTCTTCCTATGGTCAGCCTTTAGGTGTATAGTACACATGTTCAGCTGAGACGTTGTAAATAAACACTGGCTTCTAAAGTTCACTGTTTTTATTTTCCAGGTAATTACACTTATGTTTTCCAATTTCACTTTACTGTTCTCACAAGCACCGGAGCTATACAAACTTTATTAACCGCAATTACACTTAATGCTTGACAACACTTCACTATTTTCACAAGTACCGATGATATACAAACTTCAGTAACCTTCACTGTTCTCACAAGTACTGAAAATATACAAACTTCACTACATTACACTCAAACTAAACTGGAAACCGACTGAACTTGTTTTAGTCTCTTATCCATCCTTATACAAGCTTGCATTGTTCGAGAATGATCTACTTCTCCACTGTTCTGGTGTATTCTAGAGAAAGAGCACAGTTACCAATTCGGAGACAACCAACACATGCCAGTTTTCTACAGTACATAACACTATAAATTATTTACCATACAAACTTATTTTCAATTACATAATTTAATAGTCACATAAATAACACATTATTGAGGAAAACAGCTTAAAAATCAATGCATAACTTATGAAACAACTAAACTCACAAACAGCAGGCAAACTGGCAACTCTGATTCGTACCGAAACCTACGGTACGAGAAACGTCGAGAAACATCTCGGCTATCTAACTGGGAAATCTCGCTTCTTAACAATAATTACAAACACAAAAGGTCAACCTGTTGGGTGATCCTCAACTTATCCGACAGGTATGATTAAACCATACCAAACTTTAATTTACACACAGACACACGGGTTGAACTTTGACCTTGGCCTGTGATAATGACGACTGAATGATTGTTACCTAAACTTTAACCCTTCCACCTACTTCCACCCGTAAACGGTCTTTTAACTCACACACTTTCCTCTGTATGCTTTCTGTTTTGTTGAACACCAACTGTGGTATCAGATTATAACCTATGTATTTGTTTCTTCTACAGCCTGCACAACACTACAGTCTCTCTCTCTCTCTCTCTCTCTCTCTCTCTCTCTCTCTCTCTCTCTCTCTCTCTCTCTCTCTCTCTCTCGTACTTGTAGCTTTGTACTTACTCATCGTTGGTGCCAAATTTTCTCGTTTTCCCAAGTTAATTCATATATCATAATGAGATAGATGTGTAGGTTAAATGTCTTCCTTTTCAGAAAATATCGTCGTTTTTCGTTTGTTTCATCTATCCCTGTCCTTAGTATTGCCTTGATTAGTGTGCAGTTTAAGCCTCTTATTCCCATCAGGTAAGGAAGCTCCCTAACACCTCTTCCTTGGCAATTTATTGCTGGATATGGTTGGTTAATGTCATTTCGCACGTTATTTACGAAGAGTATTTCGTTATTAGAAGGGTTTATATGACAGAAGAGGACAGTAATGTGTAGTAGAAAATAAATTGCTTAGGTAAAGGTGTTAGGGAGCTTCCTCAACCAACGAGAATACGGACTTGGGTCAGCCCGGGATGATTGTGAAATGTTATACTTAATCCTTCCTCCGGGTTCTGTTCAACATTTTAGGAGGATTATTCTGCGTAAACTTTTATTTTTCGCTTACCTTTTACACTTTTCTTTACATTCATGAGGACACTGTTCACATTCTATACTCTGTTACTGAGCCTTCCTTTATTGCTTCTCTTATTTCCTCCTTCCTCCACTGTGCTGCTTCTTTACTGTCCTGCTTGAATGGGATGAGTGTGGGAGTTTTGTGGTTAGTGAGGTAGTTGTGGGCGGGTGAGGTATGCAAGACAGGTGTGGGGGGATGCTGGGGTAGATAAGGCAGGTGTTGGGGTGTGTTGAGTTGGGTGAGGCAGGTGTTAGGGTGTGCTGAGATGAGTGTGATAGGTGTGGGGTGTGCTGAGGTGCGTGAAGCAGGTGTGAGGGGTGTTGAGGTGGTTAAAGTACGTGTAAGGGTGTGTAGAGGTGAGTGGAACAGGTGTGGGGGTGTGTAGAGGTGAGTGGGTCAGGTGTGGGGTTGTGTTGAGGTGCGTGAATCAGGTGTGGGGTGTGTTGAGGTGGGTGCAGCAGGTGTGGGGTTGTGTTGAGGTGGGTGAAGCAGGTGTGGGGTTGTGTTGAGGTGGGTGAAGCAGGTGTGGGGTGTGTTGAGGTGGGTGCAGCAGGTGTGGGGGGTGTTGAGGTGGGTGAAGTAGGTGTGGGGGGTGTTGAGGTGGGTGAAATAGGTGAAAGGGTGTGTAGAGGTGAGTGGGACAGGTGTGGGGGTGTGTTGTGGTGGGTGAGGCAGGTGTGAGGGTGTGTTGAGGTGAGTGAGGCAGGTGTGGGGTGTGTTGAGGCGAGTGAGACAGGTGTGGGGGTGTGTTGCTGTGGGTGAGGCAGGTGTGGGGGTGTGTTGACGTGAGTAAGACAGGTGTGGGGTGTGTTGTGGTGGGTGAGGCAAGGGTGGGTGTGTGTTGAGGTGATTGAGGCAGGTGTGGGGTGTGTTGAGGTGAGTGAGCCGGGTGTGGGGGTGAGCTGAGGTAAGTAAGACAGGTGTGGGGGTTTTGAGGTGAGTGAGGCAGGTGTGGGTATGTGTAGAGGTTGGTGAGCAGGTTTGGGGGTCCACTGAGGTGGGTAAGACAGGTGTGAGGGTGTGTCTGGGTGGGTAAGGCAGATGTGGGCTGTGTTGGGGTGGGTAAGACAGGTGTGAGGGTGATAAACTGCGTTAGACAAGTGAGAGGATGTGCTGATTTACCAGGTGATTGTGCCAATTTGAGACAAGTAGCTGAGAAACTGATGTTAAACCGAGGAATGTTTGTGCTAATCGGAGTCAGGTTAAGCTGACAGGTAGATGTGCTAAACTTACACACACACTTGCATAAAGGATAGACGTGTGATAAAGAAAACGGTTGGTAATCCAAGAGACAGATTGGTTAAACTGGGATACAATTTTCCCAAACATAGGTACATATTTTTAACAGTGATGTACTGCACAAGTAAAGTAAACCAGAGTGCGAGTTGAAAGGAAATATATAAAATTAAATGCAAAACTGGAACACATCTTTCACTTGTTGGCCCTGTTACAAAGATCGAGCGTGGTGTTTGCCGTGTTAGTTCATCACTGTAATTGTTAGTCCAGTATAATCAGGTTGTACTAAAGCCAACAATTATTACTTAACCCTGCATCATCTACCATAGTGTCAGTTAAATCCTACTTCATCATAACAGTAAAAGACATGGCTGTAATTATTAGGTGGCCATTCCTTCCCTCCCACCCTCCAACAGCGATTGCCATCGTACCCACCATGACCCATTGTGTTGCCCACCTACACTCACATTTATCACTTACACCGTTGCTCTTGTCCACGAGCATAACGTGTGGGAATTTTAATATTCCACTTACACTTACCTGTGGGGCATACTGATGTAGCATGACTGAAAAATAATCAGTGAGAGCAGTGGATGTGGTTGTATTATAGAATGTATATGTATGTACTAAACAGAACATTTAACAGTTAGATGCAACGATACACGTCACCGATGCTAAACAAAGACTGAATGATGTAAGTGTATTCATATGTTGTGGACAAGTTAAGAGACGGATGTTAACCAGAGTGGCAACGCGGTAAGCTAGATGATGATAAGGTAAGTGTGTAAAAAAAAAAAATGCATGCTTGACTCACGAAGGGTATCCCTACGTCTCAAGCGGCAGGTTACTCTCACCTTGTGGGGACTGGGTAGCTTTTAATCCAGGGTCCATACGTTACTTATGGGACAATAAGGGATTGGATGGCAGATGGATGGACGAATAGTTCACCCATACTAATCTTTCGTTGACTTGTTCCTCTGCTACAACACTTGTGTCACATTCTTTAAATCAGTTCTTCCTCTCTACTCCTTTTTCAATCCCCCTGTTCAGCCATCCATGTCCCTCTTTTCCTTCCTCCCTCCTTCTCTCTCTCCCTTCAGTCCCTTGTTCCAGCACGTCCCTCCCTCAGCCAATAGTGCCTCACCAGCGGCTGTTGGTAAGTATTATTCACGTCAGTCACAGGACCAGCGTCATTATCTTCACATTAGGCTGCAGGCGCCCATGGTTTATCGATCGTCGTTTACCGTGGAGAAAAATTTTATATCATTATACCAAACTAGGTAGGAAGTTGATCAATGCCAGAAAATTAGGTTGTATATGGATTTTCTTCTGGTAATTACTTCCGGAAAATAGGTTGCTGTTTTATAAATCTTTTGAGTTGATCCGTAAATCTAATTCTGTATTATGACATTTATCTTTGTCTCTTATATTTTACCCATGCACTGCTTTAAGTGCGTTACCACTTACTGTCAGGCTGAGCGAAGAAACTTTCTTATGATGAGGAAAGGAACTTATGTAAGATGAGCAAAGGAGAGCATTTAAGGGGAAAGCCGATCCTGGGCACTGATATTTCCACACCCTTAAGAATTATAATTACAAAAAACGTTTATGCACATGAATTCATGATAGTCTCTACTAGGTCCCGCCGTCTGAAATACATACATTTGACTATTTAGTATATATAATAAGTCTACACCTGCTGTATATTTCCCCATACACTGTACGTAGTTGTTGGGGACGTGGACAGTGATGGGTGGTGGAGTTTGACAAGTGTTGTGTTGTCTCTCCATCCATACGTCCACACACCCACATCATCTACTCGAGGGACGGGCGGTTCGACAGAGTAGTAAATCATCAGGTAATATCGTAACATAAATCCTGTTAGGGGCTCTGCTAGTCAGTTTATCAGTCATACATGATCCATATAATGTTATTCCACAGGTAATTGCTTGGTGAAGGAAAGAATGAAAATATGGTAAAGATTAATGGAGATCATTTCTAATGTTATCAATGCCCAAAAGTCTATCCGGAACCAAGCATAATCGTCTGCCGTTACAAGAATATAATGGAAGAAATATTTCGTGGTTCCGTAGGTGAAATAACTATTCTTCTTTGTTTTTCGTCTCTGCCACTGTACAAGGAGTCATTCACCCAAATCTTTCCTTCTAATTTTCCCCCAGCTTCCTTCCACCTTTTTCCTTTTGTCTTTCCTCCTCTTTCTTTCTTTGCTGATAGTTCGGCATGGAGAGGCCGATGCAATGAACTTCGTTTTGTTTTTCCACCTGTCTGTATGTATGCATGAGTTAGGACAGATAGTTCATACATACTGGACGGATAGATAGACAGAAATAAGTAGATGGATGGATAGATACATTGACAGATAGATGGACAGACAGACAGACCTAAAGAGACAGTGGATGGGGGGATGGGAGATCTGCATTACATCCACATCAGCATTACTCCAGGCAAGGTGTGGAAAACCAGTGCTAGGTTACACTAGTCCACAGACTTAAAGGTACGTTAATAACATTTAGTGTTTCCTTGAATACAAAAAAATTCTGAAAACATATACGAGGGATAATAGCTCGTGATTTGCTGCAGTGGACGTCTCTCTCTCTCTCTCTCTCTCTCTCTCTCTCTCTCTCTCTCTCTCAATATATGCTGGTGTCGGCCCAAGGATCAAAATAACACCAAATTTGACACCACCCCGACCTGCACCACCACACTCACTGTCCACAAACTTGTTATAACTTTTTCACACTTCCCATTTCTTTGTTACACCCACCGTTTCACTTTAAAGACGCCTTTCTCCATCTTCCTTTCATCTTTACTTAGTAGCTTCTCTATCTTTGCACCTTTAGTTCTGACTTCTTCCAAAAAATTATTCATCTTCATGTGTCTTTGACTTTATTTTTCTATTAACTCCTTCAGTGCGATGGCCAGCTTTATATCTTGTGATCGCATGCTTAAATATTTAATCACAAAGTGGAATGCGGATCCCTATTTTTTTACTGACGTTTAGGTAACGTCTGTGGTTATTAGGTATGGTCAACCAGCATCCCACTTTACAGCATGCAGTGAATAACAGTATTGAAAGACTATACATGCTCCATCTGACTCAGTTCCTTCAGAAATCATTCCTAAATACAGTGACCCTTCCATTCCACTTTGTGATTACAGCCAACCGATTTTACTTGAATTAAGGAAGGTTTTTCATTGTGAAGAGGTCAGAACTATGCTCATTTCACCTTAACTTGACCCAGATTTCTGTCCTTTGTCAGCCTATTTCACGAAGCTTGGTGGCAGAATAAGGCAATGCCGTGGCCCTACATGTTTTCCATAGCACTTCTTCATGACTAGCATAATTTTCTAGTGTTACTCTGTTGTTACAACTTGGCGTTGAAGATAGACAGAGGACAGTTTTAGGCCGGGTTTAAATAAAACGAGTATAGTCTCCTTTAGGCTCTCCAGTGTGACAGCGCCATTTTATTTTATTTTTCTACCGCCAGCCAAAGCATTTTATTTACCTCGGCAAGGAGGTATATGTTTTAAACTGAGTTGGTTGGTTGGTTTGAATTCCTGCCTGCCTGTCTGTCTGTCTGTTAACAGGATTACTCAAAAAGTTATTAACGGATTTTCATGAAATTTTTTGGCGGGGTAGGGAATGGTCCAATGAACAATCAGTTAAATATTGGTTGTGATATGGTATTATTTGTCTGTTTGTTCACATCACATTTCCAGAAGTTCTCAATTTCAATGAAATTTTGTGGATGGGTGGGCCATGGGCCTCCCACCACAAAATATATATATATATATATATATATATATATATATATATATATATATATATATATATATATTGTTACATAGCCTATGATTTCATCATCCTTTGTCTAATTTTAACGCACAGTTGCTGCATGTTTGATCACGAGCGTGTTCTGCCTCAGTCCCCCCCTTCTACCGTTATAGTAGAGTAAGTCGTTCTCTCTGTTGTCCAGAGCGGGATTGTCAACTCTATGTCCCCATGGCTTCATTTGCGCGTCCTTATTACAAGTTGTATCAAGCTCTCCTGGCTCCTATATAATGAGCTCAGTCTCTGCATCATGGCCACTTAGATCTGCTCCTCATTTTGTTCACATCTCTGTCCTCCCCTGTACAGATATTATTATTGTGAGTGCTCAAGAAGTCTCCAACCATCTAGCAGCTGTGTGTAATTTGAGTATAACTGTTGTTGCATTTTTTCTTGTACTGTATAGCATAAGTTTAATTTGTGGGCCTAGTGAAGTTTTTGTAATTCATGTAGGGTTCTTTATGTCAGTCATTTTTAATAATAGTTTGTATCTGTAATTATTTATCTGGCATTCACTGAGTATTATCTGGTATCTCATTTTATCAGGGCTGACTTAGATAAATTTATTCTTGCTAATTTCGTGTTAATAGAGGCTATTGCAGTTAACCATATATTTAACCTGTTTATTTGCCATTACATTATCCTTATGAGTCCTGAATGTTTAGTTGTTAGTTTGTGCATTAAACTTTAACTTGTAATTTTACCTAACTCTTTTGTTTTGAACCTGGAACTTTGCGGGAGAGTAGTGATTTTAGTATTCTCACTTGAAGTGTTCATTATCTCTCTCTGTTCCGTAACATAAATTTGGCGACCCTGCCAGAATATTCAGGATATTATCATAAGGATATTGTTTGATATTTTGTGACTGTGATATATTCATGATGGCTACTATTTCTACACTTGATGAAGCCAAAGATTTTTTGTCAAATGTGCAAACAGTGTGTGATATAGAAAACAGAACAAAGAATGAACTTAAGCTTGTTGCTCAACAATTGCGAATTGTTGTTCGCTCTCATCATTCTAAAGATCAAATTGTTGACATGATTAATGAAAGCTTGTTTAATGTAACTCCTCCAAATGAGCAAACGCAGATTGAATTAGCTAAGTTACAGCTAGCCCTGCAGGAGGCCCGTGCTAAGGAGGCTGAGTTTCACGCACAAGTTGAACTTGCTAGGATTCAGGCAGACCATGAGTATCACATGAAACAATGTGGAACTGGATCATCTAGCTCTGATGATTTTGATGTGGCTAAAAATGTTAAACTTGTCCCTCCTTTTAATGAATCTGATTTAACAAAGTATTTTCAGTTGTTTGAGAGGGTAGCTACAGGTTTTAATTGGCCTAAGGAGTATTGGCCAGTACTCCTTCAAACTGTTCTCACCGGTAAAGCTCAAGTAACTTATGCATCTTTGCCTCAGGATCAGTCTGATAATTATGATGTAGTTAAGAGCTTGATTCTTAAGGCCTATGAGCTTGTTCCTGAAGCCTATAGAGTAAAATTTAGGACAACTTACAAGCAAGATAAGCAATCCCATGTTGAGTATGCAAAAATCAAAGAAGATTTGTTAGAGCAGTGGTTAAATTCTAAGAATGTGGATTCTGATTTTGGTAAATTTAAGCAGATGATTTTGCTGGAGGATTTCAAAAGGTGTATTAGTAAAGATGTAAGCCTATATCTTGATGAGAAAAGAATAGATAATTTGTCTGATGCTGCAGTTTTAGCTGATGAGTATGTTCTCACTCACAAGAGATATTCTAGAGAAAAAGGGAAAGCTGAGAGTAAGTACGTTGCCTCTACTCAGAGTACAGGTAACAGGAAAGAGAATAAAGATGATGTTTCTCAGGAAGTAAATACCAGCTTCACCTCTAGATTTCAGAAAAGTAAATGTACTTATTGTAGTAAGCTTGGTCATACTACGGAGAGATGTTTCAGGAGACAGAGTGATGTGAACAAAAAGGAGTCTTTAAATATTCAGTCAATTGGTCTAGTGTCCACTCTTGAGAGTTCCCAGAATTCTTTAACTGAGTTAACTGAACCTGCTTTGAGGGGTAACTTAAATTCTCATGATGGAGCTCCTTTTGAGCAGTAACGTGAGTGACACTCTCAAGAGTTCATGTGCTAATTTCCTGTCTGATGGTTTTGTCAGTCCTCTGGACAGTAATGACAGGAAATCAGTTAAAATATATCGTGATACAGGTGCTTGCCAATCCCTTATGCTGACCAGTGTTCTAGGCTCTAATGTTAATTCCTCTGATGAAACTGTAATCTTACAAGGTGTAGGGAATAATTACTTCTCTGTTCCTCTGTGCAGAGTGAATTTAGAGTCTGGTTTTGTTAATGGTTCTGTTATGGTTGGGTTGGTTGAGACACTCCCAATGTCAGGTGTAACTTTCTTACTTGGAAATGATATTGGTGGAAGTCAAGTGTGTACAGCTCCTCAGTTGTCTAGTGAGCCAGTGGCTGCGTCCCAGGATTGTGATGTCCCTGATGTGTTCCCTGCATGTGCTGTCACTAGGGCTAAGTCTAAAGTTACTGGTGATTTAGAGGATAATGATGATGATGATGTTATCCTAGCTGACACTTTTCTTGCTAATTTGGACCACTCACCAGATGAGGCAGTACCCCGTAGTGTTGATAATTTGTCTCGTCAAGAGTTGGTTGAGTTGCAGGTTGCTGACCCTGAGTTGAAAGGTCTAGCTAACTCTGCTTACAGTGAAGAAGAGTCAGCTGGTGCTTCTACTTGTTATTATGTAAAGTCAGGAGTACTTATGAGGAAGTGGAGACCCCCAACAGCATCAGCCGACTGTGAATGAGAGGTTGTACATCAAGTTGTCATCCCTCATGTTTGTAGGCAGGATATCATTAGAGTGGCTCATGATTCCAGTTTGGCAGGACACCTTGGAGTGAGGAAGACTGTGGCACGCATTTTGAAACACTTCTACTGGCCAGGTATCTTCAGGGATGTTTCCTGGTATTGTAAGTCTTGTCACACCTGTCAAGTTGTGGGGAAGTGTAATCAGACCGAAAAGGTTGCACCTCTAGTTCCCATTCCTCATTTTGAGGCGCCTTTCACCCGTGTGTTGGTGGATATTGTGGGCCCTCTTCCTAAGACTTCTTCAGGATTTTCTTATGTGTTGACCATGATTGACATGGCTACTCGTTATCCTGAAGCCATTCCACTTAGAAACATCTCAGCAAAGAACGTGGTTAAGGAAATGCTGGGGTTCTTCACAAAGTTTGGTCTGCCTAAGGAGGTACAGTCAGACCGGGAAAGTAATTTCATGTCAAACGTTTTCAAGCAGTCTCTGAAAGAGTTGGGCATCACCCAGATCACGTCTTCAGCTTACCATCCCCAGACCCAAGGAGCGTTGGAGAGATATCATCAAACACTCAAATCGATGCTCAAGAAATACTGTTTGGAACATCAGAAAGACTGGGATAAAGGTCTTCCATTCGTTGTGTTTGCTGCAAGAGAATCTCCAAATGAATCACTGGGCTTCTCACCTTTTGAACTACTGTTTGGCCATGAAGTAAGAGGACCCCTTAAGTTACTCAAGGAATGCTGGCTGTCGGAGGAAGATGACGTCAACCTGCTGGAGTATGTGATGAAGTTCAAAGAACGGCTGTCCACTGCTTTACAGCTGGTGAGAGAGAATTTAGGAGCTGCTCAGGAGAAGATGAAGACTTGGTATGACAAGAAGTCCAGGTTACGCCACTTTCAGCCAGGAGATCAGGTTTTGATTCTGCTACCAGTTCATGGGCAACCTCTTCAAGCCAAGTTTAGTGGCCCTTATTTCGTGGAGAAGAAACTCAGTGATGTCAGCTATGTCATCGCCACACCAGATCGTAGAAAGAACAAGCAACTATGTCACATCAACATGCTAAAGTTATATCACAGGCGGGACGAAAATAATCCAGTCTGCACTGTAGCTGTTCCACCCGAGTCTGCAAGTGAAGCTCTCCCATGCAGTATGAGCCTGAGTGATAGTTTGGGGAAGAATCCTGATATCATGAATGATCTCCACTAAGCTTTCTCATCTACCTCCCAAGGAAAGGCAGGAGTTTTCGGCATTACTGCAGGAGTACCTGCAAGTGTTCCGTGCCACTCCAGGAAGAACCACTGTGTTGATGCATGATGTCGATGTTGGAGACGCAAAGCCAATTAAATTGCCTCCTTACCGTGTGAACCCAGTGAAAGTTCCTCTCATCCAGAAGGAGCTTGGCTACCTGTTGGACCACAAGATGATTGAGCCCTGTCAGAGCGAGTGGAGTTCTCCTGTCACTCTAGTCCCTAAGCCAGGTGGGTCACAGAGGCTTTGCATTGACTACAGACGTGTTAATCAGATAACCAAAACAGACACTTACCCTCTCCCTCGCGTGGAAGATTGCATAGACAAGATCGGAAAGGCTAGGTACATAAGTAAGTTTGATTTGTTAAAGGGATACTGGCAAGTACCTATGACTGAACGTGCTAGGGAGATCTCATGTTTTGTAACACTAGGAAAGGCTTTTGCATGTTCTGTAATGCCGTATGGTATGAAGAATGCACCAGCCACATTTCAGAAGCTCATGAATGTTGTAACAGAGGGTTTGGCAGGGTGTGTTGTTTATATTGATGATGTATTAATCTTCAGTGACAACTGGAAAGATCACCTATGCCATATCAGTAAATTTCTTGACCGTTTAGTTCATGCTAATCTTGTAGCTAATTTATCAAAGTGTGAGTTTGGTCAAGCTAAAGTTCAGTACCTTGGGTATGTAATTGGTGATGGACATGTTGCACCACCAGGAGCTAAGGTTCAGGTTATAAGTGATCTTCCCAGACCTAAAAGTAGGAAAGAGCTACAAAGATTTTTGGGAATGGTAGGTTATTACAGGAGATTTGTTCTTAACTTTTCTATTCTTGTATCACCACTTACAGACCTACTGAAAAAGGGAGTTAAATTTGTCTGGACCGATAACTGTGAATCCTCTTCAACAAACTTAAAGCTATTCTATTAAGTCAGCCAGTGCTCGCTACTCCAAATTTTGCTAAGCCTTTTAAGATGGCTGTTGATGCAAGTGATACTGGAGCTGAGGCTGTTTTGCTGCAAGAGGATGATCAGGGTATTGAACATCCTGTATCTTATTACAGTAAGAAGTTCACTCCACCTCAAAAGAACTACTCAACTATTGAGAAAGAGCTTTTGGCCTTGATTTTGGGTTTACAGCATTTTTCATTTTATTTGTGTTCTGGTTTTGACCCCATAGTCATTTATACCGATCATAACGCACTGAAATTCCTTAGTAAGTTTAAAGATAAAAATCGGAGATTGACAAGATGGAGTCTACTTCTTCAGGAGTATTCATTAGACATACAACATGTCAAGGGGAAAGAAAATGTTATTGCAGATTGCTTATCTAGACTTTAGACAGACTGTTTTAGAGTAATAAGAAATTTCCTTTGTAAATTTCTTTTTCTTTGTGGGGAGGTGTTACATAGCCTATGATTTCATCATCCTTTGTCTAATTTTAACGCACAGTTGCTGCATGTTTGATCACGAGCGTGTTCTGCCTCAGTCCCCCCCTTCTACCGTTATAGTAGAGTAAGTCGTTCTCTCTGTTGTCCAGAGCGGGATTGTCAACTCTATGTCCCCATGGCTTCATTTGCGCGTCCTTATTACAAGTTGTATCAAGCTCTCCTGGCTCCTATATAATGAGCTCAGTCTCTGCATCATGGCCACTTAGATCTGCTCCTCATTTTGTTCACATCTCTGTCCTCCCCTGTACAGATATTATTATTGTGAGTGCTCAAGAAGTCTCCAACCATCTAGCAGCTGTGTGTAATTTGAGTATAACTGTTGTTGCATTTTTTCTTGTACTGTATAGCATAAGTTTAATTTGTGGGCCTAGTGAAGTTTTTGTAATTCATGTAGGGTTCTTTATGTCAGTCATTTTTGATAATAGTTTGTATCTGTAATTATTTATCTGGCATTCACTGAGTATTATCTGGTATCTCATTTTATCAGGGCTGACTTAGATAAATTTATTCTTGCTAATTTCGTGTTAATAGAGGCTATTGCAGTTAACCATATATTTAACCTGTTTTTGCAATTACATTATCCTTATGAGTCATGAATGTTTTGTTGTTAGTTTGTGAATTAAACTTTAACTTGTAATTTTATCTAACTCTTTTGTTTTGAAACTTGAACTTTGCGGGACAGTAGTGATTTTAGTATTCTCACTTGAAGTGTTCATTATCTCTCTCTGTTCCGTAACAATATATATATATATATATATATATATATATATATATATATATATATATATATATATATATATATATATATATATATATATATATATATATATATTTTGGGGAGGATCCGGATCCGGATCCTACCGCACATTATCTCCAAAAGTTCTCATTGAATTTCAATGAAATTTTGTGGAAGGGTGGGCCATGGCCCAAGAAAGGATTCTTTAACTTTTGGGGGCGGATCCGGATCTTGCATTGGCGGTGATATCCGGATCTTGCATTGGCGGAGATATGCGTTCTGTGAGTGTTCCTCTAGTCCTTTGTAGATGAAACCATGACGAAGGAGTTAACGTATAGTACTGTAGTTACTCTATTTACTTTATGTAGCAAATAATTCCTTCTGTTATATTAATCCACTTGTAAATTTAAATCTAGGTCATATAACAAGGGTACTTATTTTTAAAATCTTAATTTCTCAAACTCTCAGTCAGGTCTTTTGGTCTTTCTTTAACCCTTTCCTTATTTAATCTCGCTCCCTCCATTCCTTCTCGTTTATCCTACCCTCAGTCACGTCTTGCTTACCTGACTTGTCTCTCCCTGGCTTTCCACTCTCCTCGCCTCTCACTCCCTTGTTTTTCATTTTCCCGACCATCCTTGATTTCTTCTGTTTTCTTCACGTCCGTCTGTTTGGCATTTACCAGTCACCCTCTCTCTCTCTCTCTCTCTCTCTCTCTCTCTCACACACACACACACACACACACACACACACACACACACACACACACACACACACACACACACACACACACACACACACACACACACACACACACACACACACACACACACATTCCTATGTTTAGTCTGGGAAAGTTTTTTCATCTTTTCACCGCATTTCATTGCATCTTAGTTCAATTTCCACCTTTTGGTTACGATGTGCGAATTTTGTATGTTACTGCAGGTAATGTCAGATGAACTTAATTAGCTCAGAGAAACCCATGATGTGATGAAAAATAAAAGTTAATATTTATTCGAGACTAACCATTGGGCCAACATATGAGACGTCTGTATTGTATACCACCTAACGCAAGACTATATATGATCAGAGAAACTCACTGCAGCCAAAGGAATATAGGATCTAATTACCAGTCCCCGCCCCGGAGGAGCTTGGCGACGGGTATTTTCACTCGGTTTGTCTTCCTGGTTGTCTGTCTGTCTATCTGTTAACAACTTTACGCGAAAACTACTGGTGCAATTTTGACTAAAATTACAGGGATGATGGGCTATGACCTGATCACCTGATTAAATTTTGGGCTAAACTGGGCAATACTCAAGTTAGCCCAAAATTTGTAAAATGCAAAAATCATTTTCTCGCCATTTCTCCTTTCAAATTCGTCATATTGACATGAAACGAATAATTAAAGGTGCATCTTTCAAATCTGCATCCTATAACATGCCTCATTACATCAATTTGAGGTAGGAGGGTCAGTGTCAGATGGCTCGGGCCAAAAATTTCAAATGGACATAAAATCGTCAATTTTTACCCGATTTACCACAAATTTGATATGTGACATCATTGACTAGATAATCTGTTATGTTTATACATCAGCACTAAAATGACTGCCGGGGACGGGTTTGCTGTGCCTTGGCACCGCTTCTTGTTTTGTCACTGTGCTTACAGACGGCAATTATAACACTTATTTATGCATCATGAGGCTTTTAAAATAAAAATAAAAAATAAAGTAGTTTGCAAACCCTCCAGCCCGCTTCCTGTTTCCCAGTCTGTTGCCCCGTCCCCCTCCACCCTGTCCTGGCTCATTACTTACACTATTGACGTGCAGTTTGTGTGGACGTAGACAACAATACTCCAAACCATGACAAACGTTTGTATCCAAACTTAACATAAATAACCACTGGGGTCCAACAACTGACTTGCTAAATTTGGTTTAGAGTCACGTCCTCTGTGGGTGTATTTTTGCTAGTTTTGTGCTCCCAGGACGCTCGTGTGTGTGTGTGTGTGTGTGTGTGTGTGTGTGTGTGTGTGTGTGTGTGTGTGTGTGTGTGTGTGTGTGTGTGTGTGTGTGTGTGTGAGAGAGAGAGAGAGAGAGAGAGAGAGAGAGAGAGGTGGGGGGGGGATGAGAACACTGGTGTCCTTCGAGGGGGTGCTTTGTCCACGTTTGTGCTATTACGATGGAGAAGCGGCCACGCCACTGGCAGGACAAGTACGCGAAGGCTCTTATTACACTCTGTGCATCCTTCCTCTCATCATCCCCACACCATTCCTCCCAACTCCACGTATCTTCACCCTTTCCTCTAACCCTCTCTGCTCTCCCTCTCTCCACCATATCACGACACTATAACATCCACATCCACCACCTACACTATCGCCCACCGCGCAGTATCGTATTTTGCAGATGTTTTATGGCCAAAGTACGTGGTTGGCTTGAGCAATGGCAGACTCAAATGAAGGATAACTCCGCAGCGTTCTGTAACCCGAAGATGGCGTTAGAGTCTTAACTACCATTTTAAGAAGTTTAGGGATGGCCTTTCGTTTCTAATCAATATTTAAGTTTTCCCTAACCCCCTGACGACAACAGAAGCTAAATCACTTCCTTGCCTCCTCCTCACTGTTGTCCTGTTGCCTTTGCCTTACAGTTACAGTCTGCCTTAAAGAGACCTCGCATCGCCTAAGCAAAGCTAAGCTTATAAAGAATACTGGCTATCATGTATTCTGTTGTCAAAATGGTGGCAGGCACAAGTTGGAGTGTCAGGAGACTTAAGCGCATCAGTTCAAATCTCTGAGTGCACGGCCACACCCGCCCCAAACAAGCGATCGACAGGAAGAAACGTGGCACAGGGGTCCGGCCAACGTTCAGACTGACATTGCAGCAGCTTTGACCCTGTGCTTCGTTGCAGCTTTGACCCTGTGCTTCGTTTCATGCAGTCGATCATATGTTTTGAGCGAGTGGGGTCGCACCCTAAGGGGTAGCTGGTGGATATTTGGTTGGATAATGCCACTATAGTCGCGGCGCACGATTCTGAGGTTGTCATTATCGTACCATGGCAACCTACCACTCAAAAGAGCGTCCGATTTCGTATCATAGTATACACGAATAATATTATTATGCACTAATATATTATACACGAAAATAATTATACAAGAACATATTACACACGAATCACATGCGTCTCATACACGAAATCAGATGCACCGTTGAGGGGTAGGTTGCCAGGGCACGATAATAACAACCTCAGAATCGTGCGCTGCGACTTTAGTTCCTTTGGCCGGTCGCCTACCCCTCAAATGTTCTGTGTCAGCCTCGCGCCCTTATACCTTACGTGGGATAATAAATAAAAGAAAATGGTCTTAATTAATCAAATATGCAAAAAAATTTCTATGACCTATCGGAGGTAATTTCAGTGGTGGTGGTGGTGGTGGCAGTGATAATGATAACGATGGTGATTTTGATGATGATGGTGGTACTACTACTACTACTACTACTACTACTACTACTACTACTACTACTACTACTACTACTACTACTACTACTACTACTGCTACTACTACTACTACTACTACTACTACTACTACTACTACTACTACTACTACTACTACTACTACCACTACTACTACTGCTACTACTACTACTACTACTACTACCACTACTACTACTACTACTACTACTACTACTACTAATAATAATAATAATAATAATAATAATAATAATAACGATAATAATAAACAATAAACAACAACAACAACGATTATAGTAATAATAATAATAATAATAATAATAATAATAATAATATTGATAATGATAAAAATAATAACAATAATAATATTCAGCATCATCATTGTCATCTATCTATCTGTCTATCCATTACGAGATGTCTTAATCCCGTAAGAGGTGGACACAAACAAATCGCCTTCATGTCGCCCTGTCCCCCGCCATTTCACTACCCTACCTCCAGCTCACACATTCTCCTCTTATTTACCGCTACACTCCATCCTTCCATCTTATCCTTGGCCTCCCCCTCCCTCTCCCCCTCTCCACCTCACTCACGTACACTCTCCTTGTTAAACTCTCGTTCTCCATCCTCTCCACATGGCCAAACCACCTAGTATATTTCTCCTAACGCATCTATCACATCCACAGCCACACCACCACACTCCTTCACTTCCTCATTTGTCAGTCTGTCTCTCCATGTAACTCCACATGCTCCTTTCAAATAACTCATTTCCACTGCTCTCACTCTTGTGTCCTTCCAACAAGGTCCAAGCTTCACATCCATATGTTAGAGTCGATATCACAATACTATCATGCGCGCCTTTTTTAATTCCATGGTCACTTCCCTATTTCTCATCACTGCTTTCAAAGAACCAGCAACCTTTCTTCCTTGTTGTACCCTTTCAAACATTTCACCCTCTAAACTTCCATCCTTACTCATTGCACCACCCAAGTACTTAAATGCACTCACGGCCATACCACGTTGAGTACACCGCTTCCCGTCCGATCAGCGAAGTTAAGCAACGTTGGGTCTGGTTAGTACTTGGATGGGTGACCGCCTGGGAACACCAGATGCTGCTGGCATCCCTACGCGTCAAGTGGGGTTGGTGGAGGATTAGTGCCCCTCCCTGTAAAACAATTAACTCTAAGCCATTGGCCACCCCGTCTGGGATACATGGCGTCTGGCAATGAATGAATGAAATGACATTTCCCATTTCCTCATCATTAAACCTCACTCTACATTCAGTGACTTCATTTCTCCCGAAGACCATAATTTTCTCCTTCCTACATTCATTTTAAGAATCCGTTTCTCCAAACTCTTTCACCAAGCCTTGTAGTTCCCTTTCGTCTTCACTCAGCAACACAGTATCATCTGCAAACAACAGCACAGGAAGTTTCCAAACGCTAGTTCCATCATCCACTGCCCAACCTTGTATCTTTTTTATAACCCCATCCACATACAAACTGAACAATCATGGAGACTTGACTCATCTCTGTTCCAGTCCGTCATTCGGATAGAAAAATTCAGTCAGTTCACTATCCACACACACTGCAGCCGTAGCAACGTCATACATACTCTTCACGGCATTCAGCAACTTCTTTTACTCCATATATTCTTAATATTTTCGACATATCCCTGTCTATTCAACCTGTCATATGCTTTCTCGAAATCTATGAAGGTTGCATACAACTTCTTTCCCTTCTCTAGAAACTTTTCCACTAAACGCTTTAGGATGAATATCTAATCTACATAACCTCATCCCTTCCTAAAACCTCCTTGTTCTTCTCCAGCTAATTCCTTTGTTGTTTCCCTAACTCTGTCAATAAGTATCCTATCATATACTTTTCCTTTTACACTAAGAGCACAAATGCCACTATGATTAGCACACACTTCTTTTTCCCCTTTTCCTTTGTTCTGGGGAATAATGATGATGATGATGATGATTAATAATAATAATAGTAATAATAATAATAATAATAATAATAATAATGATAATAACAATAATAATAACGATGATAATGATAATGACAATAATAATAACCAGACATCCATCCATCATCCAATCCTATGCCGCCCCATGAGAAGCGTAGGAGCCCAGGGCTAGGCAAGTTGGTCCTGACATTTAAGTCGAAAGTGACCAGTCTCTCATCTCTGGGTGGCATTAAGTGATCAGTAAACCCCACCCACCCGTTGGATATAAACCTACACAGGCTCAATCCGATTGGAGCGCCTTAATTAACCACTAAGCCACTAGGTGCCATAATTTGGTTATATTGTTATCATCCAGCGTAGTAAATGATTTCCTGGTGTACAGGAAACCATCTGGCTTGTCACTCAGTGTAGACTCACCCATAGGCAGAAGGAAGAGAAAAGAGCCAAGGAATGAAAGACAGAGGAGGGAGTGTAAAGTCATCCGTAAACAGAAGGAAGAAGAAAGAATGAAGGAAAGAAAGACTGAAGAGGAAGGAAGGACGAGAGGAAACGGCAGACACCCAAAGGAGCACTACATCGAGTGAGTGGATGGTGAGAGCCCCCAGCTACCTCAATATACATAACAATACATAATGATAATAATATACAATAATAATAATAATAATAATAATAATAATAATAATAATAACAATAACAATAATAATAATAATGAAAAAGTAATAATAGTAATAAAAAAAAAAAATAATAGTAATAATAATAATGAGGATGATGGTAATTCCTGCCACCATTCAGCATACCGTATACGGGGGAATAAAGTGCCGACAAAACCTGTCACAGTGCAGTGCTAATAACTGCAGTCCTTTCCCAGGCGTACACGTGATGTAGTTAGTAAATCCCCATGCAACAAAATGCTGCAGTACTCTGAGTCATCGCTTTACTTTCCTAAATATTATTCTTACATTCCACTCACATGTAAAGTCCCTGTCAATAATTCTTTTACACGTCTGAGTCTTTAAGTAATGAAGATATACCAGTCCATTTTAATAATTTATTTATTTGTTTATTTTAAGAGAATGATTGCATTAGTTTGGACTCGATTTCTTGGCAGTGTAAATAGACTATTAACCAAACTTGTGTACACAAGGTAAACACCTACTCTCTCTCTTTTACCTCTTTGCTACTAGGAGGCTTTCTTAAATTACACAAAAATCATTTGGTATTAACGAAAATGAAGTAAAGGTTATGTCATCATTCTAGAGGCATCAATGGTGACTGCAAGAAAAGCTTTCTCTACGAAGGCTTTAATAAAACATTTTTCTTCAAAGGTTCTTGCCTCAGCTGAATATTTTGCTTACCTCAACTGAATATTTTGCTTACCTCAACTGAATATTTTGCTAACCTTAACTGAATATTTTGTTTAGGGGTTGCAAGAATATATGAGAAAAGTGGTAAAATTTTGCAGGGATTAAAGAAGTATATTTCTTTCCTCTTCAAAAGCAGAGCATCCTCAAATCCAGAGTGATACTGTGTAGAGGGACAAGGAAGAAAAAACTGTCATTGTATTGACGAGGCTATTATTGCCTTTTACGTATAATAACTATTATTTTTATCCTAGGCAGTCTCAGCATTTATATTTACCTGCCCTGCCGTGTCCTGTACCGCCTTTACTTGCCTGCCCTGTCCTGCACCACCTTTACCTGCCCTGCCCTATCCTTCACCACCTTGACCTGCCCTGCCCTTTCTTGTCCTGCCCTGTCCTCCACCATCTTTACCTGCCCTGACCCCCATGTACCTGTTTCCCCACTTCTACCTGTTCTCACCATGGACCTATTCACTCCGTGGACCTATTCACTCCGTGGACCTATTCACTCCATGGACCTATTCACTCCCTGGACTTATTTACACCATGGACCTATTCACTCCATGGACTTATTTACACCATGGACCTATTCACTCGATGGACCTATTTACACCATGGACCTATTCACTCCATGGACCTATTTACACCATGGACCTATTTACACCATGGACCTATTTACACCATGGACCTATTTACACCATGGACCTATTTACATCATGGACCTATTTACATCATGGACCTATTTACTCCATGAACCTATTTACACCATGGACCTATTTACACCATGGACCTATTTACTCCATGGACCTATTTACTCCATGGACCTATTTACTCCATGGACCTATTTACTCCATGGACCTATTTACACCATGGACCTATTTACTCCATGGACCTATTTACGCCATGGACCTATTTACTCCATGGACCTATTTACTCCATGGACCTATTTACTCCATGGACCTATTTACACCATGGACCTATTTACTCCATGGACCTATTTACTCCATGGACCTATTCCCCAGTGAGCCGCTTTCTTCATTACCAATTTACCCACCCACTAACCAACCCACATACCCACCCACTCTCTCGGTAATAGAATAGCGACTCAACATTTCCTCCCCCCCACCTTTCTGCACACACACACACACACACACACACATGTATATAAGATAAATGGGAACCTTCCTCTGATGCTAAGGCGTTCCCAGGAGCAATTTTAAACGGAAACCTTCCTCTGATGCTAAGGCGTTCCCAGGAGCAATTTTCATGTCACAGTTCTCATATCCACCCCCACCAGCACCACCACTCTCGCCATTAGCCACTCTGTGCTGCTGCATATTCAGAACGAGGCAAAAAGTGATTAAAAGTTTGGTGAAAAAAACGTGGTGAGGACTTGAACGTTAGGGAGGAGAGGTGGAAGAAGGAGGAGGAAAGAGTAGTTGGACAGAGGGACAGATGGAAAAAATCGAGGGGAGGGAGAGAGGAATAAACAGGAAGGGATGAGTTACTTAGATGAGAGAGAGAAGAGGACTGAAGGGGAAGAAGGAATGGGAGAAGATGTTTAAACCTGGAATGAGACGGGTGAGGGAGGAAGGGAAGTATAAGAGAAAGAAGAGAGGAAGGGAAGGTGGGAAAGACGAAAAGAGATTGAGATTAAAGGAAAGAGAGAGGGAGAAAGAAACAAAAGGGAGGAAGAAATTGTAGGAAAAAGAGCAGTACACGGAGAGAGAGAGAGAGAGAGAGAGAGAGAGAGAGAGAGAGAGAGAGAGAGAGAGAGAGAGAGAGAGAGAGAGAGAGAGAGAGATGATGGAGTGAATGAGATGTGGAGGAAGATAGGTGATGGTAAGAAAGGACACAGGAAGAAAGATGACAGGAAAATAGAGCAAAGAAAAGTGAAGGAAGGGAGGAAGAAGGATGGAGGGAAGGAGAGGAGGAAGAATATAGGTGGAGGGAGGAAGGGAAGGAGAGAGAGGGTGGTGGGGAGAGGTATTCATTAGCGAGAGTTGGACATCTGGTGTGGACTGAGTTACTGCCTCATTAAGCATGCAGGGGTCAAGCAGGAGGAAGGGAAGGAGGGAGGATGATGCAGGGAGGAAGGGAGCGAGGATGTGGGACAGAGAGGGAGGAAGAAAAGGAGTGGAACGGGGATGGAGGCAGTGGGACAAGGAGGAAAGGGAGGGAGGATGTGGGACAGGGAAGGAGGCGAGGGAGGATGTGGGACAGGGAGGAAGGAAAGTAGGGAGGATGTGGGACATGAAGGAAGGGAAGGAGGGAGGAAGGTACAGGGAGGGAGGAATGAAGGGAGAGAGTGGGACTGTGAGGATAGGACGGAGGGAGTGGGACAGGCATGGAAAGAGGAGGGAGTGGGACAAAGGAGGGAGGGAGGGAGTAGGACAGGGAGTAAGGGGAGTACAATGGAGTACAAAAGAAAGCAAACAACAAACCTAATGGTCCTTTCGAGGCTGCTTGTTACAGAGAAGACTATCAATACGATATCTAATTCTATAAGTTGAAGGTAAGGAGAGTAAAGCACGAAGGAGCGAGGATGTGGGGCAGGGAGAAAGGAAAAGAGAGAGGGAGTGGGACAGGGAGGGAGGAAGGGAGGAAAGCAGGAGGCAGGCAGGGTAAGAGGGGCAGCAGACGGGGAGACAAGACAGTTAAATGTGAGTGTTGTGGGCAGGAGAAGAGGTAGGCGGATTGTGAGCAGAATCAGGAAATTAGTGAGACTAGTAGGTATA
>NC_137034.1:16609220-16658458 GCF_032717465.1 Coenobita brevimanus
TATTTTGCTTTGTACATCTTGCCGTCCTCTTTTATGTTACATAAATCCTTTTAATGTCACCATACTCAGCATAAATAACGTACAAAACGATAATAGCCAGCCATATCGAAAAATAGGTCGCTAAGGAAAAGGTGTTAGGGAGCTTCCGTAACAGCCGAGACTACGAACTGTAATGTTCCACTGCATTGCCACTGACGCATCAAATCCTTCATCATACATAATTTACTCCAGATTATTTGACCCACCAAAAGAAATAATCACACCAAGAGATTAAAACGTAACAGCCTCACGTTTGACAGCCTGTAACTTTCCATCTCGTAGTGCAAGTCATCACCAGGGGCCGTATTCTCGTCGGGTAAGGAGAATCCCTAACGCCTCTTTCTTAACGATTTATGTTCTAAATTACTTATTAATATCCTCATTTGTGCCTCGTATATCCTTATGATGTCAGCACAGATTCCATGGAAAATAAGCATAAACGGAGCAATGGCACAATCTGAATTAAATCGATAAGACAGAGGTGTTAGTAAGCTTCCTAACTGTACCAGAATACCGCCCCAGGAGTCAGGGTAGCGGTGCAGCGCGGTTTATTTATTTATTTATTTATTTATACATATATTTATTTTATTATCTGGATCACAGTATTTGTTTTGCATGCGGTATTGGTTATGGCTTTCATTTTATGTTTGTCTAGATATGGTGTTCATTATTTGAAAGACATAATGCTGGGGGCCCCAATTTTTCTATTTATTTATGTATATCCATCATTAATGCCCAAAATCGTGTTAAAAATTATCATGTATTCAATCTGAGGTCTAAGGAAATTGATACATTTGTCTTTGTCTTGAACTACAATAGTATCTGTACATTCTATATCGTAAGGATCTGTAATGACACTTGTTAGCCATCTGGTGGGTTGTTTATACACATTTATACTTTAAAATGAAAAATATTATGTATGTTTAACCTTTATCGGGATGCAGTTCTCAGCAGTCTCATTGGGACGTTGTTACATCCATCTTCTCAAAAGAAATATATGCATAAAATATATATATACCCAGCAACATGTCAGTAGTTAGATAGATATACAGATAAATAGGTAGGTAGTTGGTAGGTAGATGGGTAGGCATTGATACACAGATACATACCGTTAGTTAGCTCAATAAATAGGTAGGTAGGTAGGTAGGAAGGTAGGTATAGGTGGATAGGTAAGTGTAGACAGATAGATACATAGATAGGTAGATAGATATAGATATAAAAAAAACAACTGTTGAGAAAACTAAAGCGTCTGTCGCGAGGCTCTCGAAGAAAGAAGCTAAGTGAATAAATTTGTCAGTATCTGATAAAATTAATGAGATATAGTTTCACCACTGTAACAGGCATTAGCGTTGTAGAGGTATATTCTCAGTAAACATAAATTTATCCCAGAACAGAAAATACCTTAAGTTGCTGGTTCGAATAAAAAATTCTCTTATATGTCAAAACGAGTATAATATCTTGGGCAGGACTGATTTTCCCCACTCTACAGCTTGTTGTGGATGGGCAAGGCACGGCTTGTCTCAAGGAGGAGGAGAAAGAGGAGGAGGTGCTGGAGGAGGAGGTTTTACAGAAAAGTGTTGCAGAGACCAATTTTAGCGCTAATTGTGGTATTGTTACACATATTTTTTTTACGGTATTGTTTGCGATTGGTGACAGTTTTAAGGATGTATGTATTCTCCTGCTGTGGGTGAGGCTGTACAGTTTCGGTTTGCTGGTTATATCACTTCCACAGCGCCTACCCCATTGGATTTAGTCAGTGAAATGTAACATATTATATCTTGGGATCTTTTGATGATTCAGAATAACACTCACATGACCCAATCGTAGTAAGGGGTTGACATGAGAAGAATATCCTCCACTGTGAGACATAAGAAGAGGGAATGGCAACGTAGGAGGAAAGGGAAATTAAAGAACAGCCTGCCAAGAGAACGAGGAGTGAATACGAGGTGACTGAGACTATAATAGGGTCAGGGAGTGGAAGGCAGAAGAAGGAGGAGAGGAGGGGTGGAGGGATGGAAGGCTGGTAGAGGAGGGGTGGGGAACACATTGGAAGAGGAGGGATGGAGGAGCGGAGGGATTGATGAGGAAGGGATGCAGGAGGAGGAGGACGACGAGAGGTGAAAGGAATGGTGAAAGAGGAGGGGTGGAGGGATTCTTAGAGAAGTTGAGGAAGTGGTGAAGGAGGAGAGAAGAGGTCGAAAACCTGATGGAGAAGAAATGGACATGCTGGTGGAGGAGGAATAATGGAATGGCTGTCTGCCGTGAGGTGTCTGCCAATATACACGCTTCCAAGCAAGATTTCTGTCAGGACTAAAGATAGATGGTTTCTGGTGCCATTATTATTCCTCTCTCTCTCTCTCTCTCTCTCTCTCTCTCAAATTTCTGAATACAGAGGTATATGGGTATATTATTTAATGTTAAGACTGCACCACCTAGAAAGATTGATATGCATTATGTGATCTGTGTATCTGTCTTATGCCTTCTGTTTAACACACTTTTTCTCTTTTCCCTGCCTCTCTTCTCTTTTCTTTCTCTTCCTTGGATATCAGTGACACCCGCTGTGCAGAAACTGATTGTGCTAGATATGAATACATAAACTGTGCAGTGTGGCAGGGTGAGGCGGGATGGGGATGTAATGGCTAGGGTGACCAGTGTGACAACTGCGGCAAGGACTGATGGCGGTGGTAGACATTTTTTTTTTTTTTTAATAACAACAGAGGAAGGAAAAACAAATGAATAAAAAAAACTAATCCATATACCAGATTACTGGTGTCCTATGTTCATAAAGTATCTAACAGGTGGACTTGAACAGCTGTAGGTTGAAGTTTTGAGGGAAACAACTTTGGGGAAGCGAGTTCCAGAGAGATGCAGTTCGGGGAATGAAAGAATTCTGATAGGCAGAAGTTCTGCAATATGGTTGAGTGACATTCCAATCATGAGCGCTACCAGATGCCCGTGTAGCACGAAGGAAGGCATGGAGAGGTGGCACAATGGAGGCAACTTCGTCTGAGCATTTGCTATAAAAAATATCTAAAATAATGCAAGGGGGGCAACATTCCTTCTTACTTGTAGGGGAGGTAGTTTATTAGTAACAGCAGGATTATTAATAACTCTAATAGCTTTGTTCTGAATTTTGTCTAGTTGTCTTAATGCAACCTCTCCACATCCATTCCACAAGGATGAGCAGTATTCAGGCTGAGAGCGCACATGACTCTTATAAATTATTGCTAACTGCTCTTCAGTGAAGAAGTTACGGACACTGTACAATAATCCAAGTTTCTTTGAGGCGGTTCTAGCAAGTGATCTGACATGAGAGTTCCAGCTGAGGGCATTGTTAAGTGAGACACCGAGAATTTCAGTACTTTTGGAGATGGGAGTATCTGTACCATTGAAGTTAATACACGAATCTGGCAATACCTGTCAATTAGTAAATTGTATATATTTAGTTTTACTAGGATTAAATGAGACAAGTTTGTTTAGTCCCCATTCACTGATTGTAGATAAGTCCTGATTTATGGAGATGGCTGTACTAAGTCGAGAGTTAGAGACATCTGACTTTGTAAATGGGTGTCTGAGTGTGAATGAACTATGATATGTTGAGTCATCTGGATATGAATGGATGGGATTGTGGGTGATAGATAAGAGATCATTAATATGAACCAAGAACAGGGTTAGCGCAAGAACTGATCCCTGCGGTACGCCAGCGTTAATTGATGGAAATTGGAATATACATCATCTATTTTTACTCTTATTTTTCTGTCACTGAGATATGAGGAAATCAGAGGGACAAAAGACTTTGGTCCATAGCAAGGGGGTTTAGACACAGGGAAGGGTGCCATACTCTGTCGAAAGCTTTAGAAATATCAAGGGCTACTGCATGAGTTTCTCCATGTAGGTCAATTGATTGATGGATGGTATGAGTTAGGAGATTGAGTATGCCAATGGTGGATCTTTCGTGGTGGTGGTAAAGGTAAAGGTTGTTGTTGTTTCGTAGGTTCATCTCAGTGTGAACTCAGTGGACTGCCGGATGAAGCTGCCCTCTTCCTACAGGATCCTTCTGTAGTGGGATAAAGAGGGAGCTGAGGGACGTTCGTATAGTCAGGTAGTGGAGCAGCTCACTTATATCAGTGCCACCACGTGAAGGCGTCCCTTTCCAGCACCTGAGGGCGGTATGGGTATAGTAAATGGTGGCAACTGGGGGAGATGGTGGAAATTGATGGTAAGTATGGTGGCACGTGGGGCAGGTGGTGGCACTGAGGGAGGCAAGGGTAGAAGTATGAGGTGGTAGGTACGGGGATGGTGGTGGACGGAGACGCCATCACCAAGTGGCATCAATATAGCCGGGTGGTGGAGTTGCCCGGTTATACAAACGTCCCTCAACTCCCTCCCCATCTTCTGAAAGGAGGACGGTGAACTGCAAGAGGGGGACATTTTCAACCTGCAAACCTCTGGGTTCACATTCGAAGGAACCTTGGCCTACATCATCAACAACAACAACAACAACAACAACAACAACAACAACTACTACTACTACCACTACTACTACCTCCACTGCTGCTGCTAACAGGGATAGAAGGAAGAGCTGTTGGCATATTATATGACTGCAGTTGTTAATATTGATGTACTCTTATCAAACAGAAGACTTTCCAAATCTCATGTTTAGGTGTAATTGATGGATAGTGAAATTCGAAGCTTGCTAATATATATATATATATATATATATATATATATATATATATATATATATATATATATATATATATATATATATATATATATATATATGAACGTGTATTATCTTCATTTGCCATTAAATATGTAAATCGTCTATAAGTGGACGCACATGCCAAGCACGACTAACCAGACTATAGTAAACATGGTGGTAAAAGCAAAGCGTAAAAACTGATACTTCCTGTTTCACATATAAATTCACATAAAAAAAACGCACATGGCAACTGCATATATTTTCCACATACAGAAAACAGATCCCACTAACGTGTTAATTGACCAACTCCTTCACTCTTGTTCAATATAATCCTCACAGACACATTATTTTTAACAACCTTCGATTCCAACCTAAGGTCGACGGACGCACTGGGACTGATTAGTTTTACTGTTTATTACGGCAAAATGTTGTGTTTCGCAGCTTCGTTGAGGTTATTAAACACACACACACACACACACACACACACACACAGGCGGCAGAAAAAAAAAAAAAAATCTATGTAGCCTCCTTCTACAGCACTCCACTCCGTGAAACGTCGAGGCTCGTTCCTGACCACTTGGCAGTGATTTCTTTATAAACCTCCTCTATTGTCCTCATCATCCTAGAGAATGGGTGCGCTTTGTCTCATCGCACACGGCGTGGGGTGGGATAAAAAATAATCATGTTGCTGACGCTGCAAAGAATGCACAGGATTTACAGGCAAATATATCACTTTGTATTTCAACACTGCTTCCCACAAACAAAGACAGGGAGGCCTGGTTGCTGGCCGTTGCTTAAACAATAAAGGCATCAGTTACCGCGTACATGTTAAATCTCTCTCTCTCTCTCTCTCATTGTTTAAAGTTTGTTATATCTTTTTGAATATATAATGTAAAATATAACCGCGCTAGCGCACGTGTGTGTGTGTGTGTGTGTGTGTGTGTGTGTGTGTGTGTGTGTGTGTGTGTGTGTGTGATCATTTCACAGGGCAATTTGTTGACAACTTTTCATTCACGCTTTTCTCCTTAATATTTCGAGATTCTACCTCACTTATCAAAGAGAATTTGGAATATAGATAGATAGATAGATAGATAGGTAGGTAGATAGATATTAACGATGGAGACATTGATGAATAGATTTACTAAGGTTTCTTTAATCTTGCTTACGCTGAATCAGTGATGATGAGGCTAGGTTAAGATGAAGTACTTAAGGTTAGGTATAGATTGGTTCATTTCACTTCAATCGGGGAAATTATGTCAACTTTACATTCATTTATGTTAGATTACTTTGTCACTTATGATAAGCTTAGATTAGATTAAGCTTCTTTATGTGGGTTATGGTTAGGTTACAGTATGGTAGGTCAGATAGTTAAAATTACGTCCACCCAGTGTGCAGTATATTACTATAAAGAATGGTGTCTGATACACCATTGTGCTACAAACCAGAGAAATTTTACGAAAGGTTGGGTTGCCAAGTCATGTGTGAGGATAGAGATTGAGCTGCACTGGTTTACTGTAGAGAGCGTCTTGTGAGAAAAAGAGAGACAGAGTAACAACGCGATGCAAAAAAGACCACAGATATGAGTCGGTTGCATCTAGGGACAATAATACTTCCAAAGATCATTTGGATTCCTAAGTATCACATGTCATTGTTTCAACTCTACTTCCCTTATAATTTTATGATGCATCGCCCATCACCACAGAGACAAAAACAAACAAACAAACAAACAGCATCACAACATTGCACAGGAAGCCTTAATAGCATCCCTTCTTTCAACCCACCACTTTACTTCACAAACGTACAGTATACATGTGCACATAACCACCAAGGTCATACAAACCCCAAGCCATGCATCCATCATGAAACACCGCCAGACATTCACCCCACATGAACCCGGACAGACACGATGTGGCCACCACCCGTTCGTAGATTCAGTACCAGCACAAAATATAACTCACATATGATTCACTGTGCCACCACAGCAATATATCCCCCCCCCTTCCCCACACCACGGTACACTGATTCACCTAAAGCATACAGTCTCTCAACGTAACTACTACAAAAGATACTAAAAACGCCGAGCTGAAGTTGCCGGTTTCCTGCTGTTTACCAGGTTCACGTTCAGATGAGCTTGGTCTTGCAGCAGCAACAACAACAGCAGCAACAACAGTACGTGGGGCAACAGGAGAGTTATGGGGAGAGGCAGGTTATGTAGGTGGAGGTGCCTGATATGTCATGGAGGAGGGAGTGGTGCAGTCATCAAAAAGTATCATTACCCATGGGCTTAATGAAAATGGTCTTTAACAACGTCGCTTCACTGGTTTCATTCTTTCTCGAAATATTGAGGCTAAGGTAAATTGTTTACATAAAAACACAAAATATTTTATCGTACTGAAGCAGATCTGACAGAACAGTAATTCGGAGTTCTTGCTCCTGCATTTCAGATTGTTAAGGAAGGAGTAATGAAATTTTTCTTTGTTAACCAAGTTGGGTTGCAGGGGATCACTCTATATTCAAAAAAGCTTGCCCTTTATATATATATTTTTTAAACCGCCGATTTTACTATTTTAGCACTTATTATCTTTTGTGAATATGTAACACATATTGTTTACAAACATGAGAACTAGGAGCTACACTAACACTGTCACATCTACAGCACAGTACACCTCGAAGGGCATAGCATTTTACAAATTATTATTTTTATAAAATTAACTTTTGTAAGAAATTGGGCAAACTTTCAGGAGAGAGTTCAAAATTACACGTCCAAAAGGTTCCTCAGAAAGACTGGGTGAAGTGATATATACATGGTACAGGACACAACATCCGGGCATTACCGTAGGCAGGAGGGTCGCGTCTCTTATGCTGATTCTCCAGCCTCATTCAAAGGGGCAGGGAGAGGCAATTTAAAGGTGAGGCGGCAGTAGGTGGCTTTTCCTTGTCACCTTCATTGATTTCACATTCCCTCTACACCTACAATTGACTACATCTCTCCCTTTTCCTCTCCCCCCCTTTTTTTATCACCTTAATCTCCTTAACTTCCTTAATATTCCAGCTAATTATTCCCCATCTCTCAACTTTCTTTTTCAATTATTGTTTAGCAGCAAATTCAGGGAACACGTTGTGTGATGTAGTGCTTAGTGTACCTGAAAATGTTGGTGCGCATGGCATTCATACATAGGTTGTAAATAACGGAAGGAAGATGAAGATGGTTTATATTTCCCGTGCATGAGACATTCTTCATTACCCTTTATACTAGATAGTGCTTAAGTAACGGCCTTTCCATCACAAAATGCTTGCAAGCACTATTATCTTTGTTCCCATTCTGTTATTGAACCAACAATGACCAATTTTGACCAAAAAAGTCGAAAAAACGATTTTTGCATATTTTTGCGCGTGCAATTTCCGACAATTTTGTGCCGTCGCGTCGTGTACGATGATGCCTTTATTTGTTGGCACTCCCTGGACTTACTTCGACCTAAAGCAAAAAGAATTAGGTCGATATCTAATACCGTTCTCGTGAAAGAAAGGAACAAACTCACACACACACACACACACACACACACACACACACACACACACACACACACACACACACACACACACACACAGCTTGACTTTATTATTTAGATGACTGGAACTGTTTTTCCTACCCATGAACATTTATTTACTAAGGGGAGACCGCTTGTAGTGATGATACTATGTGTCCCACCATGTGTACCATAAAAACACCAACTGGGCAATTCCTATGGTTTTAGTACTAAGGAGTGCCACCATTGCGTGTGCGTCGTCTGAAGCACTTAAGTTTAAGACTCGACCGTGCACAACAATTGATTATAGTGGAGAAAATGTAAATAATAATAGTTATAGGATGGCTCCTCCAGGCTGTCATAGTTTTGTTGTCTGTTGAAAGGCGTCACCGACAAACACATACAGTTTCACGTAAGATCTATCTATCTATCTATTGCCAGACGCCTCAATCCCGTTTGGGGTGGCCACAAACAAATCGCCTCCAAGTCGCCCTGTCCCCCGCCATTTCACTGCCCTGCTCCCAACTCACACCCCCCTCTCTCATATACCTCTCCACCCCATCCCTCCATCTCATCCTCGGCCTCCCCCTCCCTCTTCCCCCCTCCACCTCACTCACATACACTCTCTTCGTCAGTCTTTCGCCCTCCATCCTCTCCACATGGCCAAACCACCTCAGTGTGTTCCTCATAACGCTTCCTATCACATCCACATCCACACCACAACGCTTCTTTATATCCTCATTCGTCAGCCTGTCTCTCCACGTGACTCCACATGCTCCTCTTAAATAACTCATTTCCACTGCTCTCACTCTTGACTTGTGTCCTTCCAACAATGTCCAAGCTTCACTTCCGTACGTTAGAGTTGGTATCACAATACTGTCATGTAGTAACTTTTTCACTTCCATGCTCACTTCCCTGTTTCTTATCACTGCTTTCAAGGAACCAGCAACCTTTCTTCCCTGCTGTACCCTTTCAAGCACTTCACCCTCCAAACCTCCATCCTTACTCATCACACTACCCAAATACTTAAACGTACTCACATTTTCCAATTCCTCACCATCTAACCTAGCTGTACATTCACTAACTTCACCTCTCTCAAAGACCATCACTTTACTCTTCCCTACATTCACTCTTAGATTCCGTTTCTTACACACTCTCTCAAACTCATCCACCAAGCCTTGCAGCTCCCCTTCGTCTTCACTCAACAACACAGTATCATCTGCAAACAACAGTACAGGGAGTTTCCAAACACTATCCTCTCTCACCAGGGCCACTCCAACATCCACTACCCTACCTTGTACCTCTTTTATTACCCCATCCATGTACAGATTGAACAACCATGGAGACATGACACATCCTTGTTTCAAACCAACTTTCAAAGAGAAAAATTCACTTAGTTCACCATCCACACGCACTGCAGCCTTCGCACCATCGTACATACTCTTCACAGCATTCAACAACTTCCCATCTACTCCATATATTCTTAACACTTTCCACAATCCTTGTCTATCCACCCTGTCATATGCTCCTCCAGGCTGTCATAGTTTTGTTGTCTGTTGAAAGGCGTCACCGACAAACACATACAGTTTCACGTAAGATGAACTCATTTTTTCTGGTTTTCTTGGCAGTAGATGTAAGTTCAGTGGTGCCGGGCTCTGGCCTTGCCATTGCTATTCATTATAGTGTACAACTGTGATATATATATATATATATATATATATATATATATATATATATATATATATATATATATATATATATATATATATATATATATATATATATTTAATGTTGTCGGGTTTAATATTTTTTACGAACTCAGCTGTACTGTAGATGTAGGTCTTTTGCCGTTAAAAAAGCATAGTGAGAGCAAAGAATTTAAACTAAAGATTAGAAAGCAGTCATCTCATGCTATGTTGTAAATATATGTTAGAAAAGTATGTCATCCAACATTCTATCATATAACTGCCCTGCATTCTTTATATGGTAAGCAGTGATATGTGGACTGCGTCAAATAACACTAACAAACAGGGTATGACTGAAAACGCCATTCTGGGTGAGTCATGTTATGTTCATATGCACTGAGACCCAGCAGGCTGCTGATAGTTTTCAGGGTCATGTAATGGCGTCAGAGGTGCACGTTCAGTCAGCTATTCTGATACTTCATCCTAGCCTCGGGCCTCTACACTTGGAAAGAAGTATTGAGAGACTAACAGTTACAGTTTTACTCATATTTACCTCATGACTAATTTCATGTGTCTGTTTACAATGTCCAAATTTTGAGTGATATAAATCCATTGGTTACAGATTGTAAATCTGCCGAATCCTGGGGCATGTGGACGTGATATTCAGTCATCAGTGAGGTAAGTTCTTTTGCCAAGTTATATTTCATACCAGATGTCACACTGTGATTGTTTTATTTCAGTTTATTTTAATTAGTGCTCGGTAACTATATTTACTGTAGAATAACTTGTATTAATTGTAATCAATACTGTTTACTACAATGTCAAAACATAACACTTGTGGCTAGTGTATTAGATTTTATTGTATATTATGAATTATGTTCAAAACCCTAGATTATAGATGTCACTCACTTGGTGGGAAGAACGTCGTTTACTCGTATTGTTAATTTTTTCGTGGTATAGTAGTCAAATAGTGATGGAAAAAATGTGAGGCAGATACGCAGCTGAGTCAGGGAATAGCTTGTGGATCTGAATGTAATTAAATCACTTGAAACTGCTCTACCCGATGACCCACCAACGTAGGGGAAATCTCGCTAATTCAGTTTCAAAAGCCTTCATTCTTTCAGCCTGAACGGATCGATATTTGCGCCCAGGTGATGATCTGTGAATGTATATGTTGTCATCTGTTGCATGTAGAAGGACTGCTGCGTCTTAGTCGAGTACATAGAAACTGGACTAAAGTTGGATTTCAAACTTTTGGTTGGAAATTCAGGTGTATAAAACTGACAACCGAAGCTCAGGGGTTACGAACACCGCAGGAGACATAATTCGTTACTGTACAGACACACGACTGCATTTAACTCTTCACTATCCTTAAACCAGCCACAGAAACTTGGCTGCTGCGATGATAATAACAGTGAAGTATAGTCCTGTGGTGCGGGAGCATTTGATGGAATACCCTTAAACTTTAATGAGATTCTTTATTGTGATAATAGATGTGTGTGTGTGTGTGTGTGTGTGTGTGTGTGTGTGTGTGTGTGTTTTGGTCATGCCAGATCAGTAATGGTTAGGTTAGGTCGATTTTGGTCGAGTTAGTTTGCAAGAAGTATGGTGAAGTTTATGTCATTCCGGTGTCTAGTAGCTTGTTAAAACGGCTTTATTACGAAGTTTGTGCATAGTTATACTCTTTTTACTATGGCATGGAATGACTTGGCATAAATTTTCCATCTTCTCATCTTGAATGCTGAGTTGCAGCAGTAGATTAGCACCAGGATATGAAGCTACTCACGAAAATGTGCTATGGAAAGGATGTAGAGTTTCAGCATTATCTGATTCTGCCATTGATCTACTTGAAACAGGCTGCCAAAGGATATAAGCCTGTTCTAAGTTAGGTCATATAGTACAGTTATGTATTTTAGCGTCATCCATCCTATAATACAATAGCACGATATAAATCAGCAGCATTCTCTCTCTCTCTCTCTCTCTCTCTCTCTCTCTCTCTCTCTCTCTCTCTCTCTCTCTCTCTCTCTCTCTCTCACACACACACACACACACACACACACACACACACATCATAAACAAGGGTGTGGATAAGAACAGTAATAATAATGAGGTGTTTAGTGCACCTGCTGTGATAAGAGGCCCAGTTATCCAGGTGTACACTTGGTAATGGGATATTGGTAATTGTCTGTAGCATTCTCTTGATCCCTTGTGTGTGTGTGTGTGTGTGTGTGTGTGTGTGTGTGTGTGTGTGTGTGTGTGTGTGTGTGTGTGTGTGTGTGTAGTTAATAAGAAATGCATGGTTAGTAAATATGAATGTCTGCATATGATTATGTGCGTATTTTTTTGCTTCCAAATAATTATGCATAACATGTGAGTGTGCGCAACTTGTATGTATGTTCGTGTCTCCTGTCCATCACTCTCCTGTCTGAATGTGCATCTCAGGAGACAAATCTTCTCTTCCTCGTCCTCTTCCTCCTCGTGCCTCTCACACTGGGCTGACTCAATAAACCTGCGGACACTGAAGCCGAGGTGAGTTATGGCACCAGTAAATAGTAAGGTTTTGGTCTGAGTCAGGACGGAAGGGTGACGGATGAGTACCTTGTGTGGCAGCCTCAGTTAATGTTATCATTATCGTTATCGTGATCAACATCATCATTATCTTGTTTTCTCATATCTTCCTCTTCCCCATCATCATCATCATCATCATCATCATCACATTACTTCCTCCTCATAAACGTGATATAACTGGCAGCTATACACACTGGTCTGATCTTAACTGGTATTGTAATTAAAGAATGACAGCAGAGGGAGGCATGGTAATGATGAGCATTTTTGCCATGCATTTACTGCGAAAGATCTCTTAAACTGAACATAGTCATATGACGGCAGAATTGAAAAATTCACACATACATACATATCCATACATACATACATAGACATACAGTACATTCACTAATACATATATAAATAGAGACAGGTAAAGAGTTTCCCCGTGCAGCAGATAATGATGAATATAGTTTTAAATAAATATTGTTTTTGCTTTACTACAAGGACCTCCTGTCTCTGGCCTGTCTCTTTTTAGAAACTAAAAAACAGAGGAGGGGGTCCCTAGTCCCCTCACCCCGCCCCTTTTAGTCGCCTTTTACGACACGCAGGGAATACGGTGGCAGTATTCTTCCTAACACAACTTGGCCGCAGAGTAGTAGTACCACCCCATAGTGCGGCCAGGTTGTGTCCCCCCCGCCACAGGGGGTGAATACAAGAGTTTTAGGTGGTCTGAGTCTGGTAAATGTTGATGGAGGAGAGTGGAATCTGAAGCAGCTGCTGTTTGCAGATGATACTGCACTGGTGACTGATTCAGAGGAGAGATTGAGACAGTTGGTAGAGGAGTTTGGAAGGGTGTGTGAAAGGAGGAAATTGAAAGTAAATGAGAATAAGAGTAAAGTGATGAAGCGTATGAGGTTGATAGATGATAGGGGGATGAACATAGTTTTGAATGGTGAGTTGCTTGAGGAGGTAGATTGTTTTAAATATCTAGAGTCACATGTTGCTGGGGATGGAAGAATAGATGCAGATGTGAAGTTTAGAATAAATGAAGTAGGAAAGGTGCTGGGAGGAATGAAAAAAGTTTTTAAATGTCGTTCGCTTAGAATGGATGTAAAGAGAAGGCTGTATAAGGGTGTTGTGGTACCGACTGCATTATATGGGGCTGAAACATGGAATATGGGTGTAGCAGAGAGGAAAAGTTTGAATGTAATGGAGATGAGATGTCTGAGGAGTATGTGTGGAGAGACGCGTATGGATCGAGTGCGAAATGATGAAGTGCGAAGGAGAACTGGAGTTGTTCGGGAGATGGTTGGTAGAGTTGAGCAGAGGGTGTTGCAATGGTTTGGGCATATGGAGAGAATGGATAATGAGCGATTGGTGAAAAAGATAACTAGATCTGATGTGAGAGGTGTAAGGCTGAGAGGAAGACCATGAATAGGATGGATGGACAGTGTGAAGAGAGCGCTGGATGCGAGAGGGATGTCTGTTGAGCAAGGAAGAGTGGCTGTGCGTGACAGAAATAAATGGAGAGAAATTGTGAATGAATAAGTGATGACGCAGCCCTGAGGGGATATTCTCCCGCATTTGGTCTGATCAGCTAGTCAGGTCAGGTGCGGGTAAGGGGATGGGTCTGTTATGATGTGGCAGGGGTAAACCAGTTCTGCTGTCGGGCCCTGCTGCGGATGTCACTGATTGCATTGCGCAGTTGACCCTTGTGCGGTGTGATGCGGTGAGGATCTGTCCGTTCTCCCCTTTGGAGCTAAGATGCGAATGAATGTGTTTGAATGGATGAGTAAATGAAGAGTGAGTCGTCCTGTCTCGGCTACCTCCCTTTCCTTGGGGGAAGCAGCCTAGGTATATAGATAGATAGATAGACAAGGACCTCCCGCTGAGATGAATAAAGTTACCCGGCCGTACTAAAAAATAAAATCAGTAAAATTCACCGAATAGAAAAATTTGAAATAATTACGGCGACTGTAACAGAAAACAAATAAAATAAAATAAAATAAACAGACATTTGGAGAGAGGCGATAGAGCGAATAGCAAAAAGTAATAAATAAATGAGAAAGAAGATAGCAGAAGAGAAGAGAGTCTGATCATTAGGGGAACAGGGAGAGAAAAATGTGGAGATGGCGGAAACAGGATTATTTACCGTGATTGAAGATTAATGAACTGAATTCTTCCCTTCAGTTCGAGGACTCTCTCTCTCTCTCTCTCTCTCTCTCTCTCTCTCTCTCTCTCTCTCTCTCTCTCCTGTTTGTGTGTGTGTGTGTGTGTGTGTGTGTGTGTGTGTTACTTACATAAGTGGATCTGATTACATTTACAGCAGGAAATACTCGTTGTAACAAGTGATTAGACTAGACGATTTTACTGAATTTTCGGCCACAGGTGTCATAGGAGGCTTCTTAACACCTCTTTCTTAGCGATTTAGTCTTCACTGTATACTGTATACTTCAGCATCCTATCGTCTGTTGAGTGAAAACTGTGTCGATATCAGAGCAATTTAACTAACATGAAAGGGATATCACGGTGCAATGTGCGAAATAAATCGCTTAAAAATAAGTGCTTCCAAGCCTCCCGATGCCCCTTCCTTCTGGTGCCTAGAAGGCAGGTGTGTTGGTGGGGGATGGGTGGGTGCCGTGTCAGTGCATGGCGTTGTTGTGGCTTAAGTGTTGCTTCTGCCACATGATTTCCTTCACCTCTTGTAGTGAAGGGGTTAGAAATAGTCTGCATTAAGCCCTTCACCACTGCCATGGCTTTAATCAGGCTCCTGCAGCCACTACATTGACACTTTTAATATGAGAAAGACTCTTGCGCTTTATGTTTGTTACCGTCACATAATTTTTACTCAACTAGGGAATGTTGTCTCTTAGTAAAGGGGTTAATTAAGACTGTACCTTACCCTTCCAGTTCGAAAAGTCTCCGCAGATGTAAAAAGAATGGTATCAAGGAAGTTTGAACTAATGAAAAACCTACATCATCGAAGTGAAGGGGTTAAGCTTAAGATGGAAGACTCGAAGTGAAGTGGGCGACAGAACAACAACAAAATTTATAAAAAAAAAAAAAAAAGAAGTGAGGTGAATATAGGCTATTGTGACCCCAGGCTTAACTGTATATGAACCCAATGGACTGCAGGCTACACTGACCCTTTACCTGAAGCCCACCATCCTACTTCTGGGAGACAGGGAGGAAGTTCAAGATATCACCATAGCCGGGCGGAGGAGCCGGCCGGTTATATCAGTGCCACTGCGTGAAGGCGTCCCTCTCCAGCACCCTAAAATAAACGAGAAGATAAAACTGATAACTCAAGGGGTCATTATTATTATCGTGTGGTTTACAGAAGAGGCTCCGTAGAACATGTGTCAGTACAAACACAGCTGCATATACTCTTGTGTGTAGGATGTAAACATTTCAAGAAACACTATATCTAAGTAACCTAACCCACAAGACAGCCTCGGAACGCCATGTACAGTCATAGGTAGAAATAATACCAATAAGGAAAATATACAGTGGAGTTTCCTACTTCCACAATAATCTGAGAAAGAAGTAGAGAAATCAGAAATATAAAGCAAGAGCCAAAGGAAGGAAAGAGAGATTGGGAAGTGAAAACAAAAGATAATACCAGAGATGGTAGCGATAGCGGTACTGGTCGAAAACAGCACCGGCGGTAGCGATAGCGTTACGACTTTGGTAAAGTACCGGGGGTAGCGATATCGGTACTTCCTGGCTTTATTTTTATATCAACTATTTGAGTCTGCCCTTAACCACACCAACTTGTGTGTGTGTGTGTGTGTGTGTGTGTGTGTGTGTGTGTGTGTGTGTGTGTGTGTGTGTGTGTGTGTGTGTGTGTGTGTGTGTGTGTGTGTGTGTGTGTGTGTGTGTGTGTGTGTGTGTGTGTGTGTGTGTGTGTGTGTGTGAGAGAGAGAGAGAGAGAGAGAGAGAGAGAGAGAGAGAGAGAGAGAGAGACAGACAGACAGACAGACAGACAGACACCGACCCGGAAATCCCCTCTGTATTTTTTCCGTTTTCAGTATTTCTTCCCCATATCAAAATATCACTCCTTATATTCCCCTTAATCCCATCAGACTCCTCAGCATAGTTTCTCCTATACCCTTCTTCAGCAGGCTTCAGGGTGTTTAATGTCCATAGCACATGGTTTCTGGCGCCCGTAGTTGCCATAATGACAAGAACAGGTCGTTTTCGGTCTCCTGGTCGCCCCTGTAATCCCAGCCGTCGATATGACACGGTCTGTTCTCCTACCTCAGATTTTTCTCACGTTTTGGCAGTCTTGTCTGCATCCATAGTGACACCATACAAGCTTTCGTTCTCGTCCGGCAGCCCTAGGATAACTAAATTTGTTTCCCTTTCTTTCCTGTTTAGCATTTAGAGAAACTGTTGTTTTCTCTTGATGAACCTTGCTTGCTTGTTTAGCTGTGCTTCCATATCATCAAATTTCTTGTTCATATTGCCGTCACACACACACACACACACACACACACACACACACACACACACACACACACACACACACACTATAGTTCTCACTCACCTTTTCATTTACTGCACACACAATACACATTGCTCTCTCTCACACAAAATCCAACTCTCTTACTCACCTTGTCACTTTCTCACTGCCTACACAGTACACACCTCTCTCACATATTCTTTCAATTTCAAACGTATTCACAAACCTACACTCTCACTCACTGTCTCGCTCATTTTTTCACTGACGATTTACATGAGGTTACTCTCGTGCGGAGAATTCCTGGGATATATCCATAGACTGTGACTGCTTCACTGGGAAGGCCTTTGTGCTTACACACACACACACACACACACACACACACACACACACACACACACACACACACACACACACACACACACACACACACACACACACACACACACACACACACACACACACACACACAGAGTGATTATAAGTTTCCTTCAATTATTGGTTTTATAGGTATTAGCGTGTTTAGCAGCAGTAGTAGTAGTAGCAGCAGTGGTGGTGGTGCTGGTGGAGAAAGTGTTTTTGGTCGAGTTTGTTCGTTACCTCTCCCGGAAGGAGTCAAGCGAGGTATTGATTTTGGTCGAATTTGTTTGTTTCTTTCTTTCTTTGTTAGCAATATTACGAGTAACGGCTAAATGAAATTACATGAAAATTTCAGGATATGTGGGTACTGGTCTCAGATGAAAGTGATTAAATTTTGGAGGTAATCGAGTGACCCTGAAAGGTCAAAATCAAGGTCACCGATTTTCAAGCCGGTTGAAGATAGAGATATTTACTATCATCAAAATGTAGGAACTCCCATATGGATTTTCATTTGGCACCAAGACCTTTGACCTTGAGTGACCTTGAAAGGTCAAACTCAAGGTTGCGGATATTCAGGGGGCTCTAACTCGAAACTGATTGCAGATAGATATTTAATATTATCAACATATGAGAAGTTATATATGAACTTTTAATTTGCACCATGACCTTTGACCTTAATTGGCCTGAAAGGTTAAACTCAAGGTTGTGGATATTCAGTGGACTATAACTCAAAACTGGTTGAAGATAGGTATTTACTATCATTAACTTGTAGAAAGTCACATATGGGTTTTTAATTGGTACCATGGCCTTTGACCTTAAGTGACTTAGAAAGGTCAAACTCAAGGTCACGGATATTCAGGGGGCTATAACTAGAAACTGGCCAAAGATAGAGCTATTTACTATTATCAAGATATAGGAAGTCTCATACGGGTTTTCATTTGGCACCATAACCATTGACCTTAAGTGGTCGGGCTAGGTTTGTTTTGCCTGGCACCACATGTTATAGTACTGGTATTAGTACTAGTAATAGTAGTAGTAGCAGCAGTAGTACTAGCGGTGGTGGTTGTGGTGGTGGTGGTTTTGCTCTATCTATCTATCTATAGCCCGACACCCTAATCCCGCAAAGGGTGGCCGCAGACAAAATGCCTCCAAGTCGCTCTGTCACCCACCATTTGACTACCCTCCCCCCAAATCACCCCCCCCCTCCCTCATATACCTCTCAACTCCATCCCTCCACCTCATCCTCGGTCTACCCCTCCCTCTCCCTCCCTCCACCTCACCTACATACACCCTCTTATTCCCCATTCTCTTCACATGTTCAAACCACCTCAGTGTATTTCTCCTAATCTTCTCAACCACATCCACATCCACCCCACAACGTTCCTTCACTTCTTCATTCGTCAACCTGTCCCTCCACGTCACTCCACATGCTCCTCTCAAGTAACTCATTTCCACTGCTCTCACTCTTGACTTGTTCCCCTCTTGCAAGGTCCACGCCTCGCTTCCATACGTCAGGGTAGGGATCACAATACTATCATGCAGTGACTTCTTAACTTCCATACTCACCTCCCTATTTCTCATCACTGCTTTCAGTGTACCAACAACCTTCCTTCCCTGTTGTACCCATTCACGCACTTCATCCCCCAAAATTCCATCCTTACTCATCACACTACCCAAGACTTGAATGCACTCACATTCTCCATATCCTCACCATCCAACCTCACTGCACACTCTGTGACTTCATTCCTCTCAAACACCAGAACTTTACTTTTGTTTACATTAACTTTCAGCTTCCTCCTCATACACACTGTCCCGAATTCATTCACCAAACCTTGCAACTCCCATTCATCTTCACTCAACAATACTGTATCATCAGCATACAACAACACCGGAATCTTCCAAATCCCACCCTCATTCATTCCAGCCACCCCCACATCCACTGCCCTACCTTGCACCTCCTTTACAACCCCATCCATGTATATATTAAACAGCCATGGAGGCATCACACAACCCTGTTTCAGGCCCACATTGAGATCAAGGAACTCACTCAGCTCACCATCCACTCGCACCGTAGCCCTAGCTCCCTCGTACATACTCTTCACAGCACTCAACAATTTCCCCTCCACTCCATATATTCTTAATACCTTCCGCATACCTTGCCTATCTATTCTGTCGTAAGCTTTCTCCAAGTCCATGAAGGCAGCTTACACTTTCCTTCCCTTCTCTAGATACTTCTCCACTAAACAACTTAGAACAAATATCTGATCTACACACCCTTTTCCCTTCCTAAATCCCCCTTGTTCTTCTCCAACTAGCTCCTCTGTCATATGCCTAACCCTAGCAATGAGTATTCTACCATATATTTTACCAGTCACTTTAAGAAGGCAAATACCCCTATGATTACCACATACTTCTCTCTCCCGTTGTCCTTTGTATAAAGGAACAATTATATCTGATTTCCAGTCCTCTGGAATCCTTCCCTCTTCCCAAGCCAATCTACACAAATTCCATATCCACTCCACAACAATCTCACCCCCATACCTAAGCATTTCACCACACACTCCATCAATTCCTGGGGCCTTTCCCAACTTAATCTTCTTCATTGCTTCCACTACTTCCGCCCTACTGATCTCTTCCTCCCTCCTCTCATTTCTTTTCGCAGCTATTCCCCAACCACTTATACTCGCACTGCTCTCACTCATTCATCAAATCCTCAATGTGCTCCTTCCATCTCCTCAATTTCTCTCTCTTCTCCACCAACAATCTATTATTCCTATCTTTCACTTCCCTACTATTTCCCCTTTCACAATGCCTTACTTTCTTTACCTCTTTCCAAAACAATTTCTTACTCTCCCTCCATTTCACACTCAGATTCCTCCCAAACTCTTCATCCACTTTCTTCTTACTCTCCTTCACCAGTCTCTTCACCTCCCTTCTCCTGCTCACATATACCTCTCTCTTCTCTCTCTCATCTTCTCCCCTACCTCTACTCGCTAACCATTCACTATATGCCTTCCTCTTTTGTTCCACAACTCGTTTCACCTCATCATTCCACCATGCTGTCCCTTGCACACCCTTGCATCTCCTCCTCACTCCTCAAATCGCCTCACACGCTGCGCCTATCTCTTCCATGAATATCTTACATACGTCTTCCACCCCTTCCATCTGCTCTAGCTCATACCTTCCCAGTCTTTCTTCCACTATGCTCTTATACTCTGTCATTTTCTCACAATCTTGCAATTTCTCCACTCTTCTCACAGGAGCTGCTTCCTCCTGTCTTCCCCTTCGGTTTTGGTAATTATATTATTATAAACAGAAAAGTGAGCATGGAAGTGAAAAAGTTACAACATGACAGTATTGTGATACCAACTCTAACGTATGGAAGTGAAGCTTGGACGTTGTTGGAAGGACACAAGTCAAGAGTGAGAGCAGTGGAAATGAGTTATTTAAGAGGAGCCTGTGGAGTCACATGGAGAGACAGGCTGACGAATGAGGATATAAAGGAGCGTTGTGGTGTTGATGTGGATGTGATAGGAAGCGTTATGAGGAACACACTGAGGTGGTTTGGCCATGTGGAGAGGATGGAGGGTGAAAGACTGACGAAGAGAGTGTATGTGAGTGAGGTGGAGGGGAAAGAGGGAAGGGGAGGCCGAGGATGAGATGGAGGGATGGGGTGGAAAGGTATATGAGAGAGGGGGGTGTGAGTTGGGAGCAGGGGAGTGAAATGGCGGGGGACAGGGCGACTTGGAGGCGATTTGTTTGTGGCCACCCCAAACGGGATTGAGGCGTCTGGCAATAGATAGATAGATAGATTATTATTATTATTATTATTGTTATTATTATTATTATTTTTATTATTATTATTATCATTATTATTATTATTATTATTATTATTATTATTATTATTGGTGGTAATAGTGGTAGTGGTGGTACCATCAGAAACGGTGGTCTGAATGTGTTTCAACTGATCTGGGTGTACGATGCTGTTCAGCAATTCGTCGATCATGGGTGGCATCCACCAGAGTTCTCTGTCGCCGTCGGACACTTTTTCTAAAAGTTGCATATTCTCACCAAAAAGTACTGATTATTGCTGCCGCAAAGAAAATGGCAAAAAAAAAAAAAAAAAAAGTACCAGCGGTACCAGTAGCGGTACTAACCCAATAAAGTACTGCCGGCACCGATAGCGGTGCTATAAAAGCAAAGGGTCCAGATGGATGAATGTCTACTGATCTGCATATAATTTTTGTATTCCAAAGAGATCAGCGTAGGTTCTTCGGTCGTCTAATGGCACCAGAGAAGTAAATCCATCTCCCTCCCCCAACCCTTTCGTCGTCAATACTTACTTTTCGTTTTTTTTTTTTTTTTTTCAGTTGACATCGGACGATTTTATTGTGCTCACGAAAAAAAAAAAAAAAAAACTAGAGCATCAGAAAGTTAACGCAGGACGTTTTTGATAGCCGCTCTCACTCCTGCAGTATTATATGGGTATAGTTACTCATATGACACTCATCAGGTTGACAAGGCGTCCCAGTTTAGTTAAATTCCTCTCCCCTCTGTATCATTTACGGTTATTACGACACGACACAGGTAGTGGTCGACCAGATGCACATTACACGGGTAGTGGTCGACCAGATGCACATTACACGTACCCCAGACACAGCCCAGACACACGATAAACACTCCACCTATACACTCCATCCCTCAGCCCCCCCCCCACCTCCTTCCGGTCAGGACCCCCTCCCTTCACAACGGTTAAGTGACCCAGTGAGTGCGTGCGTGGGTGAGTGAGTGAGTGGGTGAGTGAATGAGTGACACTGACACAGTGGGTTTGACCCCCCTCCCCTCACCCCGTGCGTGCGGCAAAAACTCAAGATAAACATTTAAGTCGTGAATAAAGACCTTCGTACTTAACCCAGCTTACATAAGCGTTTTGTTATTTAGTTCATAGAAACCAGGTGCCGCCAAAAAGATGATGCCGTAGAATAGGGTTGCCTATTATAGGGCCACATACCCTACAAGGGGTAGAATGGTGCTATTTTTTGAACGTTTTTACAAATTGTTGAACCTGAAACTACAATAAGGAAAGAGACAATGCAGTGTTTAAATAATGGAGAATACTGTGCTTAAAAATAACTAAACACACACACACACACACACACACACACACACACACACACACACACACACACACACACACACACACACACACACGAAAACGTTTCTATTCCTTGTTTATGGAGAGAAAATGCTTTAGGAATTCAATACCCATATGAACAACGCCTCTGAAATATATATATGAAACTCCAGCAATCGAGGTTTATGGATCTGTGTGTGTGTGTGTGTGTGTGTGTGTGTGTGTGTGTGTGTGTGTGTGTGTGTGTGTGTGTGTGTGTGTCTTTCGAGATTGATTTTTATTTTAATACAGAAAATATTAATAGTGTGCTGCATTGAAAAGAAATAATAATGTGGTAAAGAGATGCCACTGATACTGCCAAGGCCTGTGTTCTCCATGGTATAGGAAGCTCACAAACACCATTTCTTAACCCTAGATCAGCAACCACCGGTCACATCTGGACAGACAAAGTTTAAAAGCTTGGCGGCATGGCGCCATTTTGAGAATTCGGCTCACCATCCAGGTAGCTTCCCCTTTTGGCTTGTACTTTCGATTCTAGATGTGTCTAGGTTGCTCGAGTTTTTTATTTCTCTAATATATTGAAAAAGGCCACATGTGGCCATGGTTTCAAACAACGTTTGTATGGTGATTTTTTTTTTTTTTTGGATAGTTTTTTCTAGGCATTAACATGACCATCAAGGGGGATGTCTGGAATCAACGTATCCTTGTCGGCAACCCTTGAGAAGGCTGCAAACAAAGTTATAGCCAATTATGTTACGATAAGTGTAATTTTGACAGGTTTTTAGTGCCTTTAGAAAAAAATTTACAATAAAAAAAAAATCCATACTTTTTCTTTTTCTTTTTTTTTCTTTTTTTTTGTGCCAACATTTTCATTAGTCTTTACTCTACGTGTGATAAAATTTTTATAAATATGCAATGCATATAAGTATGTTTTTTTTTTTAATTCCCAAATCTGGCCACATGTGGCCGGTGGTTGCTGATGGCGTTAGTTGGGCATGGTTGCTGATCCAAGGTTAAGCGAGTTACTTTAGTTGTTCCACTTAGTGCCCTGTCCTATTATATAAATCCTTCCTGCATCACCATACTTTGCATATATAACGCACAAACAATTTTTGACCAGCCATATAAAAAAAAATCACTAAGAAGGAGATGTTAGGGAGCCTCCTTACCGTAATCCTAGGAATATAAGGCCATTATGACGGATACACTCACTTGGTTGATGTCTGGCTGCTGGTGGAGTCCACGATCATAGGAAACGAAATGTAGCGCAGAGTAACAAAAATATTGAAAAAAAAATCTAGCGCAAAATCAGTATTAAAAGTGACTGCACAGGCTCTTTACATACATTTCATATTGCATTAAAATAGTACGTTCAGTAGTAACGTATTTTAAATCACATATAGTCACTGTTATGCTCAGCAAAGCTAGCAACGTTAACACAGTTTAGATTAAGAGGTATTAAGTAATAAGAGGGATAGTAAATCTTTGCCAGTCTTGTTATCAATACTTTCCTGCCTCTTTTTCCTCCTCCCCACCCTCCTGCCTTCCCTTATATCCTAAAGGATGTGTCTACAAGTTAAACTACGGGGGAGGAAAGGGCATAACTTTGGAAAATGATACATGAGGGAAGTCCAAGCAAAAAATTCTAAATCAGCCTGTGTCCAAACCTCAGCCGTAATGGAGCTACAGTTACTGATAACCTTATGGTATAAAATGGTCTGCCTTATATTTCCACCATAAGGTCCCCAGTATTTGTAGCCCTATAACGGTTGAGAATTGGACCCATGTTGATATAATTTATTATTATTTTTTTTTTTTTGCTTAGAGTTTCCACATTTATCATTTTCCAAAGTTATGCCGTTTCTACCCGGAACACCCTTTGCACTGTATTGATCTATGACCAGATTTCCATTTGCAGACAAACTTTTATTCCGCACCACCAGGAATGATGAAAGAGAGAGGGAGAGTATGTGTCACAGTTCGTATATTTGTCATTTTTGTGAATCAACAGGATAAAAGATAAGCAAGCGTGTGAGAGGACATACTACAAACACCCACTTTAAATGTCTGCCTCCTCATGTGTTTCGAGTCACAGACTAGACCATTCGCAGACTGAGAGATGAATGTGATATCACTGAGCCACCGAGGTTCCTCCAGTAATACATTTTGACTGAAGTCTGCGATTTCAAGATCACTGAATTTGTACTCTAGCCACTCGACCACATCTCCCCTTTTCACCAGTTGGGCCAGAGGTCAGTTCCGGAAGAGTATATAAATCTGTTTTACTTATAATTAAACGTCCAGATAATATCAAGAAACCAAACTGCAGACATGAATATTGCAGTCAATCTGTAAATATGTGCTTGGATGCAGGTGTCCTGTGGGCTGACTGGGGCCATGAGACATTACGCTGGTTGGGTGGTGGAGGCCTGGGGTGGTGGACAGCAGTATAAAACTAGACCAGACTTTAACACCCAAGATTAAGGATTTCAACTATGCCCGGACGAGTTTTCCTTCCTTATTTTTGCCCAGTTTCCTTAATAAACAATAGTAAGATAAATAATAATAATAATAATGATGATGATGATGATGATAACTAGAGCTCTGTAACTGTCCTGCAGACAGTCACTGATCTACACCTACTGTTTCTTTCAATGACCTTGACCCCACTGGGGGGATTTGGAATTTTCTTCTATCAACAAAGGCCCATACCAGGACACATAACCTGGGCAATTCAGATTTCTTGTGCAGGTCGTACTGAAATCTCCAGAAGACACAACCAACTTATCTCGTTCACAACATAATACTGATATGACACTTTCTGACATGCCCTTCCACTGCACATAAAGGATTTGGATTTTTTTTTCTATCAGCAATGCCTTATGCCAGGACACATAACCTGGGTCCTTTAGATTAATTGTGCAGTCCCTGGTTCTCCTGGAATCGTCGCGAGACTCTGAGGCCGGAATAATAAAAATACCAGCAAAAACATTCCTCTCCACCTAAATAATTGGTGGATACTAACTAGAACTCTGTAACTGTTCTACAGTGAGTCACTAGTCTCCACCCACTGTTTCTTACAGTGACCTTGACCCCATTGGGTTGACTTGGATTGACTTTTCTGCCAATATGATCCATTCCAGGACACAACCTGGGCCACTCATATTCCTTGCACAGCCTCAGCTTCTCCTGGAATCTTTGTGAGAGACTGAGACCGTAGTAATAATAGAAGCAAAAACAGTAGTCTCTACCTCTGTAGTAGGTAGGGACTAATAATACCTGTGAAAACAACAGTCTCCACCCATGTAGTAGGTGGAGAATAATAAGAAAACGAAATAAACTCTTAGGAATCGGTCGGCCAAGTTTCTTCAACTGTCCTTCGGACAGTCACTAGTCGCCTGCTACTGTTTCTTACAGTGACCTTGACTCCATTGGGGAGATTTCGATTTTTTCTATCAGCAGTGGACCATGCCAGGACACATAACCTAAGCCCTTCAGATTTCATGGGCAGTCTCCGGTTCTCCTGGTATAGTTGCGAGACTTTGAGGAGGGAACAGTAACAATACCAGTGAAAACAATAGTCTCTACCTATAAAATAGGTGAAAACTGATAGTAATAATAATAATAATAATAATAATAATAATAATAATAATATGCCCGAACCATTAACCAGTTCTGAAGTTCTAGAAATAGAAAAATATTACAGAATCGCTTTGCCTGATGTTAACTGTTTTTCATTTCGTCTTTCTAGAGAATTTTACTGTTTCTGGAAAAGTTGCGGGGAATAGAGGGTTCAGACTTTTTCAGCTCCTCAACCACGACATTTTTATTCTGTTCCTACCAACGTCAGACTATTTCCTACAGCTTAGGAGAGACAGGTCGAGGAATTAGGACAATTTGCGTGGACCCTTTCAGTAGTATGTTTTCTTCCTTAGCTTACTTTTACTACCATCGGGTGATATATTAAGTTGCAGATTAATGTATACTCTATGCTCAAACATGCAAAAGCCAGTAATTTCTTTAAACCATACAGAAGAAAGATGTTGGCTTCCAGTAAACCCTTCTGTAATATCAATAAATTCCTGTTATTAAAAAAAAAAAAAATGCCATTCATAAGAACTCAGTAGTAATCCTGATCTACTGTAGATACATTATCATGGACTCTCAGAATGGGTAAAGTTATATTATAAACCAGCTACCATCAGCTGATTATATTCCGCTTAAAAATTACTTTTCTCAGGGATGAAATTAGATACATATCCATTGTCCCGTCAGTAGATTGTGAAGTTTCTTTTTTTGATATATATGTTTATGCTAGCACCAACGGATTTCTTTCAGCGTACAAAGAACCTCACACAGTAAAGGCGATATCTTAGGCCAAGAGAGGGAGGAGGGAAGATGACAACTGGATGGTGAGAGTGTGAGGTGTGAGCCTTTAGAGTAGAGTTGCGAGAGGCAGACCAAAAAAGACCCGGGACAAAGTCACAGAGTGTGACCTCAGGGATAAGGAACTGAATAGAAAGGCTGCAAGAGGTCGAGCAGCATGGAGGGCCGCCATTATGTGCAAGCATGTTGGAGCGTTTATAAATAAAAAAGAAAAAGTCAAGTTTGAGTGTTTTGCATACAGTCAAACAAATTAAACTTCTAATAGATATTGCTGTTAAAAAATGATATGTGTATATCAGAGAATAAAAATATCATGTTCAGTTCACTACCTAAAAAAATTCACTGCAGAAAGTACTATCCATGAACAGCCAACAAAATAATGCTTGTTAATCGTAATCTTGAAGTTAATGGGGCTAAGCGATTTATACCTATGCATTTCAGTGTAGGTACAGGTATCAGCAATGGTTACCCCACAGGCCTCTGCCAAAACTGAGTGTACTCACCGTGATAAACATCATATTCGGGCTAATATCATATTTTGTTTTATTTCGATAGGTATTGCAGTATAATATAATTCACGATTCCTAAAACAGAACATCATAGCAATGTTTCAGAGCTTCTCGTCAAACGTTTCAGAGTGTACGATTAAATCATGAAAGAGTAACCGGTATCTTTTTACTCATTGTCCAGTGGTGAATATGGACGATGATGATTATTGATGATGATGATGATGATGATGATGATGATGAATGTCCCTTGCCTTGTCTTCCGGATGTCAGTCTTCGTGTTAATTCTATTGTAACTTCCCTCCATTTCGATTCCCTTCCTGACTTTCATCTACTACATTTTACATCCTTTCCTCATCCCTCTCCTTGTTTTCCCTTACATGTTCCTCCCCTCCTTCCCCTCTCCAGCTCGTCCTCTATTACAGAATTTATCATTCTTCAATTTCCTCTCTCTTCCTCATTGCCACGTTTATTGCTTTTCTTTATCATTCCTTTTTTGCTGCATACCCTTCCTCTCTCCTTCTCTTCCTTATTTTAATTTGCATAATCTTACACTCATCGTTCTTCTCATCGTCTCCCCTTCCCTTCCTCTGATTTCCTCGGATTTATCTACTCAGGTGCCCTCTTTGAGCTAAAAGAAACCACCTCTGTGTATCTAAAATAATAATCACAGACCACCGAACTCAAGCGGTTAATATTTCCCACTATATTATAATAGAGATTATGTTCATAGTGGAATAATGCACATGCAGTACTTTACAAGGAGTTGATCAGGTTTAATGACTAAAATTTATCTCGAGACTAATTTACCCCTAGAAACTAAGATTGAGAATGCGATCCTTAAATGTGTTCAAATGAATCTGTTGCTGGGAATTACATATCTTCATTAATATGTTACGCTGTTCACAGATAAAATGTAGCTTGATCTGACTGATGTTTGTCCAGATAGAAGTATGTCCGTTAACTCTGAGTACAGATTCAGACTAATGTCATATTATTTTACGTTGGTAGATAATATGATGGGAAATAGTATATGGTTACTGAGAGAGGATATACGAGTATAGATTAGTTTTTAAAAATCTTCGTCATAGTGGCTGAAGATTCTCCAACAGGAAACCTGGTACTGGCTATAATGGTGGACAGCAGAAATAAGGCTGTGAGGAACATATTTATTCAAGGGAACAACGTTTTCTGTTTAGTCACATGTTAAAATATATGTGACCATATATTTCCATGTATTAAGAGAATTACTACTAAGGCCAAAAATACCCTGATAAAGTCATATGTTTCAGAATATAACTAAGGGTGTAAATATTATTTTTGTTAAGTAATACTGTGCCTTATTTAATCAAGCAAGAAAATTAATTTCTCTTTAGTAGGTGGAGTCTCTCATATTGTAGGGAAAAATAAATTTTATATATATATATATATATATATATATATATATATATATATATATATACCCCGGCTGCTTCCCCCAAGGAAAGGGAGGTAGCCGAGACAGGACGACACACTCGCCATTTACTCATCCATTTAAACACATTCATTCGCATCTTAGCCCCAAAGGGGAGAACGGACAGATCCTCACCGCACCACACCACACAAGGGTCAACTGCGCAATGCAATGAGTGACATCCGCAGCAGGGCCCGACAGCAGAACTGGTTTACCCCTGCCACATCATAACAGACCCATCCCCTTACCCGCACCTGACCTGACTAGCTGATCAGACCAAATGCGGGAGAATATCCCCTCAGGGCTGCGTCATCACTTATTCATTCACAATTTCTCTCCATTTATTTCTGTCACTCACAGCCACTCTTCCTTGCTCAACAGACATCCCTCTCGCATCCAACGCTCTCTTCACACTGTCCATCCATCCTATTCGTGGTCTTCCTCTCAGCCTTACACCTCTCACATCAGATCTAGTTATCTTTTTCACCAATCGCTCATTATCCATTCTCTCCATATGCCCAAACCATTGCAACACCCTCTGCTCAACTCTACCAACCATCTCCCGAACAACTCCGGTTCTCTCTCGCACTTCATCATTTCGCACTCGACCCATACACGTCACTCCACACATACTCCTCAGACATCTCATCTCCATTACATTCAAGCTTTTCCTCTCTGTTACACCCATATTCCATGTTTCAGCCCCATATAATGCAGTCGGTACCACAACACCCTCATACAGCCTCCTCTTTACATCCATTCTAAGCGAACGACATCTAAACACTTTTTTCATTCCTCCCAGCACCTTTCCTACTTCATTTATTCTAAACTTCACTTCTGCATCTATCCTTCCATCCACAGCAACATGTGACCCAAGATATTCAAAACACTCTACCTCCTCAAGCAACTCGCCATTCAAAACTATATTCATCCCCCTACCATCTACCAACCTCGTACACTTCATCACTTTACTCTTATTCTCATTTACTTTCAATTTCCTCCTTTCACACACCCTTCCAAACTCCTCTACCAACTGTCTCAATCTCTCCTCTGAATCAGCCACCAGTGCGGTATCATCTGCAAACAGCAGTTGCTTCAGATTCCACTCTCCACCATCAACATTCACCAGACTCAGACCTCCACCTAACACTCTCTTGCACTCACCTCCCTTACAACACCATCCATGTAAATATTAAACAACCAAGGTGACATCACACATCCCTGTCGCAACCCCACTCTCACGGGAAACCAATCACTCACAGCATTTCCCACTCTTACACATGCTCTACTATTTACATAAAAACTTTTCACCCCTTTTAGTAACCTACCATCAAGTCCATACAAACTTAAAACAGTCCACAAAGCCTCCCTATCAATTCTATCATATGCTTTCTCTAAATCCATAAATGCCCAAAACACATCCTTACCTTTCGCTAAATACTTTTCATATACTTGTCTCACAGCAAACACCTGATCCACGCATCCCCTCCCTCTCCTAAAGCCACACTGCTCCTCACCAATCACTCCCTCTGTACCCTCTCTAACTCTCATAATTAGCACTCTACCATACACCTTACCTACAACACTCAACAGACTTATTCCCCTAAAGCTAGTACATTCATACTTATCACCCTTGCCTTTATACAACGGGACCACACAAGCACTTGCCCAGTCAACTGGCACCATACCTTTCACAAAGCACACATTCAACAATCTTACTAACCAGTCAACAATAGTCACTCCACCAACCTTCAGGCATTCCACAGCACACCCATCCATACCTGCAGCTTTCCCTGTTTTCATCTCCTTTACTGCCTTCTCCACTTCCTCCTTCGTGATCAAAGAATCATTCAACTCTCCCAACACATTTATTGCTTGCACCCTTCCATCCGCCACAATCTCAGCCACCCTCTCCTTCTCTACATTTAACTATCTATCTATCTATCTATTGCCAGACGTCTCAATCCCGTTTGGGTGGCCACAAACAAATCGCCTCCAAGTCGCCCTGTCCCCCGCCATTTCACTCCCCTGCTCCCAACTCACACCCCCCTCTCTCATATACCTCTCCACACAATCTCTCCATCTCATCCTCGGCCTCCCCCTCCCTCTTTGCCCCTCCACCTCACTCACATACACTCTCTTCGTCAGTCTTTCACCCTCCATCCTCTCCACATGGCCAAACCACCTCAGTGTGTTCCTCATAACGCTTCCTATCACATCCACATCAACACCACAACGCTCCTTTATATCCTCATTCGTCAGCCTGTCTCTCCATGTGACTCCACAGGCTCCTCTTAAATAACTCATTTCCACGGCTCTCACTCTTGACTTGTGTCCTGCCAACAACGTCCAAGCTTCACTTCCGTACGTTAGAGTTGGTATCACAATACTGCCATGTAGTAACTTTTTCACTTCCATGCTCACTTCCCTGTTTCTTATCACTGCTTTCAAAGAACCAGCAACCTTTCTTCCCTGCTGTACCCTTTCAAGCACTTCACCCTCCAAACCTCCATCCTTACTCATCACACTACCCAAGTACTTAAACGTACATTTAACAATCTTTCAAAATACTCTGCCCATCTCTTCCTTACTGCATCCATCTCAATTAAAATCCTTCCATCCTCTGCTTTTACTCGCTCTTCCTTCCCAGAGTCTCCCTTTCGCACCCTTTTCTCCTCCTTCCAAAACATTTTCTTATTCTGTTGAAAATTCTCTGTCAGCCGCCTACCCCACCTCCCATCTGCTGCCACTTTAGCATCACGCACAGCCCTTCTCGCCCTATTCCTCTTTTCGTTATACCTTTCATATGACATCTCATCCTTCCTCTGCAGCCACACTTCATATGCATGTCTCTTCTCAGCCACAGCCATACTTACTTCCTCACACCACCATTCACTTCCTTTTCTTACACCACCACCCACACGTCTCACACCACACACCTCTTCTGCATGTACCACCACAGCACTCTTAAACAACTGCCATTCCTCCTCCACACTGCCATTTTCCCTATCTTTCACTGCGTTCCACTCATCTTTCAATTTCTCCTGATACGCTATCTTTTTCTCTCTTTTATCCAACTCACTCACTTTCAAAACCTCCCTGCCAGACCTAACCCTCCTAGCTCTCACCCATCTCTTCCCTACTCTTAACTTTCCCTCCACCAGGTAGTGGTCAGACATACCTCCACCCTCCCCTCTCAGAACTCTCACATCCAGCAATCTTCCTATTACATTCCTAGACACAACCACATAGTCCATCAAAGCTCTATCAACAACCCTTCCACCCTCCTGTCTCACCAATGTATACTTATAAATATCTTTCTTCTCAAACAGCGTATTTCCAATCACCATCTCTCCCTCAACACACATCCCTATCATTCGTTCCCCATTTTCATTTCTTCCAGGCACACCATGCATACCAATTACACCTTCAACTGCTACATTTCCCACTCTAGCATTCAGATCTCCCATCATTACCACATTCACATTCGCTCCAAAACTCTGCAGACATTCATCAACATCATTACAGAAAGACTCCCTCTCTTCTTCATCCCTTTCACTACCAGGCCCATATGCACTCACAAACACCCATAACTCACGTTCAAATTTCGCTTTCACCCACATCAGTCTCGATGACACCTCCTTCCATTCAATCACACACTGCTGTACTTCCGGACTCACTAACAAGGCCACACCTTCTCTTGCCCTTCCTCTATCAACACCTGACAATCTTCCATTTACACTTCCAAACATAGACTCACCCTTCCCTTTCATCTTCGTTTCACTCAAAGCTAACACATCCAACTTTCTTCTCACAAACATTCTCCCAATCTCCTCCCTTTTAGCCTCAATCGTACTACATCCACGCACATTCATAGACCCAATCTTCAGGGTACGGGGATAACTCCATCCTCCATCCCTTTCTCTGGCCTGTCTCTTTTTAGGAACTAAAAAACAGAGGAGGGAGTCCCTAGTCCCCTCACCCCGACTCTTTTAGTCGCCTTTTACGACACGCAGGAAATACGGTGGCAGTATTCTTCCTACCACAACCTGGCCGCAGAGTAGTAGTACCACCCCATAGTGCGGCCAGATTGTGTCCCCCCCGCCACAGAGGGGGGGGGGGACACAATTGCTAATTGTTATGAGTGGTTAGTAGAGATTGGTTAAAACCATTTTCCTGAGATGTCTCCAATTATTACTGATCGGTGTCAAGCCTGAAACAAAAAGGACGGCTGTGTACTAAAACAGTTATTTAGGCTGGTGTTTGAGGTGGTGGTGGCGTCATGGGTTGTGGTGGTGTCAGGGGCAATTGTGGTGTCAGGGGTCGTGGTACCATGGGTGGGTGATGGTGTCAGGGGTTGTCATGTCAGGGGTGGTGGTGGTGTCAGAGGCGGTGGTGTCAGGGATGGTGGTGGTAACGAGTGCTGGTAATGTCAGCAGTGATGATGGTGGCTTTAGGGGTTTAGATATAAGGGGTTCTGGTGTTAGGGACGGTAGTTGTGTCAGGAAGGGGGGGGGGATGATGGCAGGGGTGGTGGTTGTGAGGGCAGTTAAATATTGGAATGATGTGAAGTAGAAGATATTATGTCCGGCAGAGGGAAGAAAGAGCTTGCCACGAATGTCGCCAAGTAATAATGCACCACACTGACTTCACTTAATATAGGATCACTAGTGGAGCCAATATTTAGGGACAGATTTACATTTCCGGTAAAACCGTACTTAGCAAGTGTCAAAAGTCCATTACATCTGTGATAGCACAGCGCAGTACAGTAGCTTAGGGCGGGGAGCGAGAAGTGATGACAGATAACAAAATTAGCAGAATTTGGTTTCGGCAGACAGAAGTTGGTAGGAAATGTTGGTAGAGTCGTGGGTTAAGAGGTATATTAGCTTATTTTAATGAACCTTCAACACAGTACTATAAGGATTATTACAATGTGCACTTTAAAACGTTTCACCATCACATCATTGGATGGTGTGCTGTATTTCCACAAGGTTTACTGCAACGTAAACTTTACATTCATCATCTTTTCCTGTGTTACATTTCCAAGACCCAAAAATCTCTCATGTATTTCTCTGCCAGTGCTGGTGAGACTAATACTGTGTTGGCGCCTGGCCTCCCTCCACAACCATCCCGCTAACACAATCTTCAGCATTTGCAATTCGTCATCAATTTCCTCTTCAACTCTCCGGCCTAACCTGAATTAACCTTCCCCTTCCCTCACTGCTGCACTCACTCTCACCGTCACATCTTCAACTTCGATCCCACTACTACACGTCTTACATCAGAGCTTGTTCTTGTGTTTCGTCCTATAAATACATTCTTATTCTCTTTGTGGTTTGGTAGTTAGGACATACCATTCTGAGGGGTTGCTTTGTTGCACATGACAATTTAGGACAAGGTTAGGTTTAGTTTGGTTATGATAGGTTAGTTAGGTTAGTTAGGTTCGAGTCGGATCGGATTTTAACGTACGTCGATCGAGTTTCATTTTATTCCGTATCTGACTTCTGGCGATTTTTGTTGATTTTAATCCGTACCTGACTTCACACTCTTGTAGAGGTAAGTGTCAGTTGCAATAAAATTGTCTCAGATTTGATCGAAATACACTAACTATCGTTAACGAAAAAGTCAAAGTTAAAACCGAAGGAAAATTAAGCCTAAGGCAGGTTACCTCAGGGAGAAGGTGTGGTTCAGGCGCGATCAGCAGCCTCGGTACTGCTGGGGATGGCAGCTATAGCTGGGTGAAGGTCGTGCGTCACGATCGGAGAAATTGCTTATGGGACGATACTGAAACCTCCATAGACACATTTGTGACGGCAGTGCCATAAAGCAGACCCCCCAGTATTATGGAATACAGTGTCATAGAGCACACTGAAATAACTGACCGTTGTGGGTGCACCTCTCCATGCCTTCCCTTGTGCAACACGAGTATCTGGTAGCGCTAATGACTGGAATGTCACACCCATATTGCAGAACGTCTGCCTATCAGAATTCTTGACCCTAACTACATCTCTCTGGATCTCGCTTCCCCAGAGTTGTTTCCCCCAAACTTCAACCTACAACTGTTCAAGTCCAACTGTTACAGACATTTCATGAATGGAGGACGCCAGTAATCTGGTGTATGAATTATTATTTTTTATTCATTTGTTTTTCCTTCCTCTGTTCTGTTATTAAAAAAAAAAAAAAAAAAAAACATTTAGGTGGATGGGAAGGCAGGTAAACTGTTTGCATAATTAATTACGTCATTACAAGTAGTCAGGGTGTTTGATAGCCAAGGCAACTTTCTCCACCATCAATTTACATATCTAATGACTGAAGCAAAGCCAGTGGACTTCATCACCTCACCAGTTTTTATAAAAGTTGCCCCTTCAAGTTCGATTCTTTACCATTTTCTTCCTCTAAGATTATTATTAAGATGATGATGATGAGGATGAGGATTTTCAATGATATTGCTATTATTATTATTATTATTATTATTATTATCATCATTATTTTTACTCCGTCACCCTTTGACTCCGATTTTTATCATACTTATTGAGGATGCACAATACCATGAGCCTATAATACAGACTCAGTTTCAGTGACCTTGACCTGATTTTCAAGGTCATAGGTCCAGAAATGTCCAGAAATCATGAACTTTGAACCTTAGTTTACTACAGAACTATTACAGATACATGAACGTGGAAGGAAATCCCGAGATTAAAATATTTTCCCAACATCTGAGTGGAAAAAACTAAAAGTCATTGACGTGTGACATTACAATATTCGGGACATCCTCACATAAATGAGGCACTTCATGGCCCTACAAGTTTTGTCTGTCCTGGACCAGGTTTGTATACTCTTTCGTGGCAGTTTGACCAACGGTCAAAAAACGTAAGTTGTGCCTGTCAGCAGTATCTTCATAGGTGGAGATAAATAACTGTCTCTGACAGTTACAGTCTTCTACATATTATTATAATAATAATAATAATAATAATTATTATTATTATTATTATTATGCTTGTTCAGTATATGCAGTGTATGGATGGGGTGATTATAGAAGTAAAAACACGACTTATGGAGAGAGGGATGTCGTTGGTAATGAATGGTGATGGTTGGAACACATCAAATTTGTTTTATGCTGATGATTCAGTGCTACTTACGACACCGGACAAGAGCATGGTAGACTAGTGTAGAGTTTTGTAGATGTCTGTGAGCTGTGTGCCTTGAGAGTAAATGTAGAAATGAGTAATGTAGTTGTTGAGAGAGAGGGTGACTCCCAGTATGAAGTTACAGTGAATGGAAAGAGACTGGAACTGGGGAGAGAGTTCAAATACCTGGATACTGTGATAAAAAAGAGAGGAAAATGTGTAAAAGAAGTGAGAGGTAGAGTATCACAAGGAAGGAAAGTAGCTGATGCAATGGAGGCCTTGATAAGAAACAGAGGCTTGTGTGTTGCAGCTGCGCGAGGCTTACATGAGGAGTGTTAGTGCCAACTTTATTATATGGATGTGAGACTAGTGTGGCATGAAAATGAAAAGTCAAGAGTAAGATCAGTGGAGATGGGACTGCTGAGGAATGTATGTGGAGTACGGAGTGGATAGGATATGGAATGATGTGATGCGTGAAAGATGCTGATTGAGGAAGTCTGTGGATGCCAGAATCGAAGAGATTGTATTGAGATGGTTTCGTCATGTGGTGAAAAAGGTATATTTGAGTGAATGTGAAGTAGGAAAGAGGCGAGGTAGGCCAAGGAGAATGTGGAGGAACATGTGGTGGATGAGTGTGTAAGGAAGAGAGGTATGGAAGTTGGTGAGACACAAGAGACCAAGTAGGGTAGATGAATTTTGTGCGGAGCACATAACCAGGGATCTGGCACCCCTTTTTAACGTGATAACGTTCGGATTGGCTCTGTCAGAGAGGTATAGATAGGTATATATGGTGATTACCCCCCCCCCAATCTGATGGATCCAAGATTTTGAGGGTTTCAATGATGAGTGAATGGAAGCGTGGCCCACTGAACTGGGCAAACGTTTACCGTCTGGTCGTTGCTACTCCTCACCGAACCCTAGGGTGGGAAAGGAGGTCAGGATGATGATGATGATGATTATTATTATTATTATTTTGTTATATATCATTATTATTATTACTGTTCATAATTTTTTTTCTGATACGTTCAGTTCTTGACAGGTTTTAAGACAGTCCCCCTTCTTTTCAACTTAGGAACTTTTTTTTTTTTAAATCCAGGAAAACTGCATCTGTGCTTTGGGGTTGTGTAACAATAACCATAAGAGCCATATTGTCCTGAAACCTTGATTTTAGGAATCCATTAGTAGCAAAGGAGTTTCATCACTATTTGAAAGGAAAGTGAACAAATATATTCTCTTGTGGTTATATGCATGCTCTGAAACAAATTAAAAAACAAATACTTTGCCTTATGGTTAGAGCCGAGACGTAAATCAACACAATGATGAAGAAAATCCAACAAAAGAAGATAGCTTGATCAATTATTAACGTGTTTAGGTAATATCAAGGTAATATACAGTTCCATCCACCTGTTCTGAGATACATGAACCCTGACTTGCCACTGCACTACATAACATCAGTATGGCAGATGACTGGCCTACGTCCCTGGTGGCATTACATGACTTAAACATTTCTAGCCTCTTTTGGAGTTCAAACCTGACATGTTTTGACCACTGCACCAAAAATAAAAATTGTTGGGAAGATATAATTATAAACAAGGCCGCATATACTGTGAATGTGTCATCTATCTGCCCACCATTATAATCCTCAGTGCGAAAGACAGTGAACACCAAGGCAGCATATTGGTCGGGGAGAGAGAGAGAGAGAGAGATTTGGAAGGAATTTGAGCGTGAAGTGGAGGGAAAGTAAGAGAATGTTCTAGAAGGCGGTAACGAGAGTTAGACAGGGTGATAAAGAATTTAGTAGGGCAGTGAACGATAAAAATGGTAGATTGATAGTGGAGAAGTGAGAAAAACTGAGCAAATGGAAGGAACCCTTTGAGGAACTGTTAAACATAGAGAATGAAAATAATGCGAGTACACATGGCTGGGGAATGGCTGGGAAAAGGAGGGAGGTAAGAAAGGAGGAAGAGATTTGTAGGATGTACGTAATGGGAGAAATAGAAGTCAAAATGGTGAAAGCCCCTGGAATTGATGGAGTGTGTGGTGAAATGCTGAAGCATGGGAGATAGTTGCAGAAAGGATATGGAAAATGTGCAGATTGGCACGGGAGGAAGGCAGAGTCCCGAGTGATAGGAAGTCAGATATAATTATTCCCTTGAACAAAGGAAAAGGGGAAAAAGGATTGTGTGGTAATCATAGGGGCATTTGTGTTCCGAGTGTAATTTGAAAAGTATATGGTAGGTTACTTACTGACAGAGTTGGGGATATATCAAGAGGAATTAGTTGCAGAAGATCAGGGAGGTTTTAATAAGGGAAGAAGGTTGCATAGTTCAGATATTCATCCTTAGGTCTCTAGTGAAAATTTTTCTAGAGAAGGGAAAGACTTTGAAGGCAGCCTTCATGGATTTGGAGGGAACATATGACAGAGCTGATAGACAAGGAATGTGGAAAATATTAAAAATCTATGGAGTAAATGGGAAGTTGTTGAATGCTCTGAAAAGTATATACTGTATGAGGGTGCTAAGGCTGCAGTGTGTGTGGAGAGTGAACTGAATGAATTTTTCAATTTGAAGGTCGGACTGAAACAGGGATGTGTCATATCTCCATGGTTGTTCAATCTGTATATGGATGGGGTTGTAGAAGAGGTACAAGGTAGGGCAGTGGATGTTGGAGCAGGCCTAACAAGAGAGGGCAGCGTTGGAAACTTCCTGTACTGATTTCTGCAGATGACACTGTATTGTTAGGTGAGGACGAAGGGAAACTACAAGGCTTAGTGATTGAGTCTGGATGAGTGTATAAGAAAGAGAATTTAAAGGTGAATGTGTGGAAGAGTAAAGTTATGGTATTGCAAAGAAATGAAATCACTGAATGTATAATGAGGTTGGATGATGACGAAATTGAAAATGTTAATGCATTTAAGTACTAGAGTTGTGTGATGAATAAAAATGGAAGTTCGAGGATGAAATGCTAGAAAACGTGCAACAAGTAAGAAAGGTTGCTGGCTCTTTGAGAACAGTGATTAGCAATAGGGAAATGAGCATGGACGTAAGAAAATCTCTGCAGGATATTACTGTGTTACAAGCTATAACGTATGGAAGTAAAGCTTGGACCTTGTTGGAAGGACACAAGTCAAGAGTGAGAGCAGCGGAAATGAGTTATTTAAAAGAAGCATGTGAAGTTGCATGAAGAGACAGACTGGCAAGTGTGGAAGTGAAGAAGCGTTGTGGTGTGGATGTGGATGTGATGGAAAACGTTAGGAGAAATACACTAAGGTGGTTTGGTCATGTGGAGAGAATGAATAGTGAGAGACTAACTAGGAGAGTGTATGTGTATGAGGTGGAGGGGGAGAGAGGGATGGTGAGTCCGAGGATGATATGGAGGTATGGAGTGGAGAGATATGGAAGAGGAGTGTGTAAGCTGTGGGGATATCAGAGAAATGGCGGACGGCAGGGCGACATGGATGCGATTTGCTTGTGGCCACCCCTTACCGGATAGGTTAGGAAGAGAGAGAGAGAGAGAGAGAGAGAGAGAGAGAGAGAGAGAGAGAGAGAGAGAGCAATTGTAGCTCATATCTCCCATTTTCTTCATAATCCCTTAAAAATAATGACCAAGTTTGCATTGTTTGCACTTTGTTGCATTTTCCAGCACAAAGATTACTGTTATATTTTCCTTAACCACTAGGATTTTGAATCAGTAGAGATGATTGCCTTCTCAGTTATAAGATTTAAAGAAAATATATGCTACTTTTTTTTACATACCCAAACACCCTACGGTTTATTCATCGTCTAATTTCCTCAAAAGACAAATAATGTCTTCTAAATAATAGTTAAAAAAAAAAAAGAGGGGGCATTGCTACTTCCAGCCTTCATACTGTATTCTTACTTATAGCACTGACAAGAATGTTGATGTGACATGTGGCAGGGTTCTGTGGTGTGTGATTTGGGGCTGTGGTGTGTGATTTGGGGCTGTGGTGTGTGGTTCGGGGTTGTGGTGTGTGGTTAGGGGTTGTGGCGTGTGGTGTGCAACTGTCCTTTGAATTTTATATTATACTTGTTATTAAAAAACTTATCTAATATTCTAATATGTCGGTCTTAAAATTATATAAAATCGTTATCAACTAGAAATGTTTGTTGCTCAGATACCAGAAAGCAAAGCTAGTGTCGTCGACGGTAGGGAATTTTAATATTTTGCCCTTATATTAAGGTACCGTACAAGGGCACAGCTGAGGCTGCCGTTTGTATGGTAGAGGAGGGGGAAGGGAAATATTACGTGGTGCTTAGAGTAGCATTTGTAGGTTGTAATAACGGGCAGGAGAGCAGAAGAGTGAAGGTAATATCAACATTCCTCGGCCTCATCCACCAACGACAACAATAACAATGATATATACTGTACAGTATATATATATATATATATATATATATATATATATATATATATATATATATATATATATATATATATATATATATATATATATATATATGATGCCCTTTCGTTCATACTAAATGTTACAGGATGTCGCAATAGTCAGAAGGAAGAAAACTGAAATAATGGCTAGACAAAAGAAAGGATTAAGGAAGAAATGGAGGGACTCAGAAAAAGGGATGAGAATAGAAATGACTGAGGGAAAGAGAGAATATTTTCTTTAAGGCGTCCTTTAAGGATCTATATTGGTTAGTCTGGATTTGGAATGTCTTATTATACCGCAAATTGGCGAGCAAGCGCGCTCGCGCGCGAGAGCACACACACACACACACACACACACACACACACACACACACACACACACACACGCACACACAATATCCATTAACCCCGCTAGCACAACTTTCTTATGTTATATTCCTGCTACCATTAGACGGGTTTAATCAAACACTGCTATGTATACGTTTCTTTGCATAATATTTTAATTAACGCCAGGTAATTTTATTTTGATTAGTGAAATGTAGGGCATGGAAATAGTGAAAACGATTGTAATTAACGTTATGATCGAGACTGAAGAACTTTTTAACTCTCTAGCATGTGAAGGACGATTTCATTCTGTTCATGCAGTGTTTACGGAGCGAAAAATTAATATACCAAACATCCAGCCCATTTCAGTAGTTCTCCACCATTTCTGACCCTGCTCTTCTCCTGTTGCCGGAGCTCTGATTTCCTCTCACTTCAAATCTCCTTTCACCTCCCAATCTTCCTCTCTCTCAGATTTCCTCTATACTCCCACCTCTTCTCTCCTCTTCCCCTCTCACCTCCTTATCTTCCTCCCTTTTTTCCTCTCTAATCCCAAGCTTCTCTTCCCCCCTCTCCCCTCACCTCCTCATCTTCCTCCCCTTCTTCATCTGTACTCTCACCTTTTGTCTCCCATTCTTCTCTTCCTTTTTCACACATATCCACTCTGTTCCCCTCCTTTCCCCTCTCTCAGCTAACAAAGTTTAGTAAATAAAATAAACGCAGTAAGGTTATAGGCTAAGCTTCCCTACTCAGCTGACATCCATGGCACATTCTCCTTTACCCTCCATTACGGAGAGTTTTAAAATAATCAGCAAAATTGACAATATCTTTGGTCAGTCAGGTCACTTCCAGTCACTCCTCGTATCTTGATAAACTTATGTTTTTTCCACATCATCTGCCAATTTGTCTCTTAATTATTATTTATCTATGATCATTCTCACCGTCTCGCCTTCCCTCCTCATCTTTGATTAACATTTAGCATTCAAACATCCTTCTTTTATATGCATCAACTATTATCATGAAATTCACTTTCCTTTAGCCTTTTTAACCCCTACACCGCGGGCATGTTTACCAATGTTTTGCGTGTCCCGCGGGGTTATTCGGGCTCCGACAGACTCTCAAAAAATATTTGCCAAAAATCAGTTATTAGCCCTAGAATATTAAAATTACATATGCTTATGGCACATACCTTCAGCTTTCTCCTGGAATGTTGTTGAGCCTTCGTCATTACCGTAGGACTTGTGGAGACCTCTGAAGTTGGGTAACGAAGTCTCTACTTTACACTTCCCGACAACCCGTAATATGATTACCACAGCCAGATATAAACACTATAAACACTACTCTATGATTTTCAAGTAGTTTGGGATCCATACTCCAAAAAAAAAACCCACTGTGAAAGCAATGGAAATTACGAGCGCGTCTGATCATCGCACTTACGCTAGTTCGCTCTTGGTACTCTGTCATTTATTATTCATAAAACCTCTCACACTTTATATTTCTATTACTATATCACTCATATATATATATATATCTGGAGTCTTTCTCCATAAGTTTCCTTCAGTAGTATTAGTTTATTGTCACTGAAGTCATTCAATTTTTCATTCAGTAAAATACTTAGAGAGCCACGGATTCACTTTCACTATTATAACATAGATTATTTGTACTCATATTCTTATATTACTAATTACTTACATTACTATTTACATTTTCTATTCTATTTTCAATATTTAAACTTCTATTTTACTTACACTATGTTATTCACTGTCACTTTCAGTAAGATAAATCTATAATACACTGTTCAATCATATGTACTGAACATCCATTGCTTTCACTTGCTATTTACACATTATTTCCAAATTATTCTCCTTTCACACTTACACTGTTAGAACTGCTTCTGGCTGTGGTAATTGAAGAAGCAAGTAACACAGAGGGGAACCTGGCACTCAGCGCACTGCCAAGAGGTGCGTTTGTGCTCAGGTGTGTGACGGGTGGTATGTGCACACACCTAACACCTGCTAATCGCAGCCTTCCTTTTTCCTGTGGCAGGCATAAGCTCAAGTCTGTGCCGATCCATATACGTCCTCTGTTCAAGTCGGTCGGGAAGTGTTACTGGATGGTGCCTTGGAGTTGCTGCTGTCACCCTACCATATCTTTCCAACAGCTGCTGGACACAAGTCCTGGCGAACAACCTCAGGGAGAAGGACTTGGGTGGCTTGACCTTCATCTTGTACAGGATGAAGGCGTTCAGCATCGTTATATCTATGAGATGCAGAAAAACTTTCCTGTACCACCTAGTATTCTTCCTGAGGCAGTCGATCTTACCAATCATCATGTCGGACTTGTCCGCCAGCCGCATGTTGATATTGAAGTCCAACACAGCATCAGGTTTCATCACAGGTTCGCCTGTCCTACGGTCGACCTTCCCACTGTCTGTCATCTCCCCCTTATGTACGGTGGTAAGCATGTGCATGACCCTCTTGTCGTGCCACCGTATTGCCAGCATCTTCTCAGACTTGCGTAGGTGCACGTCTCCTCGCTGCGAGGTTCCTGCCTCTGTGAATTTGGGGAAGTGGGCACGATTACTTATGACAGTGCCGCAGGAGCCAATGCCGTGCTCAGAAAGGTATTTGGCAAGTTTCGGTGCTGTATAGTAGTTGTCTGTATTCAGCACATGATTCCCACCAAAATACTTTTCAAGGAGCACTTTCACTACACAGCCTGAGAAGCCAAGGGGGTGTGTTTTATCCAGATCGACAGTGCTGGCTGAATAAATGACGAAGTCAAGGATGTACCCCGTCTTACAGTCGGACAGTACAAAGAACTTAATTCCAAAGCAATGGCGTTTGCTTGGAATGTACTGAACAAACCGAAGACGTCCTCTGAATAAAACCAAGGATTCGTCAATGACAACCTTCTGAAAGGGGTGGAAGAATGACATAAACTTATCCTTCATTCTGCTCAGAATCTCCCTGATCTTCGAGAGTGGGTCGGTTTGGGGAGGTACATCGTTGTCGGCAAAGTGCAGATTTCCCATGATGTTCCGGAAGCGATCTCTGGCCATGTACTTATTGAAGGTGGGTGAGGGTAGTAAGAGGTCCATGGACCAGTATTCTTCCAACTCATGCTTCTTGGAGTGTGGCATGAGAAGCATGAGGGCAAAGAACACATACAGCTCCTGCACTCCCAGCATGGACCACTGTTGCATCTTGGCTGCACCTGTACCACTTGCAGCACATTGTGATTCATACCTGTTGGTCTCATCACATATGTGCTGCATGACTTCGTCATCTAGGAAGGCCAAAAGGTAGTCCACACACTCAGCATTTTCGTCAATAGTGAAGGCAGGCTGAACTCCTGAGGAGCTCTCATAAAATATTAAATTTTCAGTCACAAAATCTGACCCTTCCGTCCACGTGAAGGTGTCCAGGATTCCCTGTCGTGGCGGTGTAGGGCGGGTGGTGGTGGTGGTGGTGGTGGTTGACTGTGAGGCAGATTTATCTCGTTCAAGGTCACTCGCACTGACCCTGGGTTGCCGTACAGCACTAGCGCCTTTACCCTACTAAGAACACTACTTTCCACAGTCCTTGATTTACCTCTTCCTCTACGGCCTGCCTTCACTGTTGATGCTGGTGGTGACTCCACAGCGGAGGACAAGGAACTAAATGCCGCGGCTTATCTGAGAAGGGAAGGGTTGACAGTGACACTGAGGCTGACTGCTGCTAACTTACATGCTAATTTTTTATAGGTAGAAAATCTTGGCAATACATAAAGAAATAGGTAGTTCCAGGTGAATGTAAATGTCACTTAGGCTTCTTCCTTCCTTTCTGATATATATTTTTATTACAGACATCGATTACAAGGCATAATTCAAAGGGGAAATTACCGTGGTAATGTAGCGAATGAATGCACCTGAGGTGTTGTCAGGTGATAATTAGCCAATTCCTGGTGTATAACACTATCACTTACCTTATTTTTTTTTGGTATATATTATTTTGTATAAGTATAGGGCATAGGGCTTATTTCAATAGATGAAATCTGTGGAAAAATCCAGGGGAAATTTGCGTAGCTTAGCGTGGCGTGGGAGGTGAGAGGACAGGGTAATGGAGGGCAGGTAGGGAGGGGAGTCACAAAGGGGGTAAAATCGCTAAAATGTCAACAATGGATGGGAGTACAGATGAGATTTGGAGTGCTGACTAGTGTTGGACATTGGCAGTACTGATAGATGATACAAGCCACCACTTGAGAGCCCGGGATAATTCAAAATAACACAGTATCACAAAAGTGACACCCTGCAGTATGATCCATTGTGGCCAAGCGTCACGAAAGTGACGACCTGCGGTTAAAGGGTTAAATGGCATAATCGAAATTATCTACATGTTATCTTTGCATTAGGTATTTAACAACCCGTCTACATTATGTAAAGTATCTAACCTAGAATATATGCCTACAAAGTGCAATAGTTGGACCTTATCTATTTAACTGTCTGTATATCTTTCTATTTATCTATTTACAATATTATATGGCTTAGTGAAAATGCTTTTTAATCCCTGTAGTATGAATTCACCCATTTCCATACTGGAAATAAAAAATGGAGGTGCCAAAAGTAGCTTAATGCTCGTCATATCGGTGTCCTGATTTCGCAGTGCCATGAAAGATTGAATGATATAAACGGTCTTGTACTAAAAGGGTTAAACTTTTCCTCAGTTGAATTCAAGTAAACTGCTTAATGTGACTTCAGCATGACTACTCACAGAAGTCAAAGTGTAATATACTAATGGCAAGCCGCGTGGGAGGCACATCACTGGCTTATCACGCTACCTACTCTACAAAATTATCACGTGCATGATATTCGTGCTGTAATACATGCACCGTCATGCAACAAGGTCATACTTGTCAAGGGAGAGTTGCAACACACGTATTCTAATTATTATGGTTCCACGGATGCACGTCGTTATTATTAAGGGTCAATAATATCTATAATTGCACACCAATGAAGAGGAGTAAAATTATTCTGTAACTATGTAAGATAGTGTTAAAAATAATCTGCCTCCATTGTTTTGTCCACTGTTCTCGTAGTTTCATGCTACATTATCATTGTCTAATTCTAAACAAGAAAATAAATATAAATGAATAAACTAAACTGTGACAGTATGATACATTACCTCATTTACTGGGAGATGATGAATAAAATTAGATAAATTATGTTGCTTGCCATCACGAAAGAAAACAAATGTTCCAGATGTGACACACACACACACACACACACACACACACACACACACACACACACACACACACACACACACCGATTGATTACAGCTCTTCCGCTTGCATGGTTTGCATTTACATACTTTATTCATGATAACACTATGGGATTTAATTTAGCAAGAATTTACATACTTTATTCATGGTAACACTATGGGATTTAATTTAGCAAGAATTCAACCAGCGAGATGGTTAACAGGATACATCTTTACCTCCGTAGCTTATTAATTAATTTATTTATTTTAGGCTAAGCTCAGCCAAAAGTATCCAGATGGTTTAATCACCTTCGTTATATCAACTTTCACACTCTAACAGTAGGATACTATATTTTTTCTCTTTCACTGTAGGTCACGTCTCGCTGGGTCCACCTGGCCAATTCTTGCAGATAATAGAAACATATTTTTATTTCGGTGATGCCAGTGATCGAGCAGCTGATGCTGTATACATTTACCCTTACACTTGGTGCTGGAGAGGGACGCCTTCACGTGGTTGCACCTATATAAGCAAGTGGCTCCTCTTCCTGAGTGTAAATGGGTCCCTCAACTCCATCCCTGTCCCCAGATCGAGAAGGGCTGGAGTACAAAGAAGTACAAAGGAAAGCAAACAATATCAGACCTAATGGTCCTTTCGAGGCTGCTTGTTATAAAGAAGACTATCACTACTGCAGCCAGTTCTACAAGTTTAAGGTAAGGAAAGTAAAGCAAGAAAGCTCCCCCCACCCATCAAACCCTCCAGTCGAAGCTGGCAGGATAAAAGTGAGAAGGACCACCATGCAGCATGGAGAAGCTGACATCGAATTTTCTTAGGAAAGCCTGAAGCATGGTAAATAATATTCTCTCCTACTATATCTATACACTACAAGTTTCAGTAAGCTACATTTATCAAAAATTACATATTATTTCCTTGCTATAGTTTCATCACGATCTGAAATAGAGAAAAGCAGCTAACATAATTATCCAGTCACGAAGGTGTTTAGCTGGTCAGTTGAAGCGAGATACTTATCCAAGCAATTTTTGAACGCCACCACCGTACTGCAATCATCGACATCTTAGGGCAGTTTATTCCAAATGTTAACAACCCTGTTAAAAAAAAAAAAAAAAAAAAAAGTGCTTGGCTACATTAAACTGGAAATGCTTTCCAGGAATCTTAAACCCATTACCTCTAGTAGGCCTATAGTTCGAACGATCAATTGCAAAGTACTTGTCAGCATCCATAATATCAGTTCCTTTAATAATCTTGAATACCTGAATCAGAATCCCTCGTAGTCTGCGCTTTGATAGATTAAATAACTTTAGCTAATTTAATTGCTCCTTGTATGATTTGCTCATCAGTCTGGGTATCATTTTTTTTTTTTTTCACTGCACTCTCTCTAATTTCTCTATATCTTCCTGTGTAATATGGTGACCAGCACTGCACAGTACTCTAGATGTGGACATCACTCCAAGGAACTAAGTACAGGGTAAGAATTTTATTATCCGGGATTTGAATCCTCAAATGATCTACCTATAAATAGAACTAGTTTTGTTTGCTTTATATGCTTCTGCATGCACTGTTTACTTCGCTCCAGATCATCTGTTTTACAATTATTCCTAGATCTTTTCATTCTCTAGCATTTGTGAGTTGAGAATGATTCATTGTATAACTAAATTTTTCATATTTTTACTTCTGATATTTAGAACTTTGCATTTATATCAATATTGAAATCCATTTGCCATTTTCAGCCCAATTAAGCAATTCATCAAGATCCCTTTGAATCAAATTTTCTTTTTTATCTCCGAGGTATTTCCCCTCAGTCACCAATCTTCGTATTTTCAGCAAATTTTGATATTTTACAAAAACATTCCTTTCATCAATGTCATCTACAGTATCTACATGAAGAACCCTGCCCCTGGGTGGGAAAGGGGGTTCGGATGATGATGATGAATGATGATGACAATGTATGACCCTAAACCGAGCCTTGCGGTACTCCACTTATAACATATTTTAAAGTCTGATTCCTTACCATTGATTACAACTTTTTATTTCCTATCTGTTGAGCCAGCTTTTCAATCCATATTAGTACACTCGCCACCGATACCATGGGAGATGCAGTCTCTTGACAAGCTCAGATATGTGGAAACTTTAATCAAATGTGTGTGTGTGTGTGTGTGTGTGTGTGTGTGTGTGTGTGTGTGTGTGTGTAGTATGTGTGTGTGTGTGTGTGTGTGTGTGTGTGTTTATCAAGGAAAATCACATTGACTGATTTAGTGCTGTCCTACATGTTGATAATATAATTGAAAAACTCAAGTGGGTTTAATAAGACATGAACGTTTATTTCGGAATCTGGGTTGCTGAAGAGTCTTTGATATGATTGTCTCTGTTCTAAATGCTCAACCAGAGAGTTTATCTCTAATTATGTGGTTCCCTAACAATTTCCATACAACTGATGTCAAGCTTATTGGTCGGTAATTACTGGGTTGAGATTTGTCTCCTAATTTGGAATATCAGAGTTACATTTGCTAATTTCCCAGCAACTTGGCAGTGTGCTGAGTCTGAGAGAGATATTGAATATATGTGCTAAGGGTAATTCACAATTTCTGTCTTTTATCTCCTTTCAGACTCTTGGAGATATTCTATATCTGGCCCTTGCTTTGTTTTATCTTTTAGATTTATTTAGTGCAAAGAGTACATCCCTCGCAATGATAATAATTTCTTTTTTAGTGTGTTTTCCTCATCTACCTGTGTGGAGGACAATGTTTGGATTAAGCATGAACTTTCTACTGTAAATACAGATGTAAAGAAAGTATTAAAAATCTTAGCCATCTACGTTTCATCGTTTGTATACTCACCATCTGCTGATACTAGTGGTCCCATTGATAGTGTTAATATTTTCTTATTTCTTATATAAATAAAAAATGATTTGGGGTTTGATTTACTAATGTTTGCAAAATGAGCTTCCAAGGTTTTTTTCTTGGCCTTTGATTTATTAACTTCATAGCATTTCAAAGTAAGTTATGGTAAATATCTTTATCCTCATTATTAGTGGTGTTGTATTTCTGATATGCAAGTTTCTTTGCTGAAGACCTTAATATTGCTGTTTCACCATTTTGACTTATTACTTTCACTGGTCGTCAGTTACGCATCAGTACACATTCCTTAACCTCATTATTAATGATTTCTGTGAACTCTGTCCATGCTGTGTGTATATTTGTACTTTCAAAATGTGAGTACGTTTAAGTATTTGGGTAGTGTGATGAGTAAGGATGGAGGTTTGGAGGGTGAAGTGCTTGAAAGGGTACAGCAGGGAAGAAAGGTTGCTGGTTCCTTGAAAGCGGTGA
>NC_137034.1:16658558-16676058 GCF_032717465.1 Coenobita brevimanus
GCCCTCTGTAATGGTGGAGGGATGCAAGCAGACAGTTCAGAGGAGTAGTGGCCATAAAAGTAGCAATAAAAAAGAGATAAAGATGCAACAGTGCGGCGAAGAGACAGGATGAAGAAAGCCTGTAAGAGGAGGAGAGTTAATGAGATAAAATGTCTTTGGCTCCACCATGTTCGGAAGAGCTATATGTGGGCAGCCTCCCCACACATGAGGGTTGTACTCTACATAAGGATGAATAAAACCCGCGTACAAAGTCAACAACTGTGCAGGAGTAAAGAGGGCATGGAACTGGCATAGCACACCTCATCTCTTGGAGGCAGATTTTTCAAGAGAGGTTATTTAATCTTTCCAATATAAAACCCGGGAGAATGGAACCCCCAGTATGTTTAAAGATGAAGCAAAATTTAGTTGGGTATTATTGTTATTAAACATTAGGGGACACTCCTGTGGAAGATTTTGACACGTTGAAAGATTTAAGAACTGAGTTTTTGATGGGTTAAAAGTAACACGATTACTTTATCCCCAATCAGAGATGTGAGCCAAGTCAGACATTTGGTGTGCCATAGCCTCATCCCTTGTTTATTGAAACAACTGCTGAGATGGACGCTATGGGAACGAATGGCAAGGTGAAGGGTGGAGCTGTCAGTGTATGAGTGGACAGGGTTAATTCTACAGTATAGCTTTGAAGGCCATTGATGAACAGAAGGGCAGAGTTGGTGATACGACAAAACCCAGAGGAACACCACTATTGATAGCTCTAAGAGAAGAACTGTGAAAGTCTACAACAGTAGCTATAGAACGACCAGAAAGGAAGCCAGAGATGAAGGCACCGAAAGAAGGAAAGAAAACATAGGAGGACTGCTTGGAAATTAAATATTTATTCCGGAGTCGATTCAATCCTGTGAGATGTAAAGTGCAATGACAAAGCTTTTGTCAAAGCCCTGAAAGGAGGATGATTAGGATTATGAAAGAAAGATAGGTAAATCGGAGTGGAGCATCCCTGGCAGAACTCAAACTGACAATTAGAAAGAAGGTTGTGAGAGGAAAGGTGCATTAATTATATTCTTTTATTAAGAACTGATTCAAAAGCATTTGAACTACCGGATGTTAAAGCAACTGAACGATAATTAGAAGGCTGCGAAAGGTCACGCCTCTTTGGGACAGGATGAATGAGAGCAAATTTCCAGCAAGAAGGAAAGGTACTAATTGACAGACAAAGGCAAAAGCGTTTGCCTAGGGAGGGTGTATACACAGAAGAACAGCTCTTGAGGACAACAGGAGGGACCCCATCAGGCCCATATGTCTTGTTAGTATTGAGGCCAGTGATGACAGAAAATATAACCAGTGAAGAAAGATTTCATATTAGCCATGAGGAAGTCAGAGGGGGAAGTGATGGAGGAACAACAATGGAGTCGTCTATTGTTGAACAGGAAGAGAAAGCCTGAGCGAGGTGTTTTGCTTTATCAGTGGAAGAAACAGTCGTCAGAGTGGAAAAGGGGAGGGAAGAATGATGAGGCAAAGTTGCTAGAATGGTTTTGGGCAAGATGACAGAAGATGCAGGCAGAATTTGAGTTGGAGTGTTCAGAGCATTTAGTACAAATGAAATTATTCTTAGCAGAGCAAAAGACAGACTTAGCACTACATGGCTGCACATCCACACACACCAAGGAACATCAAAACAACACCCATCACACGATATCACACACAAATACTGTCATTTGTCCCACCTTGCCCGCCTCAGACCAGCTTCCAGAAGTCCATCCATACTCAGATCACTCGACGCTCCATTCAGTCACTTAAAGAAACACACAGCTGCATGCACGGCCTCCTGATATCCACCCTTCTGAATCCTATCTCCATTATGAGGATAGGGTCCACCTGGCCATGCTTTGATGTGGGCATCATCCAGCCCTCCTAAGTTATCAGAAGAGGCTGGATGACTCCATCGCTGATGCCTGTCCAGGATGTAACACAGCACCCCATACTATTAAGCACATTATTGAAGACTGCATTGCACACAATCACCTGTGCCAAAAACACAACATACACTCCTTGAGAGCTCTGTGGGAAAGCCCGGTCTCAGCTGTAGGCCTTCCTCCCGGACCACGGGCTGTTCAGCTGAACAGCCTAAGGAATTGCTGTAACTACTACTAATACTACAGACTTAGCACGATTCTGGGCAGAAACATAAATGAGATGTGATTCAGAGGTATATCGGCTTCTGTAACTTTTGTAGACTTTCTCATTGTTATGGATAGCATCAGAACAAGCGTGATTATTATTATTTTTTTCATTAGTCACAAGATTAGAGAAAAGAATGTACGCTTCCCTGCCAAAGAGAATAACCCCTGTAATGTGCAAGGCACACTCAGATGGCGCTCGGCATTGGAAGCAATAATCATTCCAGGGAAAGCAAAGAAATACTGCCTGAGGGCCTCCCAATCAGCAGCTCCAAAGTGCCACACCTGCAACTTCTCGGGAGGGTTCACATGCCTTACAAGAGCAATAGGACAGGTTAAGGTGGTAACGTTGAGACTGGAGAAGCCCAACGGAGAGAAAAGATTCAGTGTAAGCAGAAGCATTAGTTGTGAGAAGGAGGACAAGTTTGTTGGAACTCTTCCTCCAAGGCGGTCAGGGATACAGGTAGGGTGCTGTACAAGCTGCTCTAGGTCATTCAGGATAGGAGAGATGTAGGCTTGTTCACCAGGTGGCTCAGATAAAGGAGAAGAGAGCCAAAGGTGGTGGTGAACATAGAAATCTCCTGGGAAGGAGATTTCAGAGACAGGAAAAATTAATAGGATGTGTTCCATCTTAGAAGTAAGATAATCGAAGAATTATTTATAGTCATTAGAATTAGGGGATAAGTAAACAGCAAAAATAAGTTTTGTCAGAGAATGGCAGCATAACCAAAGCCAGAGAGTAGAAAATTTCGAAGATTCACATTCAGGAACACGAGAGCAAGATATGGTGTTGTGCACATATAAACAACAGCCACCTTTGACTTTGAAAGGAGTATCGAGAAAGTAGGAGGATACAGAGAAGGGTTTGCTATCAGTTGTCACAGACATTCTAGTCTCTGTGAGGAAGAGATGAGGTTTAGAGGTGAGGTGGTGTTTAACAGAGATAAATTTACAGGGAAAGCAGGGAATGCTGGAGAAATGAAGAAATGAGTCAGCCATGCATCTCGTTTGGTCATCACCAAGAGAGTGGCGAATGTTGTGGACTTTTATGCCCCCCCCCCCACCCACGGACTGCGAAGCTTTGTGCTGAGATACCACTTTAAAAATAATTTTGAATGGGAAGTGTAGTGTGAAATGTGCATGTAGTTTGTGTTGACAGTTAGGGGAACTTCTTTGGGGAGCAAGCTGGGCTTCTCTCTGTGCTACTTCAAGCACTGAAAAAGTTCAGTAAAGGAGGATGATCAGAAGCTAGTCTCTAGGTCAGATGAAACGGGAGCTCCAGCTCTCCGTCATTAGCTTTCGTTCGACTGGTGCTACAGTCTGCTCCCTAGAATATGGACCAGCGCTCGGTTAATTTTGCTTGTATGTAAATAGACAAAATGTTCGTTTTCTTTTATATATAAGTCTCCCTCCCTCTCTCTCTCTCTCTCTCTCTCTTTCTCTCTCTCTCTCTCTCTCTCTCTCTCTCTCTCTCTCTCTCTCTCACACACATACACACACACACACACACACACACACACGTTTCATAGAATTAACATTGATTTATTGGCGTCCATTCCAGTCGAGATTTTAGCCCCAGTTTTCGAGTGTCGGAAAAGCTAGAATATCCGATATAACGCCTAGTTCCACACGGCAGAACAAAATTCGCACGGTGGAAAAATGGTTAAAAAGTATTTTACTTTTACGTTCAGCAGGGATTTGTCGGTGGTGGAGCTGGCGGGAGGTGTGAAGGGAAAGAAGAATATATACCACGAACCCATGGTCTTTACTGCACGTTTCATGGTCTCGTACACTCAAGAGATTTACTCCATTTGAGACAGATGTATGGTATGCAGTTAACCCAATCATAAATGGCAATAAAACCCTTCTTCTTAGAGCCCATGCCTCATCATCATCTGCCTCATCATCTTCTGTTTCATCATCATCTGCCTCAATATCATCTGCCTCATCATCATCTGCATCAGTATCATCTGCCTCATCATCTTCTGCTTCATCATCATCTGCCTCAATATCATCTGCCCCATCATCATGAGGTAGATAATGATCTATCTCATCACCATTATCTGCCTCATCATCATTCTGCCTCATCCTCCGTCAGTATTATCTGTCTCATGATGAGGCGAATGTGAAGTCTATGTCATCAATATCATCATCATCATCATCATCATCATCATCATCATCATTATCTGCCGTATCATCAACAGGCCTTTAGTTCCAAAAAGAATAAAAGTTTCTAAGGAAATGTATCAGTGTCAGTGTCAGTGGTTTTATCAGGCCAGTATTACTAATGTGTTCTGGATATGGTCGTGCCGTGTTGAGACTCTGTCCATGTGTCCCTCACGGCTAGGGTCTGAACATCAAGCCGTGACCGACATTTAAACTGAATGCATATGACCTGCCCTTTCGTATGGATGTACAGTATTTGTGCACGCTGTAAATTTGTACCAATGGAATGTACACACACACACACACACACACACACACACACACACACACACACACACACACACACACACAGAACTTTACAATGCTCGACTTTCACAAACATCACCTAGCCTACTACAAACACCCTGCCTCATTCCTACATCGCCAGCATGAGAAGGGAGTTAATTTTGGCTACCATTCATCCTCCATGGAGAAGGTTCTGTCATGGTAAATGGGTTCGATCGTGCAATGGACCACTACAGTTTTATTACACCTGCACTCATAAGAAGCGAAGAGACAGTTCTATAATTTCCCTGGCGTGTGTGTGTGTGTGTGTGTGTGTGTGTGTGTGTGTGTGTGTGTGTGTGTGCATAAAATAAAAAAGGTCAAACAGTGACCAAATAATATCACGTTTATATTTTTTATCAAATATAAGCCAAACTTGGGTAAAGGGCTGAGTTCCGGCAAGAATAAACCGTTCAGGTTTGAGAACAGTTGATCAACGATCAATGTTGGGACAAGGAAAAAGTTTACTCTGTGTGTCATTTAATTGACAAAATAACACAAACAGTTTTGAGTAGATTTTGCAAAAAAAATGACAGAACGGTTGAGGGTCAGCTACGGGGTAAACCTATTTTATAGAATAATAAGTTGAAGGTTATGGCCACAGGGCAAGGCCAACATACAATTTTTATCAATTTTTGACCAATTCTTTATGGAAACATGAAGATAAAGAATGAATGATAATATTTGATTTCGTGAACAGTCAAGGTAAGATGGTTGAGTCAGCTCAGTTTTCATGTAATCTGAACCAAACTTGGTGGAAGTGTTAAGGGTCAGGTAAGATAGAAGGGATTCAAATCTGAGAAAAATCTGTCAACGGTCAAGGACACAGGACAAAGTCAAATATTCAGCTTAGGGCGGATACTGCCCTCTCTGCTTAGTCCTTCTTGTGGTCACAGTTGATATGACAACAAGAAAATTTTCAAACAACCAATGCCTGTCCCAACATGACACTCCCTCTGTTGGCAGAGATATACATGCGACTCCCTGTGTCCTACAACAAATTATTGCCTACATTGAAACTGATTTATCTGAAAACGTATTATCTAATATACTATAGCACAAGCCGTGTGTGTGTGTGTGTGTGTGTGTGTGTGTGTGTGTGTGTGTGTGTGTGTGTGTGTTTTGGGCAGCCGAAACTACACGTTCAAATCACACCAAAATTGGCACAAAACTCGCAAAAAATTCGCTGATTTGAAAAAAAAAAAAATTGGTCCCATCACGATTGAAAAACTTTTACTATATTTAATGAGCGATCACATTTTGACCAAAAAACGCAGCTCCCGGCGCCCGGTATAGGATCTCCGTAGAATTTTTTGTCCACAGCTATAACTAAAATATATCATAACGCGCATGTGAGCCTTCCGCAGGAGCAAGTGCGAGGGGCCCGAAAGAACCCTGAGCACTTATTTAGCTTTTCTATAATAGAAATTTAGATTTATTCACATGTGGCCATTCAAAACAAGTTCATTGATCAACTTTACAGTCAACCTTTTCGACCGTCCCACGCTTGTCTGTTTACGAGTTCATTTGTCTTTTCAGGGCAGCGTATACTGGAAACCTCCGAGTGGCTTTACACTCGGAACAAACGAGTACTGTATTTCAGTACACTATAGCAAGACTGGTAGCAGGCTCAGTGCATTGCCCACTCATCTGTAGGGCAGAACAAGATCATCATCGTCATTGTTATTATTTAGTAGTCAGCTGCCCCAGTAATGACATGAAAGTATTAAAATCATTATTGTTTTTTTGATCTTATACGTCAGTTAAGTATCATTATGTCCTAAGTACCATTAAAACAGCTTACATAGTTTAAGTATGAAAAAATGTAGAAGTTACATAACCTTCAATCCTAAGTTTTGTAATTTCAACATTTATGACACTTGTTCAGTCGACAGGCATACATCCTTTTCATTCATTAACTCAGAGGTACATTAATGCTTTCACTGTTATAAAAAACACATTAATATTAATAACTATTTCTTTAGTCCCTAATGATAACACAATAACCTATGAAGAGGTTTGGTAAAATGGTGATGTTAGTGACGACCTTAGTAATACTCTTTTTACTTTAACTTTGCCCAAAACTGCCATTCCTCCATCTTGAATGTTCAGTTCTAACAATACAGTAGGTTAATTAAATATTATGATGCTAATCACTAAGAAATGCTGTGGAAAACAACATGCACAGCCACATCACTGTCTCTTCCTGCTATTGATCTACGTAAAATATGCTGCAAAAAGGCAAAAACCTGAGCCAAGTTAAGGCGAAAGGAGTACAATTAAACTTTTTCTTCTATATAAACTCTCACGGTGGTAACTAGAACTATAAATAACAGACGCGGTTGAGCGACTGAAGACCATTTTTTCCCAGTGCATGGAGATCTCCTATAAACTGGAATAAGTTTGTCTGGTAGTATTAATATCAAACTATAAAAAATGACATTGCCTCACGGAACCAATTTCAGATTGCCTCCACAAAATCCTCTGCAGTTAATTACATCTGACAGTTTAGACTGGAGTTCCGGCAAAATCATTACTTATTACCTAACATCTAATAGTATACATTAGAGCACCGCCGAAATCAGTATCTGTGATCTCTGTCCCTCTGCCTTTTACCCCGTCCCCACAGCCCCTGGCCCCTCTACTTCTTTTTCACCCCTCCCTTGCACCCTCAGTAACACCACCAGGTCTCATCTCTATCAAATTCCAAGAGCCTCTCAGTGTACAGAAATAACTAGCATTCCATTTCGTTAGTGATCACTTCCACACGCCAACATCCAGCAGGGCTAAAATTTTCCTTTGCTGTCGGTGAAGGGCAGAGAGATTGGGGGAGAGAGAGAGATGGACTTTTGTGTGCCAGGCCCCCTCTCCCTCATGTCTGTCAATCAGAGCTTTATCACTAACGCTGCCACAAATTCTCTTGGCTTTCAGGATGGCCTCACGTTGCCGTCTGTGGCGTCAATAGGCGCTTTGTTCCTGTGTTATGGCACCTGGAGTCTACTTCCACAGCTCTCAGTGCTGGCTCCTTGTTGCTGGTTATGGCGTAGTGGTGCTGTTGTATGGCGCCTTGTGGTGCCAGTTGCGTTGGTATTACAAGTCCTACCAACTGATAACTTGTAAGATAAGGAAGCTCCCTAACACTTTTTCCTATGCGATTTATTTTGCTTATTACCCATACTGTCCGTGTTACATAAATCCTTACAATATAGCCAAACTCCACATAAATAACGTACAAAAGTATATGAAACCACATTGAATAATAAATCGCTGAGGTTGAGGTGATAGGGAACGTTCTTAGGCGACGAGAATACAAGCCAGTCTCCTCACTTCGTCTGTCCTTTCCTTTTCTGCACCCGCTCTCTCCCTCCCCTGTCTCTATCCCCCTCCTCTTACTCTTTCACTCTCTCTTTTCTCTCTCACCCCCCCTTTCTCTCTCACCCTCTCCTTACTCTCTAACCCTTCCCTTTCTCCCTCACCCCCTTTCTTTCTCACCCTACTCCTTTCTCTATCACCCCCCTTACTGACACTCTCCTATCTCTCTCACACTCTCTTTTTCTCTCACTTTCCCCTTTCTCACCACTCTCCGCTCACCCTCTCCTTTCTCACCCTCCCCTTTCTCACCATCTCCTTTCTCTCTCACCCTCCCCATTCACACCCTATCCTTTGTCACTCACCCTCTCCTTTCAATCTCATCCTCCCCTTTTCCACCATCTCTTTTCTCTCTCACAGTCGATATTTAGTGATTGTTCTTTCTCTGGTAGACGACAGTCCGTGCACTGACAGAAACCAACATCCTCGCAGTTCCGTCTGAAGAAAATTGACAACTGGCGAAATACAATGAAAACCTCATCTCTACTAGTGTGTGTTTCAGATGGTTCAGTTTTTTTGCTATGTATTCGTCAGCCTTAGGGAAGACACTCTCTCTCTCTCTCACTCTCTCTCTGTTTTTACTGGTATCCATGATGTTTGTTTCAGTGGTGTCGCTGGTACTAAATTGATATTAAATGGACTTGACCTGCAGCTTTGTGAGCAGACTGACTAAGACTCGTAATCTAGGTGATGAAGGAAGCTTCCTAGTATCTCTTCCTTACCGATTTATTTTTACATTCTGCTAGCTAATATTGTTCTGTACGTTATCTATGCAGAGTTTGGTGATATAAAGAGGAAGTCACACAGAACAGACTCAAGGTGTAAAAGGCAAAATAAATCGCTTACGAATATGCGTTAGGGCATTCCTTTACCGACCAGAATACGGAACTAAAGTATTGCTTTACCATGGCACGTTAGTTACTCCCTTTCAGTCTGGTGACGTGGTTTGGCCTAATCTTGCTACCACCAGACGATTTATTCCTCTAATGAGAGACCCTGGCGGTGAAGTATTCAAATCAATCTCCATTAACCCCTTCAATATGATGACGTTTGATAAATTCTGTTCTTCCAATAGCCTGTCCATCTTCCTGTTACTCTGGGGAGGCCTCCCATACAGTATTTAGATGTTGCTGGAAGAAGAATTCTTTAGATATGGTTCCGTGTGTGTGTATGTGTGTGTGTGTGTGTGTGTGTGTGTGTGTGTGTGTGTGTGTGTGTGTGTGTGTGTGTGTGTGTGTGTGTGTGTGTGAAATTTTTCTCATTCCTATAGGAAGTTAAAACCAAACAAGCCAGTAAGCAATGATAGCCAGCTCTAAGGTGACCAAGCTTTGTCAGCGACCGGAAGTGAGTTTCGGTATGAAAAGTCAGTCCCGTATGGCGGTAACAAAAAACAACATCCCTTCCAAGAATCACGGCCCTGACTTGATCTCTTCCGAGCCTTAGTATTTCGCACAAGCAAGGTCGTAATTTTAGCGCTTTTTCATATTGTCTGCACTTTATGACCTTTGACCTCTGACCTGGCAGATATAGGTCATGCATGTACGAGACACACTTGTAGTACCTATTAACGTCTATAAGCATGCAAAGTTTCATTCAATTCCATCCACCCACTGTGGAGCTAGGGAACTTGAAATTCACGGAATGGCCCACCAGAGGTACAAGTTCTAGGAGGCGCTGCCAGAGACTGGAAGTGAATTTTGACACTAAATGTCATTTTTTTATGGAGGTACTTCAGTACAATATTCCACCCAAGAACCATGGTCCTGGTTTAATAGTCTTCGGAGCCTAAGCATTTTGTGCGAGCATAGTCGTGATTTTAGCTGTTTTCACTGTTTCTGCATTTGATGACCTTTGACCCTGACTTGGTCAGTGTTGCACATAGATGTACAATAGAATGTTGTAACACTAGTCAATGTCTATAAGTATGCAAAGTTTCATTCAGTTCCATTGAGCCGCTGGGGAACTATGGGGTGCATTTTTAAAAACTGGTACTGATTGCAAGGGATGATGAGGCCAATATTCGCAGGGCTACCATTCGAAAACTAGAATTGAAAGAGGAAAATGGATGGCACAGCCCCGATAGAGAATGACCTCAAGATTACGCCTAAAAACGTCAGAGCTTTCTACCCCCGTTAGTATGCTTCTACAGCTCAAAAAGTGAAAAGTACGGAAAAAGCGTTTTTAGGCCATTGCCTAGTAACCAAAACCTTGCAGTCACAACTAGGTCAAAGGCTGGTCATTATGTTCATGTTTAGTTGAAATCGGTTAATTCTGAAGGGTAGAAGCGCCTGCCACATTTAAACAAGAAACCAAGCAAGAATACGTGACTAACCTGTAAAGGTGAAACGACCTAACCAAAACACATGTGAAGTACACAGATATGGCTTCCCATGTACAGTTGGTAAAACTCACACACTTATTTCGCTTTATCGCACAAAATCAACATATTACATATACCTTCCCAGAACCTAATGATAACATTTCACTGATACCTGAATCAATGGCATTACTCAAGGACTCACCGATTTCACAATAGTGTTGACATGTTTCGCAGATACGCGTCTGTTTAATAAGTTTCTCAGACAGTCAGTTCAGTGTTTCATAATACGAACGATGTGCATTACTCAATGATCTTACAATCAAGTGTATAGTTAGAACCAGGCAGGAGAACAGTATTTACTTTTAATGATGGCTGATTGTTAATACTATACATTTAAATAGTTTCTGGCCGATATAAATAGATATCTAGCTCAGTTTTAACATGTGGAGGTATAAATAAAGAGTTTGCCTGCAGCAATTCAGTCCCTCACCCTAACTACATCCTTCATATACACTGCTCTGTATGCAGGCAAGTTGCAGATAAATCACTTATTCCCTTCCCTTCCTTTAACTCCCACTTTTTTATATATTTCATTTATTTATGCAGTTCATTTGCTTGTGAACGATGCATATCAGCCGCTAGTCCTCATCGAGCAGGTTTTGTTGGGATAATTGAATCTAACCTTTGCTCTATTTACGAATCTTTAATCAGTCTTTGTTCTACCAGTACAACAAAAAAAAGGACGCATCTACAAATTGTGGCTGTATTTTTATTTCTGTATAATTCCCTGAAGCCAAGTGGAATAATCAGTTCCGCATCACTGAAGATAGTTCTTTCTTCCAGTGCATGCAAAACAATAATTTTTGCTGGGTCTTTAGAAAACCTGTAAGCTTAAGAAACAAAATCGGCGTGATCTGAAGCGACAGAAAGATATAGTTCCTTCCTAGTTCTAAGAGTATTGTGGATAGTGAAAGTATTTGATAAAATAGATGGTATTTGCGGTATTGTGACAAGGAGGTCGGACGAGTCGTATTGGGAAGGGGTCTGAGGATTCGATCTCACGCATCTTCCACCGAATTTATTCTGCACATTATGCCACGGAGTGCCCTCTTGTATGCCACTAATACAAATTATATCGTTCTTAGGAAGGCAGAAGTAGAAAGCTTAGGAAGGATTTTAGAGTGCAGTGTCCAAACGGAAATCAGCTTAGGAAGAGAGATTATGGACTCTCTCAAACCAATTAGATTACGATCCCTTATCTAAGCCTGTATACTGTGGCCCAGGCCCTGCCATTTGTCTCTGTTATTGTCACACACTGCACTAATATTGCCTGTAGTCGCTGACGGACAGTTGCCTTCATCCACAACCTCTGCCTCTCCAGTCTCTCCACTTTCAATTCATCATCACTCTTTCCACTCCTGCTACTCATCTTTTCGTCCACCGTGAACCCTCTCCACTCTCATTTCTCTCTTTTCATTTTCCTACTTGCTTCACACATACTCGTACTTCTCCATCAGTGACTCTCTCCACTCATTCCATCTCCACTGATTCTTCACTTTCACTCCATCACCACCACTGACTCTCTCCACTCATTCCATCTCCACTGATTCTTCACTTTCACTCCATCACCACCACTGACTCTCCACATTCACTCCACCACCACTGACTCTCTACTCTCACCCCACCACCACTGACTTTCCACTCTCACTCCACGACCACTGATTCTCCACTCTCACTCCACCACCACTGATTCTCCACTCTCACTCCGCTACCACCATTGACTCTCCACACTCACTCCACCACAACTAACTCTCCACTCTCACTCCATCACCACTGACTCTCCACTCTCACTCCACCACCACTGACTCTCTTCACTCACTCCACCACCACCATTGACTCTCCACACTCACTCCATCACCATTGACTCTCAACCCTTACTCCACCACCACTTACTCTCCACTCTCACTCCACCACCACTTACTCTCCACCCTTACTTCACCATCACTGGCACTCCACACTCACTCCACCACCACTGACTTTCCACTCTCACTCCACGACCACTGATTCTCCACTCTCACTCCACCACCACTGATTCTCCACTCTCACTCCGCTACCACCATTGACTCTCCACACTCACTCCACCACAACTAACTCTCCACTCTCACTCCATCACCACTGACTCTCCACTCTCACTCCACCACCACTGACTCTCTTCACTCACTCCACCACCACCATAGACTCTCAAAAAACACTCCATCACCATTGACTCTCAACCCTAACTCCACAACCACTAACCCACCACTCTCACTCCACCACCACTTACTCTCCACCCTTACTTCACCATCACTGGCACTCCACACTCACTCCACCATCTCTGACTCTTCACACTCCACCACCTCTGACTCTTCGCACTCCACCACCATTAACTCTTCACACTAAACCACCACCACCACCACTGACTCTTCATATGCCACACCACCACCACCACCACCACTGACTCTCCACCACCATCACCATCACCACCACCACCATCACCACTTACTCTTCACTTTCCACCACCACCACCATTGACTTTTCACACTCCACCACCACCACCACTGACTCTTCACACTCCACTACCATCACCACTGACTCTTCACACTCAACCACCACCACCACCACTGACTCTTCACACTCCACCACCACCACCACCACTGACTCTTCACATTCCACCACCACCACCACCACCGACTCTTCACACTCCACCACCACCACCACCACTGACTCTTCACACTCCACCACCACCACCACTGACTCTTCACATTCCACCACCACCACCACCACTGACTCTTCAAACTCCACCACCGCTACCACTGACTCTTCACACTCCACCACCACCACCACTGACTCTTCACATTCCACTACCACCACCACTGACTCTTCACACTCAACCACCGCTACCACTGACTCTTCACACTCCACCACCATCACCAACACCACCACCACCACTGACTCTTCACATTCCACCACCACCACCATTGACTCTTCACACTTCACCACCGCTACCACTGACTCTTTACATTCCACCACCACCACCACTGACTCTTCACATTCCACCACCTACCACCACTGACTCTTCACACTCCACCACCGCTACCACTGACTCTTCACACTCCACCACCATCACCAACATCATGCACCACCACCACTTACTCTTTACACTTCACCACCACCACCACCACCACTGACTCTTCACACTCCACCACCACCACCACCACTGACTTTCACACCCCACCACCACCAGCACTGACTCTTCACACTCCATCACCACCACTACTGACTTTTCACACTCCATCATCACTGACTCTCTCCACGCTCACTCAACCACCACTACCATTGACTGTCCACACTCCACCACCACTAACTCTCTCCACTCTCACTCCACCACCACTGACTCTCCACTTTCACTCCAGCACCACTGTGTCTTCACACTCCACCACCATGGAATCACTCCCCTCTCACACCAACACTAATTACTCTCCACTTTCACTGTACCAACACTGAGTCTTTACACTCTACCACCTCCGAGTCTTGACACTCCACCATAACCACCACTGCATCTCTGCACACACTCCACCACCACTGACTCTTCACACTCCACCACCACCACCACCATTGACTCTTCACTCTCACCTCGCCAACACTGACTCTCTCCACTCTCACTCCACCACCACTGACTGTCTCCACCCTCCACCACCACTGACTCTCCACTTTCCCCCATCACAAACACTCTCCACTTCATATTTCTTTCACTGAATCTTCACATGTATGCCTCTTTTTATTTGCAATAGCAAAGTGGTGGCTACAGTGAACGAGTATGTTTCTATGTATGGACACATACTGTATATGCAGTATTATTCCTAAATGTTAACATATCTAATCAATGCCTGTACTAATTGGGGGGGGGGGGAAGTGGCACATACTGTGTCTGGGTCTGGAAGAAATGCATTGATTTTTGTTCAGGCAGATCAAAGGTCAAATGTCATGGGTCAAAATAAAAATTCAAGGTGCGGTGTTATCTAGTGAATGCACCTGGTCCGATATGCTTAAAAATTGGCACATACATCGTGTGTGTGTCCGAAAAGAAGTTCTTTGCCAGTGGTGGGGATTGATAAGAAGTCAAGGCCATAGGTCATGGGTGAGGTGCTTAATTCAGGTGTCAGCATTATCTCAAGGAGGCCTGATTTTATTTTTTACTCTGTTGCAAGAAGTGAGCCAAAGCAAACAGCCCCCCCCCCCCTCTCTCTCTCTCTCTCTCTCTCTCTCTCATCATTGCACCTAAACTTTTAATCCTAAAGTACCCACCTCCACGGGTAATACTCCTATCGCCCCTTCCTCACCCCTGCCATAATTCCACCACATTCCACACACTTCTTACCCCCTACGCCCATTTCTTCATCCCCTGACACTATATCTTGAGGGATAATTTATAATGTGGCTTCGCTGCACGCACCCACTAATTGTACCAAACCCATTTCCACAGCCAATACATCCCTTCCCCACCTCAACTGTTGTTCAAATCTCCATCTCATCCTAACCAGTCCTTTGTTCACCACCTCCATTTCTTTACTCTTCCCCTACCCCCTCCCCCTAGCTTTTTTTACGGTTTCACGATGCGATGCAAGCCAGGCAGTCGATGAACATGCATATCATTGAAATTTGCGCATATGATGTGAGTGGTGGTAGGGGTGGGAACTGGTGAATCGATACTAACACAAATCAGTCAAAGATCAAAATCACGAACCAAGGTCAACATTCGGGTGCGACATCACCGTCATCTCTGAGCACCATCTCTACTTGATTTTATGGACATTCTCATTCCATTTCACTCTAGCTGCTGCCCAATCACACACATTCCCTAGACTCTCAGCTCCACTTAACCCCCTCATTCCACGTACGCAGGGTGCAAGGCAGGTGTTGTGTGTATCAGTATGAATATCTTAGATATGACTGCAGTTTTTTCAGTCATATAATGCCAGGTGACCGAAGCTGATCCTTTGTGATGAGGCTTTATGACAGAATCTTAACCACTTCAAATAAAATCGCACAACGGTACGATGAACAGAATATGAAAACCAAGGTCCAGAGAATACCAGGTCATTTCACGCGCATGTGGGCGGGACCGTGACGACGTCAGTACGCCTGATGACAGCTGGCCTACTCCTCCTCCCTCTCTCTCCTTTTTTCCCTCAAATATTATTTTTTATTATTTTTCTTAGTCTGTCCTCTCCACCTTCTTCATTTTTTTCCTCATCCCATTGTTCCCTTCCGCACCTCATTTCCCAACAATCCACTCTTCCTTCATTCTCTTTTCTCCTTCCTTCATGTATTTCCTTCCCTTACCTTGATCATTCCTTCCTTCCCTTCCGTTCCCCTCTCCAGTTTTATTCTCATCAATACATACAATATGCTGTACTGCACGTTTACGTATATCTGTACTAACTTTCTATAAAAGTTGGTTTACCTAACTGTGAAAGATGTGTGTGTGTGTGTGTGTGTGTGTGTGTGTGTGTGTGTGTGTGTCCATTTCTCTTTCTTTCATTTCTCCTTTTCTTTCCCCATCTCCTTTCCCTTTTCTCCTCCCCCTTCCTTCTTCCTCTATCCTCCATCCCATTCCTTTCCTCTTACATCACTCCATCTAACTTTTCACCTACATGTGGTAATTCCTTTACAAACTATGTACCCCTTCCTTCCTTACTATTGCGTTTGCCTCACCTCCCTTCTTAAATCCGTTCCTTCCCCTGCTCCCTTTTCCACAGAATCAGCTCACACTCAGTGTTCAAAAGTAAACCACATACCTATCTATATATATATATATATATATATATATATATATATATATATATATATATATATAGTATATATATATATATATCTTTACTATATATCAGTATATACATATATATATATATATATATATATATATATATATATATATATATATATATATAAATATATATATATATATATATATATATATATATATATATATATATATATATATATATATATATATAGTATATAATTATATATATTAATAAATATGCTTTCCTGCATTTATCCTCATACATAATTATGCTCTCCTGTATTTATCCCCATAGCTTAGGCATACCGGTACTATTTTTTTTAAAATGAAAATTCTCACGCTACTGTAGGCTTATTAATATATACGCTTAATTGCCTTTATCCCCATAGCTTAGGCATACTATTTTTTTTTTTATCAACATGCATAAGCTATAGTAGGCTTATTAATATATATGTTTTCCTGCTTTTATCCTCATAGCTTAAGCATACTGTTTTTTTTTTTTTTATCAATATTCTTAAGCTATCGTTAAGATTATATTTAAAAAAGAACTTACTTTTAAACATTACTTAAACAAATGTCACATAAATTTGTACTACAACACACATGTATACACCTAGACATCTTGATGTGGGAAGGCACAAAGTTGGTACTGCGTCCTCCTCTAATTTTCGGATCTTTACTGAAACTGGAATGCCCAGGAGTTCATATTTTAGATTTCTTTTAAAGGAATCAACTTTAAAATGTAAACTACATATCCTTGTATTTTGAGGATTGAAACTGACTTTTCTCAGACACAGATTAATCCACTTCCTTCTAAGTTCATCTTGAGGAAATCTGTGTTGAGAATACGCTCTCTTGTGTGAACAGGAAGGATTGCAAGCATTAACTGCACAATAATCTGGCATTTTTTTGGCCTTGAGCACGACCAGATCAGTGTGGTGGCCCAGATCAAACTGAGACAGCTGGCCTTGTGACGTCACGCGCGGTTCGGGACCCATTTCCGTCCGTTTGCAGACTGACTTGGTATTCTCTGGATCTTGATGAAAACGTCATTATACATATAGAGCTACTGGAGATTACTTCTTACTCCCCCACTACCAAATGTCCACCCTACACTGAATAAAATTGTTCGAAGGTTTAAGAGAAAAAGAAAAATGTGTATATAACATCAACCTAATAAAAATTGCCGGTGTGCACTGAAGGTACCCTTTCGTTCTTCTCATCAAATTATTCATATGTGTCTAGGATTTTGATTTGCTATTAACACCTTCACCTCAAAGGCTTTCATCTAAGCAGAAG
>NC_137034.1:17281058-17470667 GCF_032717465.1 Coenobita brevimanus
GAAAGTTTTGCGCATGTACGGTGTAGAGGGTAAGCTGTTAAGTGCCGTCAAGAGTTTTTATGATGGTAGTGAAGCATGTGTAAGGGTTAATGGGCATCTAAGTGAATGGTTCACAATCAGTGTGGACGTGCAACAAGGTTGTGTGATATCCCATGGTTGTTCAATTTATATATGGATGGGGTGATGAGACAAGTGAAAACACGAGTAATGGAGAGAGGGATGGCACTGGGTGGATAGGATACGAAATAATGTGATTCGTGAAAGATGCGGAGTGGGGAAGTCGGTGGACACCAGAATTGAAGAGTGTGTACTGAGATGGTATGGTCATGTGGAGAGAATGGATAACAATAGGGTGGTGAAGAAGGTATATCTGAGCGAATTCGAAGGAGGGAGGAGGCGAGGTAGGCCAAGGAGAAGGTGGAGAGATATGGTGGATGAATGTGTGAGGAAGAGAGGTTTGGAGGTCGGTGAGGCTAGGGAACTGACAGGAGATCGAGCTGGCTGGATGAATTTTGTGAGGAGATATGCATGATCAGGGATTTATGGCACCTCTTTTTAACAAGTCAGCGTCTGGATTGACTCTGTCGGATACGATATGTGAAGCTACAGAACGTGGTGAATGTTTTTGGTGTATCTGATGGAGCCAGGATTCCGGGAGCTTGAATGATGAGGGAATGGATGCGTGGCCCATTGGATTGGGCAATTTTGGGCTGTCTGGACATTGCTACTCCTCACCCTGCCCTTGGGTAGGAAAGGTCCGGATGATGATGATGATGATATATATATATATATATATAGAGAGAGAGAGAGAGAGAGAGAGATCTATATATATATATATATATATATATATATATATATATATATATATATATCTATATATATATATATATATATATATATATATATATATATATATATATATATATTTACGGAACAGAGAGAGATAATGAACACTTCAAGTGAGAATACTAAAATCACTACTGTTCCGCAAATTTCCAGGTTCAAAACAAAAGAGTTAGGTAAAATTACAAGTTAAAGTTTAAGGCTCAAACTAACAACTAAACATTCAGGACTCATAAGGATAATGTAATGGCAAAAAACAGGTTAAATATATGGTTAACTGGAATAGCCTCTATTAACACGAAATTAGCAAGAGTAAATTTATCTAAGTCAACCCTGATAAATTGAGAGAACCGGATAATGCTCAGTTAAAGCAAGATATAATAATTACAGATACAAAATGTTATTCCTACTGACTGACAGTAAAAACTTTACATTGATCACAAAAACCTCACCAGGCCTACGAATTAACACCTTATGCTATATAGTACAAGAAAAAAATTGAATAACACTTATACTCAAATTACACAGCAGCTAGATGGTTGGAGACTTCCTGAGCACTCGTAAAAATAATAACAACTGTACACGGGAGGACAGAGATGTGAACAAAATGAGGAGTAGATCTAAGTGGCAATTAATGCAGAGACTGAGCTCATTATATAGGGGCCGGCAGAGCTTGATACAACTTGTAAGAAGGACGCGCAAATGAAGCCATAGGGGACAAAGAGTTGACACTCCTGCTCTGAACAACAGAAAGAACGACTTACTCTACTATAAGGGAGGAGAAGGGGGGAGTGAGGTAGAACACGGAAGCTTGGTCACTATGGAAGCCACGAGGCGAATCGTGATCAAACATGCAGCATACTGTGCGTTAGAATTATACGAAGGATGATGAAATCATAGGCTATGTAATACCTCCCCACAAAGAAAAAGAAATTTACAAAGGAAATTTCTTATTACTCTAAAACAATCTGTCTAAAGTCTAGATAAGCAATCTGCAACAACATTTTCTTTCCCCTTGACATGCTGTATGTCTAATGAATACTCCTGAAGAAGTAGACTCCATCTTGTCAATCTCCGATTTTTATCTTTAAACTTACTAAGGAATTTCAGTGGGTTATGATCGGTATAAATGACTATGGGGTCAAAACCAGAACACAAATAAAATGAAAAATGCTGTAAACCCAAAATCAAGGCCAAAAGCTCTTTCTCAATAGCTGAGTAGTTCTTTTGAGGTGGAGTGAACTTCTTACTGTAATAAGATACAGGATGTTCAATACCCTGATCATCCTCTTGCAGCAAAACAGCCCCAGCTCCTGTATCACTTGCATCAACAGCCATCTTAAAAGGCTTAGCAAAATTTGGAGTAGTGAGCACTGGCTGACTTAATAGGATAGCTTTAAGTTTGCTGAAAGAGGATTCACAGTTATCGGTCCAGACAAATTTAACTCCCTTTTTCAGTAGGTCTGTAAGTGGTGATACAAGAATTGAAAAGCTAAGAACAAATCTCCTGTAATAACCTACCATTCCCAAAAATCTTTGTAGCTCTTTCCTACTTTTAGGTCTGGGAAGATCACTTATAATCTGAACCTTAGCTGCTGGTGGTGCAACGTGTCCATCACCAATTACGTACCCAAGGTACTGAACTTTAGCTTGACCAAACTCACACTTTGATAAATTAGCTACAAGATTAGCCTGAACCAAACGCTCAAGAAAGTTACTGACATGGCATAGGTGATCTTTCCAGTTGTCACTGAAGATTAATACATCATCAATATAAACAACACAGCCTGCCAAACCCTCTGTTACAACATTCATGAGCTTCTGAAATGTGGCTGGTGCATTCTTCATACCATATGGCATTACAGAACATGCAAAAGTCTTTCCTAGTGTTACAAAACATGAGATCTCCCTAGCACGTTCAGTTATAGGTACTTGCCAGTATCCCTTTAACAAATCAAACTCACTTATGTACCTAGCCTTTCCGATCCCGTCTATGCAATCTTCCACGTGAGGGAGAGGGCAAGTGTCTGTTTTGGTTATCTGATTAACATGTCTGTAGTCAATGCAAAGCCGCTGTGACCCACCTGGCATAGAGACTAGAGTGACAGGAGAACTCCACTCGCTCTGACAGGGCTCAATCATCTTGTGGTCCAACAGGTAGCCAAGCTCCTTCTGGATGAGAGGAACTTTCACTGGGTTCACACGGTAAGGAGGCAGTTTAACTGGCTTTGCGTCTCCAACATCGACATCATGCATCAACACAGTGGTTCTTCCTGGAGTGGCACGGAACACTTGGGGGTACTCCTGCAGTAATGCCGAAAACTCCTGCCTTTCCTCGGGAGGTAGATGAGAAAGTTTAGTCTGGAGATCATTCATGATATCAGGATTCTTCCCCAAACTATCACTCAGGCTCATGCTGCATGGGAGAACTTCACTTGCAGACTCGGGTGGAACAGCTACAGTGCAGACTGGGTTATTTTCGTCCTGCCTGTGATATAATTTTAGCATGTTGATGTGACAAAGTTGCTTGTTCTTTCTACGATCTGGTGTGGCGATGACATAGTTGACATCACTGAGTTTCTTCTCCACGAAATAAGGACCACTAAACTTGGCTTGAAGAGGTTGCCCATGCACCTGTAGGAGAATCAAAACCTGATCTCCTGGCTGAAAGTGGCGTAACCTGGACTTCTTATCATACCAAGTCTTCATCTTCTGAGGAGCTCCTAAATTCTCTGTCGCCAGCTGTAAAGCAGTGGACAGCCGTTCTTTGAACTTCATCACATACTCCAGCAGGTTGACGTCATCTTCCTTCGACAGCCAGCATTCCTTGAGTAGCTTAAGGGGTCCTCTTACATCATGGCCAAACAATAGTTCAAAGGGTGAAAAGCCCAGTGAATCATTTGCAGAGTCTCTTCCGGCAAATACAACGAATGGAAGACCTTTATCCCAGTCTTTCTGATGTTCCAAACAGTATTTCCTGAGCATCGATTTGAGTGTTTGATGATATCTCTCCAACGCTCCTTGGGTCTGGGGATGGTAAGCTGAAGACGTGATCTGGGTGATGCCCAACTCTTTCAGAGACTGCTTGAAAACATTTGACATGAAATTACTTCCCCGGTCTGACTGTACGTCCTTGGGCAGACCAAACTTGGTGAAGAACCCTAGCATTTCCTTAACCACGTTCTTTGCTGAGATATTTCTAAGTGGAATGGCTTCAGGATAATGAGTAGCCATATCAATCAGGGTCAATCCTGAAGAAATCTTAGGTAGAGGGTCCACAATATCCACCAACACACGGGTGAATGGCGTCTCAAAAGGAGGAATGGGAACTAGAGGTGCAACCTTTTCGGTCTGATTACACTTCCCCACAACTTGACAGGTGTGACAAGACTTAAAATACCAGGAAACATCTCTGAAGATACCTGGCCAGTAGAAGTGTTTCAAAATGTGTGCCATGGTCTTCCTCACTCCAAGGTGTCCTGCCAAACTGGAATCATGAGCCACTCTAATGATATCCTGCCTACAAACACGAGGGATGACAACTTGATGTACAACCTCCCATTCACAGTCGGCTGATGCTGTTGGGGGTCTCCACTTTCTCATAAGTACTCCTGACTTTATATAATAACAAGTAGAAGCACCAGCTAACTCTTCCTCACTGCAAGCAGAGTTAGCTAGACCTTTCAACTCAGGGTCAGCAACCTGCAACTCAACCAACTCTTGACGAAACAAATTATCAACACTACGGGGTACTGCCTCATCTGGTGAGTGGTCCAAATTAGGAAGAAAAGTGTCAGCTAGGATAACATCATCATCATCATTATCTTCTAAGTCACCAGTAACTTTAGACTTAGCCCTAGTGACAGCACATGCAGAGAACACGTCAGGGATATCACAATCTTGGGTCGCAGTCACTGGCTCACTAGAGAACTGAGGAGCTGGACACACTTGACTTCCACCAATATCATTTCCAAGTAAGAAAGTTACATCTGACATTGGAAGTGTCTCAACCAACCCAACCATAACAGAACCATTAACAAAACCAGACTCTAAATTCACTCTGCACAGAGGGACAGAGAAGTAATTATTCCCTACACCTTGTAAGATTACAGTTTCATCAGAGGAATTAACATTAGTGCCTAGAACACTGGTCAGCATAAGGGATTGGCAAGCACCTGTATCACGATATATTTTAACTGATTTCCTGTCATTACTGTCCAGAGGACTGACAAAACCATCAGACAGGAAATTAGCACATGACCTCTTGAGAGTGTCACCCACGTTACTGCTCAAAAGAGGAGCTTCATCATGAGAATTTAATTTACCCCTCAAAGCAAGTTCAGTTAACTCGGTTAAAGAATTCTGGGAACTCTCAAGGGTGGACACCAGACCAACTGACTGAATATTTAAAGACTCCTTTTTGTTCACATCACGCTGTCTCCTGAAACATTTCTCCGTAGTATGACCAAGCTTACTACAATAAGTACATTTACTTTTCTGAAATCTAGAGGTGGAGCTGGTATTTACTTCCTGAGAAACATTATCTTTATTCTCTTTCCTGTTACCTGTACTCTGAGTAGAGGCAACACACTTACTCTCAGCTTGCCTTTTTTCTTTAGAATATCTCTTGTGAGTGAGAACATATTCATCAGCTAAAACTGCAGCATTAGACAAATTATCTATTCTTTTCTCATCGAGATATAGGTTTACATCTTTATTAATACACCTTTTGAAGTCCTCCAGCAAAATCATCTGCTTAAATTTATCAAAAATAGAATTTACATTCTTAGAATTTAACCACTGCTCTAACAGCTCTTCTTTGATTTTTGCATACTCAACATGGGATTGCTTATCTTGCTTATAAGTTGTCCTAAATTTTACTCTATAGGCTTCAGGAACAAGTTCATAGGCCTTAAGAATCAAGCTCTTAACTACATCATAATTATCAGATTGATCCTGAGGCAAAGATGCATAAGTTACTTGAGCTTTACCGGTGAGAACAGTTTGAAGGAGTACTGGCCAATATTTTTTGGGCCAATTAAAACCTGTAGCTACCCTCTCAAACAAATGAAAATATTTTGTTAAATCAGATTCATTAAAAGGAGGGACAAGTTTAACATTTTTAACCACATCAAAATCATCAGAGCTAGATGATCCAGTTCCACCTTGTTTCATGCGATACTCATGGTCTGCCTGAATCCTAGCAAGTTCAACTTGTGCCTGAAACTCAGCCTCCTTAGCACAAGCCTGAAACTCAGCCTCCTTAGCATTTGCCTGAAACTCAGCCTCCTTAGCACGAGCCTCCTGCAGGGCTAGTTGTAACTTAGCTATTTCAATCTGCGTTGGCTCATCTGGAGGAGTTACATTAAACAAGCTTTCATTAATCATGTCAACAATTTGATCTTTAGAATGATGAGAGTGAACAGCAATTCCCAATTGTTGAGCAACAAGCTTAAGTTCATTCTTTGTTCTGTTTTCTACATCACACACTGTTTGCACATTTGACAAAAAATCTTTGGCTTCATCAAGCGTAGTAATAGTAGACATCATGAATAAATCACAGTCACAAAATATCAAGCAATATCCTTATGATAATATCCTGAATATCCTGATAAGAGGTCGCCAAATTTATGTTACGGAACAGAGAGAGATAATGAACACTTCAAGTGAGAATACTAAAATCACTACTGTTCCGCAAATTTCCAGGTTCAAAACAAAAGAGTTAGGTAAAATTACAAGTTAAAGTTTAATGCCCAAACTAACAACTAAACATTCAGGACTCATAAGGATAATGTAATGGCAAAAAAACAGGTTAAATATATGGTTAACTGCAATAGCCTCTATTAACACGAAATTAGCAAGAGTAAATTTATCTGTCAGCTCTGATAAAATGAGAGAACCGGATAATGCTCAGTTAAAGCAAGATATAATAATTACAGATGCAAAATATTATTACTACTGGCTGACAGTAAAAACTTTACATTAATCACAAAAACCTCACCAGGCCTACGAATTAACACCTTATGCTATACAGTACAAGAAATAAATTTAATAACACTTACAGTATACTCAAATTACACAGCAGCTAGATGGTTGGAGACTTCCTGAGCACTCGCAAAAATAATAACAACTGTACAGGGGAGGACAGAGATGTGAACAAAATGAGGAGTAGATCTAAGTGGCAATTAATGCAGAGACTGAGCTCATTATATAGGGGCCGGCAGAGCTTGATACAACTTGTAAGAAGGATGCGCAAATGAATCCATAGGGGACAAAGAGTTGACACTCCTGCTCTGAACAACAGAAAGAACGACTTACTCTACTATAAGGGAGGAGAAGGGGGGAGTGAGGTAGAACACGGAAGCTTGGTCACTATGGAAGCCACGAGGCGAATCGTGATCAAACATGCAGCATACTATTCGTTAGAATTATACGAAGGATGATGAAATCATAGGCTATGTAACAATACACACACACACACACACACACACATATATATATATATATATATATATATATATATATATATATATATATATACACATATATATATATATATATATATATATATATATATATATATATATATACATATATATATATATATATATATATATATATATATATATATATATATATATTGTCACGGGAGGACGTGAAATTTATTAATTAAGAAATGCTAAATGTTACTGAAAATAGAGATAAGGAATTGACTTGTGAAAATCAAGTAGGAAGTTTTGCTTTATGCCGGCTTACTTCGATTCTCTAAGGGAGAGAATTTATAAACTTTCTCAACAGTACACGAGTGCTGTTTGTTAGTTAGCCTCTTGAGAAAGAGACTCCACCCCTGACTATCAATAACTAATGCTAATAATAATAGACAGGTTCTTGCCTGTGCTTAACTCTTGGCTGGCACAACAGATTTAAATTTGATATAAAAGAACTGGCCTAAGTACCAGTTATGGAGAACGAAAAGTTTGTGCAAACTAAAAGCGGCAATTAAAGTAAGGTTAATGTGGTGAAATAAAACACGATTCTAATTACATTAAACTCAAAGAAAAGAACTGTAAATTTATTGATTACAATAAAATAAATTTACATTATATGAAACTCAAAATGAATTCAAAAGGGGAATTCACGGTCACTACGGGACTCATGAATTCAAATACAAAGAGAATACACTCACTCGCTCATTCAGAAGCTAATTGAACTTATGCCTAGGAAAACGAATAGAAATACTGGTCAGTGGAGGGATGAAGCCGAGTGAAAGACTGGACATTTGCATAATGAACACCAAACGCTGCTATTCGCTGCAAGCCTACTTCACCAATTCACCGTCTAGGTGGAGATTCAGGAATTCACTGTACAACGAAGGCGCTGCTCTACGCTGGGCACAAACGGTCCTATCCTCAAGGCGATTCAAAGCTGACTAAATTCAAAAGGGGAAGGGAGGCAAGAGCTGGCCATGCTTGCCAGAAGTAGGTGTGGCCTAACTTCAACGGTCAACAGAAGGAGGGGGAACGATATGCTCTCACAATAAATCACTCAGTGAAAGCACTAATGTCGTGCATAAGAGTGGTCACATATGATACAGTGACAAATGTTCTGAAAACCATCCTGATCGAAGTTAATGTGAGGATGGTTGAACTGAGTGATGCCCAGTGGGAATTCCACTAGAGTTCGCAGTTTTCTCACCAAAGTACAACGTCACAAATTTGTATAAATACACTTGAACAAATTCGTGACATTACACCTCATCAAAATCAAAATTTTCTTCAGAAAAATTTTATGATATTCATACATATAAATCCTATCTCAGTCACACAAGATTCACACTGTGGTGTATGTACTATCCTGCTACAGGAGAAAATCACTGTTGCCAATGAGCGAAAAAATCTTGTATTGATGTTAACAGAAGCAAGCTTGAGGAAAAAACTCCGTGACGATGGTGAAAAATCCTGTACTCAGGTCAAACTGAGCGAAAAGTTCGCTACATCTACATTAATAAGTAATTGTTATGAAGCGTGGTGTATGTAATACACAGTGTAGTTGTGACAGTTGTAGTGTAATTGTACCTATGTGTAAAATGATATAATATCAATAAATAGTAAATAGAGATGACGAGGCAGAAGAGAAGAGGCAGCAGCATGCGGCAGAGACAATCAGCTGATCTACACAGGAAAACTGCTACTCCCGCCAACTGTACCTGCAAAATCAATCAAGGTGAAGCATCAAAAGTGTCAGTACAACAAACAAGTTTTATTAACCCTTACAATCCCGCCGTCGGCATGGTGCCGACAGTACAAAACATCTCGATTAATCCCAGCGATGTGATGGTGCCAACAGCAAAATTTGAGCATTGTAGCACCTCTCAAACTGCTTTAATCTAGCTTATTTTTTGCTAAGGAGTAGCTTAATGTATTGGCAACACTGTGTCCAAGCAGTTGTAATACTGAGTTTGGTTCTGCGTGGGTGGGTAAAATCAGTGTGCCACTGTCCGTCAGAGGATCAGGATGGCACGAAAATCACGCCATTGTTCCGCCTCATTGGGCTGGAGGAGGCTGTTGAAATTGTCACATGGACCCTTCTGTTCCTTCATTTAGTGATTCTTCAGAAGAGAAAGACCTGGATGACTACTCTGGGGAGGAATATGAGCCAGTTGAGGACACTGAGAAAGGGGAATCCCCCTTTTTCCTTCCCCGTTCTCTCTCATCCCGCCCAGCTGGGTGGGAAAACATTGCTCACGGCTTGGGAAACGGTGCTAAAAACATGACGGATGGCCATCCTGGTCTTATTTCTCCTATACGGAGTACTTTTTATTGCTTTTCCATGATTTATATGTCCTTTTGGAATGTTTTATGCAATACAATTTTTTTCCATTTTTGGTCCGGGATTGGGTGGGTATAAAATTTAAATAAAGCCTGGGATGGTACGGGCTAAATTACAATTTCTCTCACTGCCTAGTAGTCAGTACGGTACATATGCTACAAAAAGTACGCCCTAGCCAAAAATTTTAAGTGACAGCCAAAGCTTTGTACATTCGAGGTCGCCATTATTTTCTTATTGGATACATTATTAACCAGAAAACCTAGTCCCAGGACAGAAACTCAAAGGACCCTTGTAGTTTACTGGTTAAACCTACCTGTACATTATTATTAACTAGGAAATGTAGTCCCAGGACAGAAGCCCAAAGGACCCTTGTAGTTTACTGGTTAAACCTACATTATTATTAACTAGGAAACATAGTCCCAAGACAGAATCTCAAAAGACCCTTATAGTTTACTGGTTAAACCTACATTATTATTAACCAGGAAACATGGTCCCAGGACAGAATCTTAAAGGACCCTTATAGTTTACTGGTTAAACCTAACTATACACTTACGATTAATATTGGCAAACTGAGAATCCCTACTCAATCTCCATAAGGTTACATTTTAACACCCAACGTGGGTGTGAACACTCATGTGCATAATGTACATTCTCCAGGAATTCTCAAAGAGGCCCACAGCTCGAGACACCACAAGGTAATTCAAACACAGCCTTGGATTGTCCCTACGGGGGTCTTAAACTTTCCCTTTAACCTACAGTATACATGTATATACAGGTCCTGGACGTAATGTGTCCTGTGGGACCAACGGGCGAGATATCAGGTCTTACTGGTTCACTATTAACTGGGAACCAGGCTGATCCTTGGATTGCATAAATTTCTGAGGACGCCTGTCTTATGGAACCCAGCATACAACAGTTGCCCGTGTTAGTCATCAGTTAGCAGGCGAGACATCAGGTCTGTGCCTACATTGTCACTTCCCTTGATGTATCTCACAACAAAGTTAAACTCCTGCAAAAACAGTGTCCAGCGTGTTAGTCTTGCATTAGCCGTCTTAGCTGTACTGAGACTAGTGACTGGCATATGATTGGTTTCCAGAGTGAATGGTGCTCCATATAAAAAATAGTAATATTTCTTAACTCCATCAACTACAGCCAAGAGTTCCTTCTCAACAGTACTATAATTCCTCTCGGTGGGTTTTAGCTTCTGGCTGTGGTATGCCACCGGGAAAATTCCACCTTCCGATTCTTGCATTAACCCCTGAAGCGCAGGTCGTCGTGTTTGCGACACTCGCCAAAAAGGACATAACAGTGGATCGTCGCGTTTGCGATTCAAGTAAATTTTGAATAAACGCGGGCAAGAATGTTCCAGCTGGTATTGTCTATCAGTACCACCACCCTTTAGCTACAATTAGCATACTTTACCTTTGTACTACTGACCTCTGTTGTTGCCAAGTATCGCGTTTTTTCCCCCTTCCCCCCCACCACGGCCCGGCCAGCCTGGCTGTGATATATGGCAGTGCTCTGACTGCTCAGAACTGTAAATCTGCGCTCTCCTCTCACAAGCAGTTTATGCTAATAGGAAACGCTTGTTTCCTCAGTTGTCACACTAGCTTTTTTTCACATGGTTTGCCCCTGTTTAGCGTCAGTTTACCGCAGGCTTTCACAGTGACATTATGGCGAGTTCTAGCTCTTCCGAGTCAATGCAAGCGGCCGATAGGAACGAGAATAAAGTGACGGGCGTAAGTCAGAATAAAAAGCGCACTGCGGTGATCTTTTGGGAAGTAATATGATTGAAAATAATGTAGTATACGTGTTGTTAGCTGTGAAAATGGAAATGTTTGTTGAGTGATGGGAAGACCGCCACCGCGCTGCATATCGGCCGTACGCTTCATTTATTTTAGCCTTATTTTCAGTGCTTATTGTACAAATACGGATTCCAAACTACCTGTACGTTGTAGTATAAAGTTTACTGTGACAGAATGAGGCTGTGGTAGAGGGGAAACCGGGTTGCTGGAGGTGTGAAAGTGAAGATTTTGTTACCCAACTTTGCAAGTCTCCACAAGTCCTTCGGTAGTCCATCACCTATCTCTGCAGAAAGCTGAATGTAAGTACTATCTGCCATAAAAATTATAATGTTCAAGGGTTCCTCTCTGATTTTTGGCAAATATTTTCCTACAGGTACTCAGACCGCGATAAAACCCCGCCATACGGGGGGGGGGGGTCGGCTGTCGACGGCCGCAGTTTAGGGGTTAATACAGCACCTACTCCATCTTCAGAAGCATCAGTGCACAGTATGAAAGGTTTGTTGGAATCAGGCAACTGCAAGATAGGCTCCTTACACAGCATATTCTTAAGGTTGGCAAAAGATCTCTCTTGCGCTTCTCCCCATGCAGTGGTGTCTGCAGCATGTTTCCAAAGCTCCTCATACAACGGTTTGGCAATGAGAGCAAAGCTGGGGATAAAACTCCTATAATACCCCACTAGGTCAAGGAATGCCCTAACTTGTTTCTTGGTCACGGGTCTTGGGGCTTCCCTAACCTTTCTGATCTTGTCCTGACATCTGCAGTGATTGTTGCCAACAATATGTCCGAGGAACTCCACCTCACTGTGCGCAATTTTACACTTGCTAGGCTTCACAGTCATGTAGAAACTCTGGTGTCTACTGAAGATAATTTCAAAGAGTCTGAGGTGCTCCTCCAACATGGTAGAATGAACGAGGACATCATCAACGAACATTTCTACTCCTACAATACCATGGAGCAGTTGTCTCATGGAACGATTGAATACTGCTGGGGAATTGGTAAGTCCAAATAGGAGGATTTTATACTGATACAACCCCCTAGGAGTAGCAAAGGCAGTGAACTGACGGCTCCCAGGGTGAAGGGGAATCTGAAAGAATCGCTTCACCAAATCGAGCTTCGTGAAATATCATGACCCTGCCAGCTTGGAAGAGATGGCAATGTGGTCACTCATTGGGTCAGCATCCACTTTGGTGATTGCATTTAGCCTCCTAAAGTTGCCACAAATCCTGACTCCACCATCCATCTTGCGGACTACTACCATTGGACTACAGTAAGGAGACGAGGACTTTTCAATAATACCCGCAGTCTCCATGTCAGCAATTTCGTTGTCTATTGCGTCCAGTAGTCTCATGAGAATTGAATATGGCTTAACCTTTATGGGAGTATTGCTGGTCAACTCAGTTTTGTGACAATCAACCTTTGCGAATCTAGGTTGGTCAAAGAAGACATCAGCATACTGACAGAGCAGTGACCTTATGGCATTCTGATCACCTAATGCTAAGTGAGTGTTAAGTAAGACATCTCCGACAGTCTCCTCCTGACGGAACTGAACAGTTAAGAGCTCATCATCATGGTCATCAGCTGAGATCACCGCAGCTACTCCAGTTTCTTCCAGTGGCTGGTCACTGTCATCGGCTATTCGTGGGCCAGTCTCCTTGGGGTTTGACTCATGATAAGGCTTCAACATGTTAATGTGGAACCTTTTACAAAGATTTCCCATCTGAATTATGTTGTTGAGGTCTGAAATGCATTCTACTACATCATATGGACCCTTCCACTGTGCCAACAACTTGTTCTGGGCAGTGGGGAGTAACACCAAGCACTTATCACCTGGACTGAACTTCCAAATCTTTGCCTTCTTATCATAATAAGCTTTCTGAACTTTGGACACCTTGATCAATTCTTCCTTAGCTAACTCACACATCGACTGGAGGCAGTCAGCTAGATCAAGGACGTAGGCGTAGGTGGTCTTGACTTCAGACTCAGGTTCTTCATTGTCCCATAACTCGTGAAGGACTTGAAGTGGTCCACGGACTGACCTTCCATACACCAGTTCAAGAGGTGAGAACTTCGAAGAATGCTGTGGAGCTTTTCAATAAGCAAATAGAAGAGGAGCAATGAACCGCGGCCATTTCTTTGTCCGTTTGGCGGCCATGCACTTTAACATCTACTTGAGAGTCCCACTGAATCTCTCACACAACCCATTACACATGGGATGATAGGCCATAGTTCGCAAGCCTCGGATGGACAACAACCTGAATGCTTCGTTCATCATTGCAGAGGTGAACTGCAAACCCCAGTGGCTTAAGACCTCCTTGGGGATACCTACACAACAGAACACTTCAATCAATGCCTCAACAACAGTGACAGCCTCTATAATCTCAAGGGCCACGGCTCCAGGCCACCGTGTGCTGAAATCAATGATAATGAGGATATACTTTGATCCATCACTTGCCCCAAGAGAGATCGGCCCAACAATTTCAACTGCTACTCTCTCAAACGGTTCAGATATTATAGGCATTGGTTTCAATGGCTCAGGACAGACATGTCCCCGGTCAGTGGTATGCTGACACACATCACAGGAATGCACAAACCTAGTTATTTCCTGTCCCATTGCTGGCCAGAAAAAGTCAGCATGGATGCGGTCAGAGGTTTTCTTTTGGCCCATGTGACATCCCATCACTGAACAATGACCTAATTCGAACACTGCTCGGTGATACTCAAGTTCATGTTTCTCACGTGCCTCACGCTTGGCACGTTCATGTTCTTGTTCTCTCTCTCATTGTTCTCGCTCGTTTTCACGTTCTCTCTCGTGTTCACATTGTTCTCGCTCGTGTTCACATTCTCTCTCGCGTTGTTCGCATTGTTTTTGCTCGCATTCACGTTCTCTCTCGCGTTGCTCGCACTGTTCTCGCTCATGTTCACGTTGAATTATATGGTCTTCACAGGCATCACTCTCACGCTGTTGTTCATAACTAAACCGTGAGAGCACATATTCTTTGATTTCTTGGGGGTTGGTAAGCCCCATATCTTTGGCTTCCTATACATATATATTAGTAGCCATGGTGCTAACTCAACTAAGGCTGAGTGGACTAAAGACTGAGTTCTGAGTGCTGTTCCACAGAGAAATACTAACAATCAAAAGTAAAGAATATAGACACAGGCTGGTGGTGACCAGTTTTATCTAGATAAACTGATAAAGAAAATAAAAAGAAAAAATGCAACTGACTGGGAAAAGTATTACGTAAATTTAATAGAGATGAATCAATAACTGCCAGTAAGATAGTGCCTATACTCTTTAATGATAACAAACATCTAGGTGTGAGTGAGTGAGTATTATTTCATTAATAACTTTAGGGCTAGGAGTTAATATCCTGGAATGAGGTCGCCAGATGTCACAGGGGGACGTGAAATTTATGATTTAAGAAATGTTAAATGTTACTTGAAAATAGAGACAAGGAACTGACTTGTGAAAATCAAGTAGTAAGTTTTGCTTTATGCCGGCTTCCTTCGCTGATTCTCTAAGGACGAGAATTTATCAACTTTCTCAACAGTACACAGCAGAGCCTAATTACTCACGAGTGCTGTTTGTTAATACTGTTAGCCTCTTGAGAAAGTGACTCCACCCCTGACAATCAATAACTAATGGTAATAATAATAGACAAGTTCTTGCCGGTGCTTAACTCCTGGCTGGCACAACTGATTTAAGTTTGATACAAAAGAACTGGCCTAAGTACCAGTTATGGATAATAGAAAGTTTGTGCAAACTAGGAGCGGCAACTGAAGTAAGCTTAATGTGGAGAAATAAAACACAATTCTAATTACATTAAGCTCAAAGAAAAGAACTGTAAATTTATTGTTTACAATAAAATAAATTTACATTATATGAATCAAAATGAATTCAAAAGGGGAATTCACAGTCACTAGGGGACTCATGAATTCAAATAACAAAGAGAATACACTCACTCACTCATTCAAAAGCTATCTATCTATCTATATACCTAGGCTGCTCCCCCCAAGGAAAGGGAGGTAGCTAATCGAACTAAAGGCTAGGGAAACGAACAGAAATACTGGTCAGTACAGGGATGGAGCCGAGCGAAAGACTGGACGTCTGCATGATGAACAATGGAGGCACTGCTCTATGCTGGGCACAAACAGTCCTATCCTAGAGGAAACAGAAAGCTGAGTAAGTTCAAACGGGGAACGGAGGCAAGAGCTGTCCGTGCTTGCCGGAAGTAGGTGTGGCCTAACTTCAACAGTCAACGGAGGGAGGGCAAACAGTATACGCTCACAATAAATCACTCAGTGAAAGCACTAATGTCGTGCATAAGATTGGCCACATATTATAGTGACAAATGTTCTGAAAACCATCCCAATCGAGGTGAATGCGAGGGCGGTTGAACTGAGTGATGCCCAGTGGGAATTCCACTAGAGTTTGTGGTTTTCTCACCAAAGTACAATGTCACGAATTTCTATAAATATACTCGCGCGAATTCATGACATATATATATATATATATATATATATATATATATATATATATATATATATATATATATATATATATATATATATATATATATATATATATATATATATATATATATATATATATATATATATATATTTTATATAAAACTGTTAAATGTTGAGGAGGAAAGGGAGGCTAAGAGTGTGGCAGATGGATGAGGGCAAGGAGTAAATGTGCTGGGATAGTTGAATGATTGATCTCGATGGAGGAAGTGCAGGAGGCAGTAAAGGAGATGAAAACAGGGAAAGCTGCATGTATGGATGGGTGTGCTGTGGAATGCCTGAAAGGTGGTGGAGCAACCATTGCTGAGTGGTTGGTAAGATTGTTGGATGTGTGCTTTGTGAAAGGTATGGTGCCAGTAGACTGGGCAAGTGCTTGTGTGGTTCCGTTGAATAAAGGTAAGGGTAATAAGTATGACTGTACTTGCTTTAGGGGTATAAGTCTGTTGAATGTTGTAGGCAAGGTGTAAGGAAGAGTGTTTATTAAGAGAGTTAGAGAGGGTATAGAGGGAGTGATTGGTGAATAGCAGTGTGCCTTAGAGGAAGGGAATACGTGGATTAGGTGTTTGCTGTGAGACAAGTGTGTGGCAAGTAATTAGCAAAAGACAAGGATGTGTTTTGGGCGTTCATGGATTTAGAGAAAGCGTATAATAGAATTGATAGGGAGGCTTTGTAGACTATTTTGAGATTGGTAGGTTGTTAAAAGGAGTGAAGTTATTATGTAAATAATAGAGTGCGTGCGAGTGGTAAATACTGTGACTGATTGGTTTCCCGTGAGAATGGGGCTGCGGGAGGGATGTGTGATGTCGCCTTCGCTGTTTAATATTTATGTGGATGGTGTTGTAAGGGAGGTGAATGCAAGAGAGTTAGGTGGAGGTCTGAGTCTGGTGAATGTTGATGGTAGGGAGTGGAATCTGAATCACTTGCTGTTTGCAGATGATACTGCACTGGAGGCTGATTCGGAGTAGAGATTAATCAAGGAGAAGGCATTTGCACTCTGGAAACAATGTAAGGAGGAGCATGATGCAAGTGTCAGGGCTAACTCCATAACATCAGAACTCAAGGAGAAACTGCAAATGCTGACACAGAGGCTGCTATGAATTTTTCCAGAGAAGCTTGCCAGGATTATTGAAGAGGGAGGATACTCTCCTAAACAAGTTTTTAACCTCGACAAAACTGGATTCTTCTGGGAAAAAAAAAAAAATGCAGTCCCGGACCTATATCTCGAGGGAGGAAAAAGTAGCTCCAGGACACAAGGCGAGTAAGGACCGCCTCACACTCGTTCTTGGTGGGAACACAGAAGGAGATGTGAAACTGAAACCCCTGCTGATTTATCATCCAGAGACTCCATGGGGTCTGAAGGACTGCGTTAAACACAGGCTGCCTGTTGTTAGGTGCTCCAATCCTAAGGCGTGGATGACGCAGCTTTTGTTTCAAGATTACATCCTGGACTACATTTTGCCTTTCATGTAGAGGTACACAAAGGCGAACAACCTCAATAACAAGTGTTTGTTGGTCTTTGACAATGCTCCAGGTCATCCCACAACACTTGAAGTTTCATGCCCTAATGTAAGGTTGCTTCTCTCCTTCCTATCTCTACCTCCATCCTCCAGCCAATGGATCAGGGTGTAATAGCAACTTTAAAATCCTATTACACCCTGCGGTGTATGAAGCAGCTTGTGACGGCAATTGAAGATGGCAAAATGAAGGTGAAGGATTTTTGGAAGAGCTTTAACATCAAACATGTTACTGAGCTCATCAAACTTTCGTGGGATGAAATAACCTCCTCGAATAATAATAGAGGGTGTAAAAACCTGTGGGCTGCATGTATGCATGGCTTCGAGGGTTTTTCTGGCCAAGATTTGCCAGCTGTGCACAAGCAGATTGTCTCCCTGGCAAAAGATGCTGGCTTCGGGGAAGTTGATGAAGAAGATGTGGTTAACCTCCTCACTTCCCACACTTACGGGCCGTCTGATAATGAGCTCTTTGAAATGAAGAGGCACCATGAAAAGAGACAGGCCCTGAAGGTAAAGATGCTCAGGCTACTAAGGCGTTCACCACCAAACAATTTAGTGAACTGATTGATGATGCCAGACGCCTAGCAGAAAAGGCATTGGAGTATGACCCTCAGTTAGACAGGGCTCTGGACTTCAAGGCCATCATCTTCGACAGACTGAGGAGCTATGAAGAACTCTACCATCAAAAGAAGGCTAGTGCTTCCCAAATGAAGATCAGCCACTTCTTCAAGCCAAAATCTTCACCTTCACCATCTCCTTCCACCAATGGTCCCTCCACCAGTGGTCTGCTCTCCTATTTCAAGACTGTCAAGCAGGCCAAGGATGATCCTGCCGCGACATCACCCAGCACCGAGGATCTTGCCTCTTCCCCCAGTGATCAAGGGGAGGTGGGAGGATTCTAACTCAGTCATCCCAGCAAACACAGTCACCGCCGTTTTCACTCGTACCTAGGCGAGAAATGGCGGGACTGCTCAGCTGGCGACCGCCAGCTTCCCGCCTCTAACACATTACCACAGGCAGTGCCGTAGCATGGGGGGGGGGGGCCACAGGAGCGGTTGCCTCGGGCACAAAATTCTTAGGGGCGCAAAATTTCATCCGTCCATCCATCATTCAATCCTATGTTGCCCCATGAGGAGTATAGGAGCCCGGGGCTAGGCAAGTTGGTCCTGACATTTAAGATGAGAGTGACCAGCCTCACTCATCCCTGAGTAGCATTACGTGAGCAATAACTCCAGCCATCCCTTGGATATAAACCTTTACCAGCTCAATCAGCTTGGAACGCCGCAATTACTCACTAAACCACCAGTCGCCATAGTTTGGTAATATGGTTACCACCCAATATAGTAAATGGTTTCCTGGTGTACAGGAAACCATTCGGCTTGTCACTCAGTGTAGAATCACCCATAGGCTGAAAGAACAGGAAAGAATGAAGGAAAGAAAGACAAAAGAGGGACTGTAAAGTCACCCGTAGGCAGAAGGACGAAGAAAAAATGAAGTAAAGAAAAAGTGAAGAGGAAAGAAGGAAAGCAGGAAGGAGAGGAAAGGGCAGGCACCCGAAAGCAGCACTACATCGAGTGAGTGGATGTTGAGCACCCCCACCTACCACAATAAAGTAATAATAATAATAATAATAATAATAATAATAAATTTCAAAAAAATAGTAAAGTGCTGATAATAAATAAAAAATTGCACGCCCTCCCTCTCATACAGAAAACCTCCCAATGTTCGAACATTCTGCACAGTTTTTCAGCATGATGGTGCAAATAAACGTTGCCACGTAACATTTACATTATTTTTCTCGCTAATTACAGCCATACTGTCCTCATGTAATCCTTATCGATGAATTAAATAATGCCTATTAATAGCGTGATTTCCCTTTTGAAGATACCGGTACTGTAATGATCCATTAAAAAATCATAATTTAAAAAAATCACTATTTCACTGAGTTGCAAGGGCGCCTCCTCCTCCCCTACCTGCCTCGTCTCCGTGATGTGTGACACTGATATGGTATGTAGTTTTCCAAATCCACCTCACGCCTAAAGTAATCCTTAAAATGCATATGTGTATACAAGATTTTCTACTCAGAATGACATTCTTTCACCTCTACAAATATTTGTAGAAACTAGTGTTACACGTTGTATTTATGAAACATGCCCTCTGTTATTTGTGCATGTGACGACAATCCGATAGCTAAATCAAGATCTGTCGAAATATCGAAATCCTGTCCCCAAGTAATGTTCCCGCCAGTTTAGTGTTGCAACACCAACACAGAGTAAAACATGATGCTGTAGCTAGTGTGTGCGTGTGCCGATAAGAGTTCGATTGTTTGGTGAATTTTTGTGGTTTGCCATGTCGACAGGTTAGTTTTGCTTTTATTGCTGTGATGATTGTTTTGCTAACGTGTTAGTCATTTCTTATTCTTCCTTTTCCTGTTTCAACTAAGCAGTATATATATATATATATATATATATATATATATATATATATACACTGATGACTCCACCCTTTACCTTTCCATTCGGTTCCCGCAACGCCCATCTCAGCAATTACTTCAACAAACAAGGGATGAGGCTATGGCACACCTAATGTCTGACTTGGTTCGTATCTCCAACTGGGGTAAAAATAATCTTGTTTTTAATGTATCAAAGACCCAGTTCTTGTACCTATCAACCCAACAAAATCTTCCACAGGTGTACCCACTAATATTTAACAATATTCAGCTTAATCCTGCATCAACCTTGAATATGCTTGGAGTTTCATTCGCTCGGGACTTATTTTGGAAAGATCACATTACTTCTCTTGTAAAATCTGCTTCCATGAGATTATGTGTGCTAAGCTGACTCTGTGCCTTCTTTTTCCCTGCACAATTGTTGACTCTGTACACGAGTTTTATCCGCCCCTGTGTAGAGTACAACTCTCATGTGTTCGGAGGTTCCCCACGTACAGCTCTTCTCAATAGAGTGGAGTCAAAGGGTTATCGTCTCATTTACTCTCCTCCTCTTACTGACTCCCGTCAACCTCTGTCTCTTTGCCGCACTGTTGCATCTTTATCACTTTTCTATTGCTTCTTCAGTGGTCATTGCTCTTCTGAACTGTCTACTTGCATCCCTCCACCTCTACGACGGGTACGTAGCACCCGTCTAGCAGCAAACTCTCATCCCTTTTGTGTCCAACTCTCTAATGCAAGAGTTAACCGTGACTCCCAGTCCTTCATTTACAGGTCATCTCTGGAACTGTCTCCCCCTGTCTGTATTCCCTGCTTCCTATGATCTTCAGTCTTTCAAACGCAGTGTGTCCAGGCATCTCGAAATGTTCGGATCTTGAATTTGGCTCTCTCTTGTATTTTGTTTTTCTCTTGGAGGGAACAGTTATTGCAGGCTCGTGGCCTTTGGTTCCTTCTTCCTCACAGTTTTATATATATATACTGTATATATATATATATATATATATATATATATATATATATATATATATATTTATATATATAGATAGATAGATAGATAGATATATATAGATAGATAGACAGATAGAAGGATAGATAGATAGATAGACAGATAGAAGGATAGATAGATAGATAGATAGATAGATAGATAGACAGATAGAAGGATATAAATATAAATATATATATATATATATATATAGAGAGAGAGAGAGAGAGAGAGAGAGAGAGAGAGAGAGAGAGAGATAGAAAGAAATTGATAGAAAATATATTTATATATATATATATATATATATATATATATATATATATATATATATATATATACCTGTATATATATATGCCCTCTGGGGGTAGGGGGGTTTTCAAGAATACTCCCCCAGTATCCCTGCTTGTCGTAAAAGGCGACTAAAAGGGTTGGCGGAGGGTTAGTGCCCCTCCCCGGAAAACAACTAACTAAAAAAAACAAACAAGAAGCCTCGGACAAGGACTGACCAAACGATGACTACCCAGGACCGGACAAAGGACTTGGTAATGAGTACATGGAATGTAAGAGGAGCGAATGATGAGGTGAAAGAGAGAGAGATTGTCCAGGTGCTTGAGGGTGCGAAAGTGGATGTATGTGGAATAACTGAAACAAAATGGAGAGGAGAAAGTGTGAGAGAATGGGAGTATGGATGGGGTATATGTGCAGGAGTAGGTGAGAATGAGAGGGCAAAGGAAGGAGTATGTATAGTTGTGAGTAAAAGATGGAAGGGGAACATAAGACAGTATGGATCAGTTGGGTCAAGGATTGTGTGGGTAAAGTTGAAAGTTGGAATACAAATGTGGGCGATTGTGTGTGTGTATGCGCCAATGCAAGATCGTGCTAGAAGAGTGAGAGAAGAGTTCTGGACAAATGTGGAAGTGTGCATGGAAAAGTTTGGAAGGAATGAGAGAGTGTTTTTGATTGGTGATATGAATGGTAAAGTTGGGAATGTGAAGGTGGATGGAATAGTTGGTGAGTGGGGTGTGCCTGCTGAGATAGATGAGAATGGGAGTGCGTTAGTGGACATTTGTGCTGGGAGGGGGTTGGTGATAGCCAATACCCTCTTCAGGCATAAAATGATCCACAGGTATACATGGCGAGTGATGAGAAGGGTGGGTGGTGAACAGAATGAAAGGAAGGCAATGATTGATTATGTGTGTGTGGATGAAAGGATGCGAAGATGTGTAAAGGATGCAAGAGTGTATAGAGGTTGGGGGAGTTGACTTTCTGACCACTACTTGGTGGTGGCCAGAATTAGAATGCAAGTAAGATGGATGAATAGAAGAAGCGAAAGACGAGAGGAAGGAGTAGTTGCAAGGAGAGTGGAAAGGTTACAAGAGGATGAGAAAAAGGCAGAGTATAAGAGAGAAGTGGAGGAACGATTGGGCAAATATGAATTGGAGCAGATGGGAGATGTGGAAGGTGTGTGTAAGATATTTACAGAAGAAATATGTGCAGCATGTGATGTGGTGTGTGGAAGGAAGAGAAGACGGAGGGGGGTGCAAGGAACAGCGTGGTGGACTGAAGAGGTGAAACAGGCTGTGGCACAAAAGAAGAAAGCATACAATGAATGGATGAGAAATAGGGGCGTGGAAGAAGTTGAGAGGCGGAAGAGAGAGTTATATGTGGAAAGAGAGAGGTGAAAAGATTAGTAAGAGAGAGTAAGAAGAGAGTGGATGAGGAATTTGGAAGGAATTTGAGTATAAAGTGGAGGGACTGTAAGAAAATGTTCTGGAGAGAAGTGAAAAGAGTAAGACAGGGTGGAAGTGAAGTTAGCAGGGGAGTGAAAGATAAAAATGGTAGATTACTAGTGGAGAAGGGAGAAAAAGTGAGCAGATGGAGAGAACACTTTAAGGAACTGTTGAACGTAGAGGATGGAAGTAATGCGAGTATAAGTGGCTGGGGAATGGCTGGGAGAAGGAGGGAGTTGAGAAGACAGGAAGAAATCAGTAGGATAGAAGTTGTGGATGCAATGAAGAAAGTTAAATCGGGGAAAGCCCCAGGAATTGATGGAGTGTGTGGTGAAATGCTGAAGCATGGGGGAGAGATAGTAGTAGAATGGATGTGGAAGATGTGCAGATTGGCCTGGGAGGAAGGTAGAGTCCCGGAGGATTGGAAGTCAGGTATAATTATTCCCTTGTACAAAGGAAAAGAGGAAAAAGAAGTGTGTGGTAATCATAGGGGCATTTGTCTTCTTAGTATAATAGGAAAAGTGTATGGTAGGATACTTATAGACAGAGTTAGAGAAAGAACAGAGATATTAGTTGGAGAAGAACAGGGAAGCTTTAGGAAGGGAAGAGGTTGTGTAGATCAGATATTCATTCTTAGATCTTTAGTGGAAAATTTTCTAGAGAAGGGAAAGAAGTTGTATGCGGCTTTCATGGATTTGGAGAAAGCATATGACAGGGTGGATAGACAAGGATTGTAGAAAGTGTTAAGAATATATGGAGTAGATGGGAAGTTGTTGAATGCTGTGAAGAGTATGTACGATGGTGCAAAGGCTGCAGTGCGTGTGGATGGTGAACTAAGTGAATTTTTCTCTTTGAAAGTTGGGTTGAAACAGGGATGTGTCATGTCTCCATGGTTGTTCAATCTGTACATGGATGGGGTAATAAAAGAGGTACAAGGTAGGGTAGTGGATGTTGGAGTGGCCCTGGTGAGAGAGGATAGTGTTTGGAAACTCCCTGTACTGTTGTTTGCAGATGATACTGTGTTGTTGAGTGAAGACGAAGGGGAACTGCAAGGCTTGGTGGATGAGTTTGAGAGAGTGTGTAAGAAATGGAATCTAAAGGTGAATGTAGGGAAGAGTAAAGTGATGGTCTTTGAGAGAGGTGAAGTTAGTGAATGTACAGCGAGGTTGGATGGTGAGGAATTGGAAAATGTGATTACGCTTAAGTACTTGGGTAGTGTGATGAGTAAGGATGGAGGTTTGGAGGGTGAAGTGCTTGAAAGGGTACAGCAGGGAAGAAAAGTTGCTGGTTCTTTGAAAGCAGTGATAAGAAACAGGGAAGTGAGCATGGAAGTGAAAAAGTTACTACATGACAGTATTGTGATACCAACTCTAACGTACGGAAGTGAAGCTTGGACATTTATGGAAGGACACAAGTCAAGAGTGAGAGCAGTGGAAATGAGTTATTTAAGAGGAGACTGTGGAGTCACGTGGAGAGACAGGCTGACGAATGAGGATATAAAGGAGCGTTGTGGTGTGGATGTGGATGTGATAGGAAGCGTTATGAGGAACACACTGAGGTGGTTTGGCCATGTGGAGAGGATGGAGGGTGAAAGACTGACGAAGAGAGTGTATGTGAGTGAGGTGGAGGGGGGAAGAGGGAGGGGGAGGCCAAGGATGAGATGGAGGGATGGAGTGGAGAGGTATATGAGAGAGGGGGGTGTGAGTTGGGAGCAGGGGAGTGAAATGGCGGGGGACAGGGCGACTTGGAGGCGATTTGTTTGTGGCCACCCCAAACGGGATTGAGGCGTCTGGCAATAGATAGATAGATAGATAGATAGATAGATATAGATAGATAGATAGATAGATAGACAGACAGATAGAAGGATATAAATATAAATATATATATATATATATATATATATATATATATATATATATACATAAATAGATAGATAGATAGATAGATAGACAGATAGAAAGGATATATATGTTACAGTCAATATATAAATCCAGACAATTTGTAAAGTGACTGAACTTTTCAGACAATATGTGAATTGCCTGGTTCACTCAGTCAATTTAGGAATCAGCTAAAAATTGCAGACAATTTACAAAGTGACTAAAATTCTGATAGATTTTCTTGGTATATTGACTAATATGGGATAATATACTGACACAGACAAACAAACAGTATTCTTGAGTAAAATTTTATTTTCTAAAACCTACGTGACGATAGAATGTGATAATAAAACCTACGTGACAATATAATGTGATAATAAAACAATGAAAGAATAAAATGTGACAGTTAAGTAAGACATTAAATCAGTTTTTATTCTTACAGGTCAAACTAGAGAGGCACCGACTATTGCACTTGTGACCTTCTTTATAACATTTACAGCGATTTTTTTGACATTGTTTCTTACTCACAGTACAATTGCACTTAGCATAACCTTGACCACCAAAGCCTAGATGACTGCTGTACTGCCTGACGAAGTCCTATTTCTTTGTCTGCACTCACGTTACCAAGGCTATACAGTTGCTGGGTACAAATATCAAACTGACTTCTACTGTAGCGTCCCTTAAGTATTCCTTCTCTCATGGCTATTCGATATATGTCATATTCATTACGATCTAAGATAACACCTATAACATTTCGGGGATCACCTTTACCTCGATCAACCAACGGGATGGGAATTGTCACATTATCTCCGGGATTACCAGGGGCATGATCTAAACGACTACGTTTCGCCATGCGTTCAGCTTGGGCTAGCTTACCAGCAGCTGCTCTTGACCGTTGAAGTGCTATGTTTTCTTGGAGCACATGAAGTCTTCATGTAGGATTCTGGTCACAGGGTGACTTGTCTGGATAGGCAGAACCCTCGCATAAACCATCTGAATGAACAAAAAAAGAATAAAAGCAATGGATTTTTAGCTTTATAACAGAGATAAGTATTTAATTCATGGTGATAGACTTGACATGTGATTATGAGCTTAATGAGATCAGTTATCAGTTACCTTTTTTTAACAGTTTTTTTTTTTCTGTGTGTGAGTGTCACTGCCTGGATGAGCGAAGTCCTCACGGTGAGTAGAACCCTCAGGTGAATCATCTGAATGAGTAGAGCCCTTCGATGAATCAACTGGATGAGTACAGCACTCGGGTGAATCATCTGGATGAGCAGAGCACTCAGGTGGATCATCTGGATGAGCAGAGCACTCAAGTGAATCATCTGGATGAACAGAGCACTCAGGTGGATCATCTGGATGAGCAGAGCACTCAAGTGAATCATCTGGATGAGCAGGGCACTCAGGTAGATCAACTGGACGAGCAGAGCACTCAGGTGAATCATCTGGATGAGCAGAGTCCGAGGGGAAAGTGTAAGCTCCAAGTAAATCATCTTCAGTAACCATTGTCTTCAACACTTCCTCTGGAAGTGCAGTTGAGCATAGACCTACTCTGGCCTCAACACCGAAGAGTGCTTTGTATGGGGATTGTTTGATCCCAGAATGGTAACTGGTGTTCTTTTGAAAGTGCACAAACTTGAGTCCCATGGGCCAGTCACTTGTATCATTATCACCTAACCATGAAACTAGCATGTCTTTTATACCACAGTTAAGGCGTTCAACTGATCCCAGACTCTGCGGATGCCTTGGTTTACCATGAACCATTAACAAGTCTGGCCAAAGAAGTTTGAGTTCTGAAATGACTAATGCTGTAAATTCACTACCATTATCGCTTTGAAGAATTTGAGGTGCTCCAAACATTAAAAATATGTCCATTAGTTGGAATGCAACCTCAGCGGCCCTTTTTGAAGTTAAGGGACGCAACATGCAATACTTTGTTAGGTGATCTTGATACACCATTATCCACTTATACTTTCCTTTGGCACAAGACTGCATGTCAACAAGATCCACCTGAGCTCGTGAGCCAAAGTCCTTTGACAAAATCGGTTTAACAGTAACACCCTTGGTCGTACATCTTTTCCGTTTCTTTTGACACTGAACACACAAAGATTTGAACAGTTCTACAGTATCTCTAGTAACGTTTGCATATCTTGACAAAGCTTTGACCATTTTGTCTCTGTCGCCATGTCCCGTAGTAATGTGAACACGTTTTATTGTGTCAAACATATCCTCAATGTGCACAAAATAAACAGGTTCTTGAGTTCTATCTTTCCGTTTTATGATCAACTTTTCAACGTCACCACACTGAAGAACTTCGTAACGTCCAAGGATGTAATACTGCCGATTTGACTTTTTTTTTTGCAGATGCTGCTACTCTGAGTTCCTCTATCAGATTGTAGTACTCAATCTTAGTCAGTAGTACTGACTTTGAATCCGATTTTTTCTTCAACATCACTTTCTCGTAAAAAAGTGCTTCCTCAGAACACGCCATATGTTCTACAAACGAACTACACCTCACCGAAGGACACAAGAGTAAATGCCAGGGACAAGCCCAACACAACTGCACTGGCTAGCTACCCAGACGTCTGTACCGGTCACACACACACACACACACACACACACACACACACACACACACACACACACACACACACACACACACACACACACACACACACACACACACTGATAAACTACCCAGACATCATCACACAAACTGACAATAGGCAAACTGACCGATTACCCATATCAGGATTCAAACTCTAGTTTGTCCTGTAAGAATAAAAACTGATTAAATGTCTTACTTTATTGTCACATTTTATTCTTTCATTGTTTTATTATCACATTATATTGTCACGTAGGTTTTATTATCACATTCTATCGTCACGTAGGTTTTAGAAAATAAAATTTTACTCAAGAATACTGTTTGTTTGTCTGTGTCAGTATATTATCCCATATTAGTCAATATACCAAGAAAATCTATCAGAATTTTAGTCACTTTGTAAATTGTCTGCAATTTTTAGCTGATTCCTAAATTGACTGGGTGAACCAGGCAATTCACATATTGTCTGAAAAGTTCAGTCACTTTACAAATTGTCTGGATTTATATATTGACTGTAACATATATATATATATATATATATATATATATATATATATATATATATATATATATATATATATATATATATATATATTCGTCATTTCTGACGAATGAGGATATAAAGGAGCGTTGAGGTGTGGATGTGGATGTGATAGGAAGCGTTATGAGGAACACACTGAGGTGGTTTGGCCATGTGGAGAGGATGGAGGGTGAAAGACTGAGGAAGAGAGTGTATGTGAGTGAGGTGGAGGGGGGAGAGGGAGGGGGAGGCCGAGGATGAGATGGAGGGTTGGGGTAGAGAGGTGTATGAGAGAGGGGGGTGTGAGTTGGGAGCAGGGCAGTGAAATGGCGGGTGACAGGGCTACGTGGAGGCGATTTGTTTGTGGCCACCCCAAACGGGATTGAAGCGTCTGGCAATAGATAGATAGATGGATTTCTTAACCTGCTATGTGCCAGTACCATTTTAAAACTGTCTTCCAAAAATCTGCGGTCAGTGCCAGTGCTGTTTTAAAATGGCTTAAAATTAAAACATTCACTGTGACCACATTTTTCAAGATTTGAGGGTAAAAATTGGCAGGCATGTATGTTAACTGTTCGTCTATCATGCCTCAGGCAGTCAAGGCCATACGCCCACTCGCTCCCCCTCCCTCACGCTCGCTCTGCCTCACTCTTCCTGTGTGCCTCCCCAGTGCTATACATAGTGAAGACATGTTGTAAATATTTTCGCTTAAGTGTAGGGACTATACGTAGTGAAATCAAGTTGTAAATGTTTTCTTGTAAGTACCATACATGGTGAAGTCAATTTGTAAATACCTTTTTGTAAGTGCCAGGACTGTACATAGTGAAGTCAGGTTGTTCCTGTAATGCTACGTGTTTTAGGGTCGGCTTCCCGTCCCTCTAACGCCTAGTGTGTAGCTGGGCTCTCTTTCTAGACCGGAGCTTAGACAAATAGGAGAGAGACAGGACACAAAAACTCAAGGCAACAACCTTACACGTGTATTACTAAATTCTACAGTGGAATGGGTAGATGTCACGAATACAGATACACCGAACAATTATAATTCTTAGGCCTAGATATGGGTTATTAGTATTGCGCAGGATACTACCAAGGTCAAGGTCGGGCAAGGTGAATCGCACTTAGGGCAGAGGTTTATATACTATTATTGCAGGAAGTCCTAGTTTTATATACTTGTGGAGTGGGTGGTACTATTTCACTGTTGACAATGATTACTTTAACACTGGGGTCTGTGTATGATATTAGTATGATGCGGCGTTATCAGATGGTAGCGTGTTTACTGTAATAGACCCGTATTTCACTGCTTGGCCGTGTTCACGGTTTCACTTAGTTTTATTCACTCCACCGCTTTTATATTGTTACTGGTGCTTCTCTCACTGACTTCCTTTACATGGTTAATTCACTGCTCTGCCTTCACATCACTAAGTCACGGACACTGTGCTCTCACTGTCACTCCTTTCGGGTCTGGGCGTCATGGCGGTCAGGTACAAGGGCGGCTGAGGTGACCCAACCTCACTACTGATGGGGCTGGGTTCTGCCTGGGGCCTCTGTATTCAGGGGCCACGGGATCACGCGTAGGGGCGTCCTCTCTCGTCTGGGGCTGCGGTTGGCAAAGGGCCTCATGCTTTCGGGGCTTGGGGAGGGAGTACAGCCCTCAGGGCTGGGGCTGAATAACTGCCTGAATTTCTCCCTCAGGCGCCTGACAGAGGACAAAGATCTCCGGCGTCTGGGTGTAAGGAGGTACTGCCCTGGGGTCCTGGGGGCGGTATGGGGGGCCTGAGGGCTGCGGTCCCTGGTGTTTGGTGGCTCCATCAGGAAGGGGCTGTGGCACCGGCCTACGTCGAGGTCTGTCAGGTGAGTCTCCCCAGATAAGGAAGAAGAGGCCAGGGGAAGTCACGGGGCCTCTGCAGTACTCCTCCAGACTGTGGACTCCCTCTGAGTCATAGGTTGGTGAATAGAAGTCAGCACCTGATGGAGGAGCGGCTACAGGCCGTCTCCTTCCGTAGGGCCGGGCTACTGGCCATGGCCTTCTGTGGGCATGGCTACAGGCTGTTGCTAAGGCCCGGCCACTGGCCGTGGCCTGGGGAAGGGAGAAGCTACAAGCTGACTCAGGGGCACCTTCAGAGCAGCTACAGGCCGTCTTCTAACGAAGGCGGGAGTGGCTACAGTCCGTCTCCTGTTTTTCCTCAGAGCAGGTACAGGCCATCTCCTTCAGGAGGGTTGAGTGGCTACAGGCCATCTTGGAAAGGACACCTTCAGAGCAGCTACAGGCCATCTCCTGACAAAGGACAGAGTGGCTGCAGGCTGTCTCCTGTTTTCCCTCAGAGCGGCTACAGGCCGTCTCCTTCAGAAAGGTTGAGCAGCTATAGGCCGTCTCAGGGGTGCTGACTGGAGCTGGAGTAACAGCTCCACCCTGATGTTGGCTGGGGAGGGCTCTCCCGGAAGGTAGTCTTGTATTCCTACTATGGTGGCAGCGGGTGAGCTCCGGGATATAGGGGCGCATGGCCCGGGCAGACTTATATCGTTGTTGCCCCGAGTCCCAGTGTGCTGTCTTTGCTCCTCTGTGGGCTCCTGCTGGGGGTGTTAGGTTGCCCCCTGTGGCACTATACTGCATTTTACCACCGTCTGCTGAAAAAAAGTCACATCCCTGTGACAGGAGGTGGTAAACATTGGTGTCGTAGGTGTGATATACTGGCTGTATGTGCTGGAGGAGGGCGTGCCAGGCTGTGGTGGCTGAGTTCTCGTCTAGCTGCTCATCACAGGTGATGAAAAGGGTGGATGTCAGTGGAAAAGTGGAGGAGTCATAGGAGGTGGTGAGGTCCTCGGACTTTTTGTTTCCGTTCAAAGGGCGACACCCGTACTATTCGTCGAATCCTCATGGCGCTAGGTGTTATCCTCTGTGCAGGGCTGTGTTGAATGCTGGAGATGGACAGTGAGTGTGGGGTTTTGTGTTGGGGTAACGCGGCGTGGTGTCTCTAGGGAGTGTAGGTGGCTGGGATTTGTGCCTGGTGTATCATGAATGTGAGTTGATTTAGGGCAGGGGTAGGGGTGTGATACTGCAATGAGGCGGGTGAGGTTGGAGAGTGGGTGTATCGGGCGGGTGGGCAGGAGAGGAGCCGGAGCATGTGATGGTTGTTGTAAGGGTGGGTGTCCGCGGTGATGTGGGTGTGCAGTGTCAGCGTGTGTGTGAGGTGTGGGGGGCACGTGAGGGTGGCTATGGAGTGGTAGGAGTGTGGGCGGCACAGCGTGGGGAGTGGGCAGTGCAGCTGGAGTTGGGGGCATGGGACAGGGTGGATGGGGTTGAGGGGGCGTGTGCGGGTGACGGGTTGGAGATGCAGTGGCAGTGGTGGTCGATGGCTGGGGCGGGGGTATGGTGGGCGGAGGGGGTGCGGGGGTGTGCGTGGGACACGCGGTGCTGGGAGTGGGAGAGGAGGCAGTGGGTGGTGAGGAGGTGGGGGAGCGGCGGGGAGTTGGTTGTGTTGGTGGGTTGTCAGGTGAGGTGTGATGCGGTGTGATGGAAGGTGAGATGAAGGCAGCGGGGGAGGGGGAGGGAGAGAGAGATGGCGAGGGGGAGATGTAGCAATCGTAGGAGGTAGAGGAAAGTGGCGCGGAGGTGGTGGGTGGGACGGGGCACGGGGCCAGGGCAGTGGTGGCAGGAGTGCAAAAAGGGAGCACATGCTGGTTTCGGAGAGTGCCAGGAATGCCGTGGTACTTGACGATCACCTGATAGGGGTTAGGGACGCGGATGATGGTGTGGGGCCCTGTGAAGTATGGCGCGAGCTCGTGAGGGGTGGGGAGCTGCGATATCATAACAGTGTCACCCAGCTTGTAGGGGTTGGAGGCGGTGTCGGGGCAGAGGTCCAGATTGTATTGGAGGTGGGTTAGCCGACGTTTGAGATGGCGTAATGGATCTGACGTGGGGGTTGAAGTGGGGGGTTTCAAATGCTGCCAAAGAGGCAGGAGGAGGGGTGTTTCCCCAAACACTCATTCGTACGGTGAAAGTCCGTCTTCTCGGGGGCAGGAGTTGATGACCCATTGCACAATTTTTACATGGGAGGGCCAGTTGTTGTCTTTGGTGGCTTCTATTCGGGTGTGGAGTTGATTCATCAGCGTATGATGGCTTCGCTCGCATATGGGATTTCCTTGGGGCCAGTAAGGGGATGAGTGGGAGATGTAGCCGAATATGTGGGCCAGCTCATCCCAGATCTTACTGGTGAACTCGGGTGCGTTATCTGAGTGGATCACTTGTGGGATACCTAAGTACAGGAATACGTGCCGAATCAGGGCATTAGCCACTGCGACAGCATGATATTCCTTTGCTGGGCAGGCTACGACAAATTTGGAGTATGTGTCGACGAACGTGATCATGTACCTATAGCCTAATTTTGGGGGTAAGGGTCCCACTACGTCGATCACCAATAGCTGCCAAGGTTTGTGGGTGGTAATCTGGCCCAATGGACCAGCGGTATGGGCGATGTCTTTACTGAGGGCACATGCTCGGCAGGATTGAATAATTTCCTTGGCGATGGTGGAGGGATTGGGCGCCCAGTAGGTGTCATTAAAGACCTACAGGAGTTTTTTTGTGCTCATGTGAATGCCATTGTGGGTGTGCAGGTGTCGGAGAGCGTCGAAGACGGCGTTGGGGGCTAGGAGGATATGCCCGGACGGGGTAAGCAGGTGGTCGCCCTGGTGATACAGTTTCTTGAAAACGTGCTGGGGGATCCAGGGGGGTCGCTCCTTGCGATGCCACTGCTGGAGATCTGGCTCCGGCTGGACGGCATTGATGGGGAGCCGAGAGAGAGCATCCACGTTGGTGTGGAGTTTGCCGGGGCAGTATGAGATATCATAGTTGAACTCCTCCAGGGTCTCACGCCATCGGATGAGCTGGGCATTGTGTGTGTCAGACTCCCACATCTACTGGAAGGACTGGTGATCAGTGATGATGGTAACTTAGGTCCTTGATAGTTACTCCTGGAAGTGCTCAAGTGCCCAGATGATGCCCAGGCACTCCCTCTTGGTGGCAGCATAATTTTTTTCTGCCTGATTGAGGGTATGGCTGGCGCAGGCAATGATGTGCTTGCGACCCTCTTGGACTTGTGCAAGCACAGCGCTGATCGCAATTAACCCCTTAAACGTGGCCGTGAACAGTCGACCTCCCCCGAGTGGCGGGGTTGTATTGCGGTCTGAGTACCTGTAGGAAAATATTAGCCAAAAATCAGAGATTAACCCTAGAACATTATACTTGGTAAGGCAGATAGTACTTATATTCAGCTTTCTCCGGAGACAGGTGTTGAGCCTTCGTGGACTACCCAAGGACTTGTGGAGACTTGCAAAGTTGGGTAACCAAATCTTCACTTTCACACCTCCAGCAACCCGGTTTCCCCTCTACCACAGCCCCATTCTGACACAGTAAACTTTATACTACAACGTAAAGGTAGTTTAGAATCCGTATTTGTAAAATAAGCACTGAAAATGAGGCTAAAATCAACGAAGCGTATGGCCGACATGCAGCGCGGCGGCGGTCTTCCCGTCACTCAACAAACATTTCCATTTTCACAGCTAAAAACATGTATACTACATTATTTTCAATCATATTACTTCCCAAAAGATCACCGCGGCGCGCTTTTTATTTTTCCTTACGCCCGTCACTTTATTCTCGTTCCTGTCGGCCGCCTGCACTGACTCGGACGAGCTAGAACTCGCCATAATGTCACTTTGAAAGCCTGCGGTAAACTGATGCTAAACAGGGGCAAACCGTGCGAAAAAAAGCTAGTGTTACAACTGGGGAAACAAGCGTTTCCTATTAGCATAAACTGCTTGTGAGAGGAGAGCACAGATTTACAGTTCTGAGCACTCAGAGCACTGCCATGTATCACAGCCAGGCTGGCCGGGCCGTGGTGGGGGGGGGGATGGGGGAAAAATGCGATACTTGGCAACAACAGAGGTCAGTAGTACAAAGGTAAAGTATGCTAATTGTAGCTAAAGGGTGGTGGTACTGATAGACCATACCAGCTGGAGCCTGCTTGCCCGCGGTTATTCAAAATTTACTAGAATCGCAAACGCGACGCTCTGCCGTTATGTCCTTTTCGCCGAGTGTCGCAAACGCGATGATCCGTGTTTAAAGGGTTAAGGAAACGTCTGTGATTATGGGAGGGCATAATCAGGAAAGGCCATAATGGGGGCGGAAATGAACTTATCCTTAAGTTGTTGGAAGGCAGCTTGTCTCTCGTCCGTCCAGATGAATGGTTCTCCCTTACGGATCAGGTAGTGGAGTGGCTTGGCAATGTGGGCGAACCCCTTCACAAAACGGTGGTAATAGGACGTCAGGCCAAGGAAGGCTTGAATCTCGTGAACGTCTTGTGGTAGGGGTATGTCCGCAATGGTGAAAAGTTTGCCTGGGTAGGGAGATATGCCAGCCTGGGAGATGATGTGCCCCAGGAATGAGACGGTTCTGGCGGCCAGGACACACTTGGTGAGCCGGAGTTTGAGGCCTGCCTGTTGGATCCTGGTGAAAACCCGGCGGACGCGATGCTCGGCCCAGGTCTGGCTGAAGACTAAGACGTCATCCAAGTACGTGAGACAGATCTCCCACGTGAGGCCGCTGAGGACGGATTCCATTAATCTGGAGAAGGTGGCGGAAGCATTACAGAGGCTGACGGGCAGAACATTAAATTCATAATGTTTCCCGTTGCTGGTCGAGAAGGCAGTTTTCCCTCTGTCCTCCGGACGCACCGGGACCTGCCAATATCCTGACTGGAGGTCAAAGGTAGAGAACCAGGAGGCGCCATATAGGGAATCCAGGGAGTCATCTATGCACGGGAGTGGAGTGGTGTCCTTGGTGGTTATGTCATTAAGCCGGCAGTAATCGACGCAGAACCGCATCATGCCATCCTTTTCCTTCACAAAGACGATGGGGGAGGACCTGGGGCTGGTGGAGGGGGAGACGATTCCAGCTTCGATCATCTCCTGTATCTGGCAGTCTTCCTCTTCCCGCTGTTTGGGGTTCTTCCACGGGATGGCTGCTGAATCGGTGAGCTCATCGTATGGATCTCGCGAGCCAGGTAGGTGGTGTGTCCAACATCAGCTGGTCCTGCCGCGAACAGATCCTGAAAATCCAGGAGGAGGCGGGGGATGGTGTCTGATTGGTGAGCGGAGAGATGGTCGGGGATTGGGGGCAGGGGAGCTGGGGAGTGGGAGGGGGAAGGGACGCAGGGCTTGGCTTCCTCCATCTCTCCGATTATGAGCCCTTTAGGGAGGGTGAGGGGCGAGGGGATGAGGTTGGCAATCCGGACTGCTGTGTGGTAAGGGGGAAGGAAAGTTGGGGGCAGAAGGCAGGCCGAGAGGGTTCCGGGTGGCAGGAGTGGGGAGAATAGGACAGAGGTGCCTGAGGGCCGGCTGAGGGGCACCCAGGCTTCATGGTGGGGGGTAATGATGACGGCAGAGGAAATGGTGGTGGGAAAAGAAGGGGAGGAGGGGGGGCAGTCAGGGGGGAGGGAGGAGGGAAGGAGGGGGGGTGCTGAATCTTCCAGCTGGGGCTGGGGCGTGCAGGTGCAGACGGCCTGAGGGGGAGGGAAGGAGGAGGGTGATTTTCGGAACTGGAGCTGTCTGTTGCGGCAATCAATGGTGGCTCCTAACTTCTGCAACAGGTCCAACCCCATATATCCGTCGTCAATGCGGCAGTAAGTCGCATACTATGAACTTATGCTGGGTCGACACCAGCTGATGGGTGTCGATGCGCAAGGCCCATGTTTCCCCACGGATTGGCAGGGTGCCATCCCCTGCATCCACAAGGTGAGTAGCCATTGGGAATAACGGGCCAAAGGTTGATTTGTGACGGGAGAAGTAGTGGCTCTACAGGGAGTATCTGGCCACTCCCGTAGTGACCAGACATCTGGCTTTCACCCCATTCAGCTTCGTCTTGTGGTAAACTGGGGGCCATATTTGGGGGAAGTGGCTCCCGCCACTGTGAGAAGGTGCGGGGGCAGTCCTAAAAATCCAACTGTCTGGGGCTTCCTTCTTCCTCCAGCTCCTGTTCCCGGGGTTCGGTCTCCTCTGCAGGTGCGGGTTCGTCCTCTGTTACCTCATTCCCTAGAGAGGAAACTTTCGTTGGCCTGGGGTGGTGGTTTTCAGTCGTGCAGCTTTCAATTGATCTCTGATATCGTGCAGTGGGCACCTGGAGCTGCACGCAGAGAACTCTCAGGGCTTCACTAAGATGAGGTTAGGGTTCTCCCTATGGCTGGGGCACAGGTGGGTGGGGTGCGCCCTCGGCGGGCTGGGTGCTGAGGTGGGGCTGGTGTGGGGCATAGGCAGACGTGGCTTGACTGGGATAGCCGGAATATTTGTGGGCTGAATAACTACCTGAACTTCTTCCTTAGGCCCCGACGGAGGACAAAGATCTCCAGCATCTGGGTGTAGGGAGGTCCCGCTCGGGGGTCCTGGGGGCAGTTTGGGGGTCCCGAGGGCTGCAGTCCCTGGTGCTTGGTGGCGCCGTCAGGAAGGGGCTGCGGCACAGGCCTATGTTGAGGTCCGTCAGGTGAGTCCTCTCCAGATCTGGCTGCAGGGAGAAGAGGCCAGGGGAAGTCACGGGGCCTCTGCAGTACTCCTCCAGGCTGGGGACTCCCTCTGAGTTGTAGGTTGGTGAACAGGAGTCAGCACCTGACAGAGTGGCTACTGGCCTCTTTTGCTGTAGGGCCTGGCTACTGGCCATGGCCTTCTAGGGGCATGGCTACAGGCCGTCACTAAGGCCTGGCTACTGGCTGTGTCCTAGGGAAGGGAGCAGCTACAAGCCAACACAGGGGCACCTTCAGAGAGGCTACAGGCCATCTCCTGATTTCCCTCATAGCGGCTACAGGCTGTCTCCTTCAGGAGCATTGAGCAGCTACAGGCCATCTCGGGAAGGGCACCTTCATAGCGGCTACAGGCCATCTCCTGACGAAGGTGGGAGCGGCTACAGGCCGTCTCCTGTTTTCCCTCAGAGCAGCTGCAGGCCGTCTCCTTTAGGAGGGTTGTGTGACTACAGGCTGTCTCGGATAGGACACCTTCAGAGCTGCTACAGGCCATCTCCTGTTTTCCCTCAGAGCAGCTGCAGGCCGTCTCCTTCAGGAGGGTTGTGTGACTACAGGTCGTCTCGGATAGGACACCTTCAGAGCCGCTACAGGCCGTCTCCTGAAATCTCCTGTTTTCCCTCAGAGCGGCCACAGGCCATCGTCTGTTTTCCCTCAGAGCGGCTACAGGCCGTCTCGTTCAGGAGGGTTGAGCCGCTACAGGCCGTCTCGGAAAGGACACCTTCAGAGTGGCTACAGGCCATCTCCTGACGAAGGCGGGAACAGCTGCAGGCCATCTCCTGTTTTCCCTCAGAGCGGCTACAGGCCGTCTCCTTCAGGAGGGTTGAGCGGCTACCGGCCATCTCAGGGGTGCTGACTTGAGCTGGAGTAACAGCTCCACCCCGATGTTGGTTGGGGAAGGCTCACCCAGAAGGTAGTCTTGTATTCCTGTTATGGTGGTGGTGGGTGAGCTCTGGGTCATAGGGGCGCACAGCCCAGGCGGACTTATGTCGTTGTCACCCTAAGTCCTGGCGCGCTGTCGTTGCCCCTCTGTGGGCTCCTTCTGGCGGTGTTAGGTTGCCCCCTGTGGCACTATACTGCATTTTAGTACCAATCTTCAAGTAAGTGTAAGACATTGCATTCACAATGAGAGAGACACGCAAATTGTGACAGATGTTGAAGTAATAAGTAATCAGAAAAGTGTACTGAACATTGCTATACCTTCCCAGCATAAATACCTGAGTCTGCCTTACATAGAAAATAGCTTTCTCTCACCTACGTGGCAAGTGTGAGAGAGTGGGAATGCCTGTATACGAGTATGCAGGGCTCAATAAAACCCATTTCCTAGTTTTGGTGAGTATTTTAATGGTGAAAATCTTGGTTTTCATATCAAAATCTATCATTTTAGCCCCCCCAAAAAAGGTCAAAAAATGGCCGGCACAAGGCGACCCATAAGGCTAAAAATAGCTGGCACTCGGCGGGTAGTACTTTCTTAAAATCCAATACATGTGCTTGGGGGGTTAGAGGTTCAATACTGGACTCAGGGAGTGCTAACTGTCCACGGGTTAGAGGGCGCAACACTTTCCCTCCCCGAGTGCTGGCAACCCACGCTACTCCACTGACCACAGATGAGAGTTATGCATGTTTCATATGTTTAATTAATGTGCAGTTATGTTATTTGCATACTATTTGCTCTCTCAGGTTGCTCTCTATACAGTTCAGTAATACAGATGTTTGGGTTTCCATACGTCCAGATTTCCCGGATATGTCCTGCATTTAGGTGTCAAAATCTTCGTCCAGGAGGAATTTTAAAAATTCTCCAAAGTCCAGAATTTCAGCTTCCTTCACATTTTCTCGAAAAAAAATTAGTATACTATTAAACTCTGTAACGACGAGAGAGAGAGAGAGAGAGAGAGAGAGAGAGAGAGACTTTCGTTGTTTTCGTCAGCTGGTAAGTGTTGCCAACTTGGCTGGTTTAGTGCTGGCAGCTAGCTAAAATATCCTGCCTTTTCCTCTTGTTCAGCCACGATTTTTTTTTTCATACATAGTGCTGTTATAGCCATAAAATAAATGGTAACCGCATACAATTATTGGCTTAGTTTTCATTTTTACACTGTAGCATTTGTTATTCTTATGATCTTATCCTGCATCTAAGGCGTTATTGCATTTTACAGTCATAATCTTGCCAATTCTGTACTTTGCCTGTTTTTCGGTATATTGTTAAATGATTAAAGAAGGCTCTCCAATCGGATTGAGCCTGTGCAGGTATATATTCAAGGGATGGTTGGGGTTTATTGTTCACGTAATGCCACTCACGGATGAGTGAGGCTGGTCACTCTCATCTTAAATGTAAGGATGATGGAGCATGGATGGATGGATGGATAGATGCAGTACAAGAGCGCTGATGTATTTACAGTATGTATGTATTAGTGGTAGATGGTGGCGACCATTATCCACGCACTTGGTGTAGTGCTGCCTACATCTTTCTTAGCCTTAATCATTCTTTTTCTGTGCTTGCCCTCCTGTCATCCTATTTCTCCCATCTTTCCTGTCACTTCTTATTGCTTTTCTTTCCTTTACAGGTGGCTTTACATTGAGTAACAAGCCAAATGGTATCCTGTGAGCCAAGAAACCATTTACAGCGCTGGGTGGTAACCATATAACCAAACCATACGTGTTCCCTACGTGTCAGCAGGTGGGTTGGTGGAGGGTTAGTGCCCCTCCCTGTAAAACAAATAACTCAAAGTCAAATGGCCACCCCTTACGGGATTATGGCGTCTGGCAATAGATGTATATATATATATATATATATATATATATATATATATATATATATATATATATATATATATATATATATATGGATAGATAGATAGATATAGATTGATAGATAGACAGATAGATATAATGCGTATATACAGTACAGTATATATATATATATATATATATATATATATATATATATATATATATATATATATATATATATGACAAAGGCTTCAGAGCCTATCCCCAGGGCATATCCCCAAGGCCCAGTAGTCCTCCTACATCTCCAAGTGTCACCACTTCGGCGCTAGCATCCACCGTCCATACTGAATACATGCTAGGGCTGTCTCATATAGGACTGGTGAAATGATATTAGCAAGGGTGTTTTTAAGACTTGTTGGTGGATCTTCTGGTAGATCAGTAAAGTCTACTTTTTATGAAATTCAAATCCATAAACTGTTCCCTGCCCCAGTGGGGATTTGAACCAGTGTCCGTTAGGACAGCATTCCATATATATATATATATATATATATATATATATATATATATATATATATATATATATATATATATATAATTTAAGGTTTGAATCGACCCCACCAGTTCGAACAAAATCAGTTGGAAGGGTCGAGACATTCCTAGGTAATAACTGACGTCACTGCTTGACACTGTCAGCGGTATATATATTGAAACTTGTATTATGGCAAAAAGAGATTTTGGGGGGCCACTTTTGAGCATATAGATTCGCTGAGCATTCGCTTCACCAATTTATCCCAAACCAGTTATTTGGATTTCCGGAGGGCGTTCAATAATGTACCTCATCGACAGTTGATAGCAAAATGTCACACACTGGGAACTGGGGAGAACTCGCTGCATGCACTGAGTACTGGTTGACTGACCAGCGCCAGAGATTAGTAGTCAGCGGGGAAACCTATGACTCATCATTTACAAGTGGGGTTCTCTAGGACTCTGTTCAAGGTTCATTTATTATCTGTCATTTACATCAGTGATATAGATGTGGGCATCATTAGTCGAACTGCAAGATTTGCAGAAGACACAAAGCCAGGAGTTAATGCCTCTTTATTTGGGATGGTAGAAGAACTATGTTGGGACTCGGTCAAAGTAGGGGAGTGGTCTGAAAGGTGGCAAATGCTGTTCGTCCTAGATGAGTGAAGGGTGATGTACATTAGTCATGCAGATCCAAACAAACGAACAACTCTTTGTTAGGTACGTCAGGAAGTGCAATCAGCAGTACCTACTTACAGAAAGACCTAGGTTTACCAATTAGCAGTGACCTCAGGTTCTCCAAACAGTGCATTGAGGAGAAAGAGAAAGAAAAAGAAAGAGTGTTTTTTAGGTTATAGTGAGAGGCAATTTAAATACAGAAACAAGGAGATAACTTTCTTTCTGTATATGCTCTTGTTAGGTCACATCTGGAAGAATGGGCGTACTTGGCGGGGGTCTGGGGAACTTTCCTGCCTTCACCCCACAGGACCAGGAAAATTAGTCTTTCAGGGCGAAAGATAATTAATGTGGGTAGATCTTTCTGATGGTATCCTGGTATCTCTAAAGGGAAGTATATTTCAAGTGTTTGAAATCTCGCATTATTAATGTGTGAAGATTTATTGATTTAATTGTTTTCCTTTGTGTAGAGCCATATTCATTACTGACCATCACTTTCGTGTGTATATTGATCTGAACATGAGATGTTAAACTAATAAAATACTTAAACACGCACAAATATATATATATATATATATATATATATATATATATATATATAGATATAGATATATATATATATATATATATATGTCATATGAAAGGCAAAAGGAAAAGAGGAATAGGGCGAGAAGGGCTGTGCGTGATGCTAAAGTGGCAGCAGATGAGAGGTGGGGTAGGCGGCTTACAGAGAATTTTCAACAGAATAAGAAAATGTTTTGGAAGGAGGTGAAAAGGGTGCGAAAGGGAGAGTCTGGGAAGGAAGAACGAGTAAAAGCAGAGGATGGAAGGATGTTAATTGAGATGGATGCAGTAAGGAAGAGATGGGCAGAGTATTTTGAAAGATTGTTAAATGTAGAGGAGGAAAGGATGGCTGAGATTGTGGCAGATGGAAGGGTGCAAGGAATAAATGTGTTGGGAGAGTTGAATGATTCTTTGATCACGAAGGAGGAAGTGGAGAAGGCAGTAAAGGTGATGAAAACAGGGAAAGCTGCAGGTATGGATGGGTGTGCTGTGGAATGCCTGAAAGGTGGTGGAGTGACCATTGTTGACTGGTTAGTAAGATTGTTGAATGTGTGCTTTGTGAAAGGTATGGTGCCAATTGACTGGGTAAGTGCTTGTGTGGTCCCGTTATATAAAGGCAAGGGTGATAAGTATGAATGTACTAGCTTTAGGGGCATAAGTCTGTTGAGTGTTGTAGGTAAGGTTTTTGGTAGAGTGTTAATTATGAGAGTTAGAGAGGGTACAGAGGGAGTGATTGGTGAAGAGCAGTGTGGCTTTAGGAGAGGGAGGGGATGCGTGGATCAGGTGTTTGCTGTGAGACAAGTGTGTGAAAAGTATTTAGCGAAAGGCAAGGATGTGTTTTGGGCATTCATGGATTTAGAGAAAGCGTATGATAGAATTGATAGGGAGGCTTTGTGGACTGTTTTAAGATTGTATGGACTTGATGATAGGTTACTAAAAGGGGTGAAAAGTTTTTATGTAAATAGTAGAGCGTGTGTAAGAGTGGGAAATGCTGTGAGTGACTGGTTTCCTGTGAGAGTGGGGCTGCGACAGGGATGTGTGATGTCGCCTTGGTTGTTTAATATTTACATGGATGGTGTTGTAAGGGAGGTGAATGCAAGAGTATTAGGTGGTGGTCTGAGTCTGGTGAATGTTGATGGTGGAGAGTGGAATCTGAAGCAGCTGCTGTTTGCAGATGATACTGCATTGGTAGCTGATTCAGAGGAGAGATTGAGACAGTTGGTAGAGGAGTTTGGAAGGGTGTGTATAAGGAGGAAATTGAAAGTAAATGAGAATAAGAGTAAAATGATGAAGTGTATGAGGTTGGTAGATGGTAGGGGGATGAATATAGCTTTGAATGGCGAGTTGCTTGAGGAGGTAGAGTGTTTTAAATATCTAGGGTCACATGTTGCTGTGGATGGAAGAATAGATGCAGAAGTGAAGTTTAGAATAAATGAAGTAGGAAAGGTGCTGGGAGGAATGAAAAAAGTGTTTAGATGTCGTTCGATTAGAATGGATGTAAAGAGAAAGTTGTATGAGGGTGTTGTGGTACCGACTGCGTTATATGGGGCTGAAACATGGAATATGGGTGTAGCAGAGAGGAAAAGTTTGAATGTAATGGAGATGAGGTGTCTGAGGAGTATGTGTGGAGTGACGCGTATGGATCGAGTGCGAAATGATAAAGTGCGAAGGAGAACTGGAGTTGTTTGGGAGATGGCTGGTAGAGTTGAGCAGAGGGTGTTGCGATGGTTTGGGCATATGGAGAGAATGGATAATGAGCGATTGGTGAAAAAGATAACTAGGTCTGATGTGAGAGGTGTAAGGCTGAGAGGAAGACCACGAATAGGATGGATGGACAGTGTGAAGAGAGCACTGGATGTGAGAGGGATGTCTGTTGAGCAAGGAAGAGTGGCTGTGCATGACAGAAATAAATGGAGAGAAATTGTGAATGAATGAGTGATGACGCAGCCCTGAGGGGATATTCTCCTGCATTTGGTCTGATCAGCTGGTCATGTCAGGTGTGGGTAAGGGGATGGGTCTGTTATGATGTGGCAGAGGTAAACCAGCTCTGCTGTCGGGCCCTGCTGCGGATGTCACTGATTGCATTGCGCAGTTGACCCTTGTGCGGTGTGGTGCGGTGAGGATATGTCCGTTCTCCCCTTGGGGCTAAGATGCAAATGAATGTGTTTGAATGGATAAGTAATTGGGGAGTGTGTCGTCCTGGCTCGGCTACCTCCCTTTCCTTGGGGGAAGCAACCTAGGTATATAGATATAGATAGATATATATGTATGTATGTATGTGTGTATGTAAGGATGTAATTTTTTATATATATATATATATATATATATATATATATATATATATGTATGTATATTTATATTTATGTATGTATATATATATATATATATATATATATATATATATATATATATATATATATATATATATATGTATGTATATTTATATTTATGTATGTAATGTGATGAGTAAGGATGGAGGTTTGGAGGGTGAAGTGCTTGAAAGGGTACAGCAGGGAAGAAAGGTTGCTGGTTCTTTGAAAGCAGTGATAAGAAACAGGGAAGTGAGCATGGAAGTGAAAAAGTTACTACATGACAGTATTGTGATACCAACTCTAACGTATGGAAGTGAAGCTTGGACGTTGTTGGAAGGACACAAGTCAAGAGTGAGAGCAGTGGAAATCAGTTATTTAAGAGGAGCCTGTGGAGTCACATGGAGAGACAGGCTGACGAATGAGGATATAAAGGAGCGTTGTGGTGTAGATGTGGATGTGATAGGAAAGGATGAGGATATAAAGGAGCGTTGTGGTGTAGATGTGGATGTGATAGGAAGGGTTATGAGGAACACACTGAGGTGGTTTGTCCATGTGGAGAGGATGGAGGGTGACAGACTGACGAAGAGAGTGTATGTGAGTGAGGTGGAGGGAGGAAGAGGGAGGGGGAGGCCGAGGATGAGATGGAGGGATGGGGTGGAGAGGAATATGAGAGAGGGGGGTGTGAGTTGGGAGCAGGGCAGTGAGATGGCGGGGGACAGGGCGACTTGGAGGCGATTTGTTTGTGGCCACCCCAAACGGGATTGAGGCGTCTGGCTACAGATAGATAGATAGATGTGTGTATGTATGTCTACAGATAGATAAATCTAGATATATAGTAATGAACTGTGCATATTTAGTAGTAGTTACTCTTATCTGGTAATCAGGGAGGCTTCGAACATATTCAGGGAAAACTTCTTCCCTCCCCTCACCCGTGCTATGAGTTCCCGTGCTCGTGTATCTGGAATACGAGTATGCTGCACAGTTATAGTACTGCGGGGTTTGCAAAAGTCCAGGCATGAGCTACGTAAATGATCCCATCCATCAGGCTAAAGGGATACCAGAGTACATTGTACAGACAGCAAATTAAAATATCAGAATCCTGCATTGATTTGAAAACGCTGACTCGCAGCACATATCTAATTTAAATAGCAGGTCAACGAACAATCATGGATGGAAACTTGGCATGTAGGGTACCGTTACCACCATAACTGATATTGTCTTCACATATAAGACTTGCAGTACCTGGAATTAGCTGCCATTGCAGGTTGTTGTCAGTTCCTCAACAGAGCAGCTTAAAGCTAGGTTAGATAAAGTTTTTGAAGCCTAACATAGTGGTAGATTCAGCGTTTCCTGCTTTCCTGTAAAATTTCTTAGCCCGACCATTTCCCCCCGGGGTTAGGTGCACCACCTTTTCCGTGTCCGTTCTTCGGGTGGGAGAAGTGGGTGGGGAGAGCCTTCATCATTATCATATTTTACTCTCACTAGCTGAGTAGCAACGTGTACCTGACAAATTCATTCGTAGTAGTCTACCTCCTTGGTATAGGTCGTGAGGTCTTTTGAGGTACTACTTGTCCATATAACTCACTCTCTCTCTCTCTCTCTCTCTCTCTCTCTCTCTCTCTGACTGTCCATGCGTTTGTTTCCATATTAATGTCGTCTTCGTTCTCCAGATCTACCTATTTTCTGCTTACCTGTTTATCTCTCTGTCTATCTGTCTCTATCTCACCGTTTTTTGTCTGTCGAGTTATCTAAATCTATCTTCCTGTTGGTAGAATGAAATACTCTTGTTGCTAGTTATTTATTTGTTCGTCTCTCAAATCTCTGGATGGTATTCATACAGCTCCATATATAATATATAATATTTTAAATGCATAATATATTTGAAATCATATTAATATAAGGGACATTTGAGGCAAGTAATATAATGAAAACATACTCGTACACTGTAGCCTGTATACAGTGGATGTCTGCATGATTTTCTCACATGGAATCGAAGCTAGAGCTGATCTGCAGTTAACCTTGTTATATTGTAACTTTGGATAATTCCAGATGTGATGTCAGCATTGTGAGCTACGACTTACAGTGACGCTTGCCTGACATTCATTGCTGCCAAACAGACATTGTTATTTCAAAAAGAAAAAGTTTATTTTTCTTTACACTGGTGTTCATTAGTGTTCGTGCAGCATGTGATGTTTGAGTCGTTGTTAACATCGCTCTTCAATAGTGATGTTAAGTGCTGGTGGTAGAGTGATGTTTAAGTCATTGTTGATTTCGCTCAGCGGTGACGATGTCTAGCGCTGGTGGTACGAGTGATGTTTGAGCCGTTGTCCGTGATGGTTGGCGAAGAGTACAGCAAAAATTGTCTACCCTTGAATGATGATGTGAGCCCTCTCGCAGGCAAACCTGTCATAGTAATAGGGTCAGTTATCACACATCACCAAGAGCAACACCAATATCACAACCGCTGTTACTCACTGTTGGTCACTGCATACTTTAGCAAACACAGTGTCAACGTCAGAACCAGTTTTACCAATTATTGGTCACCACACACGTTATTAAACACAGAACCAGCATCACAACCAGTGCTATTTGCTGCCATGTCAAAGATGAAATTTGGATATTGTTGCAGAATATAAGAATTCACGAACTTAAAATTTGTTCTGCACTTCATCCTCAAAACTCCTGTCCTTGCTCATCATACTGTCTGAATATATGAAAGTATTCACTGTGAACTACGTAACCTGCCTCCTTTCAAATACCACGACTTTACTCATTGCTATAATTTTTGGTTCTGACACACACTTCCAATATCGCTCATCAAGCGTTCAAACTCTCATCCAGTTTGCAGTCAGCTGAATATTATCATCAGCAAATACAGCATAGGCAATATTCAAACCCAGTCCTCTCTCACGGACACACTGACATTCAGTGCCTTGTTTGCATTTTTTTTGTTTTAACACCATGTATAGTATATGTCGGCTTATAATGAAAAACCATGGAGACATATAACATCCTTATTTCAATCCATCACTTAAATCAAACATTTTTTTTTTTAATCATGCATTGCCACCCTTGCGTCCTCACACATACTCCTACCAGCATTCAACAATTTCCCCTTTAATTCATATATTACCAACATCTCCACATTCAACTTCCCTGACAGTCCAAATATAAAAACTCACCTTCTCTTGGAATTACAGCCTTCGTCGTTCCATTCATAATTATCATCCTTGCTCATCTCCACACAGTCCTCGTTGCTCCAGAGCCATTTCCCGTTGTTAGGTTCACCACTGTTAAACCTGAATTACACGCAAACAGGGATGGATGAGAAGAAATAAATTAAGTTTCATATTCAACATCGTAATAAAGACACATGGTCCAAGCGGATACTTGAGGGGAAGATGGCCTCAGCCGTACCCGAGTCAGACACAGACAGGAGGTGGCAAAAAAAAAAAAAAAAAAAAAAAAAACATGAAGTTACAGAATCAGTATTGCAATAAAGAAACAACGAGCTTGGAAGTTAATTTGGATGAAGACTACTAAGGCACAAAGCCATCATTGAAATAGAGATACTGTACAGATGTCATTTGTATTTCAAGCTGTCACAAGACAAGCTGGGTGAAACGGAAATGTTTGGTGGAGAACTAAACAACTACAGCAGTTTAAATAATGGAAACCACAAAACTACAAAAACAACATACCGTGTGAAGGAAGCTGCAGCATCATTCGAATCCCAGACAAACTTCCCTTCGTTGCTTTTGTCATTCAGACCAATCCATGTATTTGTTGTTAAAAGACCTGGACATCAGAAAAGATGGGAGAATGAAACGCATGATCATTATGATAGATGATAATGATGATGATGATGATGATGATGATGATGATGATTAGAACGCCGTAAAATTGTCCAAGGACAATTATGATAAAAACATCCCACAGCACTTGCCTATTAGAAGCCGAACTATAAAGAGATCTTAAGGTTAAGGTCACTGATATTTTAGGTCAACAAGATCTATAAGTCAAGCAAGTTTGGTGGCTTTAACTTTATCTTTTATTTTAGTATTATTATTATTTTTTTTTTTCATGTAAAATCGGGTGACTTCTCTGCCTTTCGGAGTAGTAAAAATTTTGGCCCATAAGCAATCTCAGGGAATAATGATCCAATGTGGACTATTTTAAGCACTGCATTCTGACCATGTTCCAGGCATAGTCCATAATAATTTCAATCACTCAATTAAGTTGTTCTTGAATTTTTTAAAATGTCACTTGGCTTTGTTTTGTTATTTTGTTTCGGATCCTAACAGGGTTCCGGTAATCAGATAAGGATGATATCTGGTCTGATGAAGCAGTCAACCAGTACTATAATATGGCTAAGAATGAAGGCAGTAGCTCAAATGATGTGCAAATGGCGACGATGAAGATCTTCCCTAGAATAATAATATTGACAAAAACATATAAACTTTTCACAGGGATATAGGAAGTTTTAATAGTAATAATAATAATAATAATGATAATTATAATAACGATAATAATAAATAATAACAATAATAATAATAATCATAATAATAATAGTAATAATAATAACAATAATAATAATAATAATAATAATACCAACAACAAAAACAACAACAACAACATAAACTGTCGTCAGTAAACTTACAGTTGCAAAAAACATAGTATCTGAATAATTTACTTAATAGAACTTATGCATTTTATACACTTCAGTCCTATACTCATCAAGAAGAAGACTGCTTCCAGAACTCCTTTCAGTATTGCATACAGCACTTAAATTATCGTGTCTGCGATATTTACTAAAACTATGGTCATACTGAACTGTTAAAGATGTTTTATATGAGAATACTAAAACGTCGCATGCTTTATGTCACGATATGAAGAAATGTTGGTCTATAAACTGACGAGAATATGAACCTCTGACAATACAAGGATGTATATTTTGGACTCACTCTTAATAAAGTCGTTCTCATCTCCGCTAGTAATAGTAACGTAGTCGCCACCATTCTCCTTGCAGTAAGCTCTCCCCTTTTCCCAGGTGCCTTCTTTGGTAGAGATGTGATAGCAGGAACTCTCGAACATTTCCCATCCACTGGGGCAAACGTAAGAAATGGTGGGAGCAGGAGTGGTTGTTGTGGTTGTGGTTGGTATAGTTGTGGGTTGAGGTATAGTTGTGGGTTGAGGTATAGTTGTGGGTTGAGGTATAGTTGTGGGCGAGTCAGTGTGGTCTGTGGGAACTGCTGTGTCCACGTTGCCAACACAGTCTTCAAACGGAGTGCTTTCTTGTGGCTGACTGGTGACCAGTTGGGTCGGGCTCTCAGAGGGGGGCTGAGCGGAACTCTCACTGACTGGTGTTGGGCCCTCACTGGGTGATTCACTGACCGGTGTTGGGCCCTCACTGGGTGATTCACTGACTGGTGATGGGCCCTCACTTGGTGATTCACTGACTGGTGAAGAGCTTTCACTGGATGATTCACTGACTGGTGAAGAGCTTTCACTGGATAATTCACTGACTGGTGATGGGCCCTCACTGGATGATTCACTGACTGGTGAAGAGCTTTCACTGGATGATTCACTGCCTGGTGATGGGCCCTCACTGGATGATTCACTGACTGGTGAAGAGCTTTCACTGGATAATTCACTGCCTGGTGATGGGCCCTCACTTGGTGATTCACTGACTGGTGAAGAGCTTTCACTGGATGATTCACTGACTGGTGAAGAGCTTTCACTGGATAATTCACTGCCTGGTGATGGGCCCTCACTGGATGATTCACTGACTGGTGAAGAGCTTTCACTGGATGATTCACTGCCTGGTGATGGGCCCTCACTGGATGATTCACTGACTGGTGAAGAGCTTTCACTGGATAATTCACTGCCTGGTGATGGGCCCTCACTGGGTGATTCACTGACTGGTGAAGAGCTTTCACTGGATGATTCACTGCCTGGTGATGGGCCCTCACTGGGTGATTCACTGACTGGTGAAGAGCTTTCACTGGGTGATTCACTGACTGGTGTTGGGCCCTCACTGGATGATTCACTGCCTGGTGATGGGCCCTCACTGGGTGATTCACTGCCTGGTGATGGGCTCTCACTGGGTGATTCACTGACTGGTGATGAGCCCTCACTGGGTGATTCACTGACTGGTGATGGGCCCTCACTGGATGATTCACTGCCTGGTGTTGGGCCCTCACTGGGTGATTCACTGCCTGGTGTTGGGCCCTCACTGGGTGATTCACTGCCTGGTGTTGGGCCCTCACTGGATGATTCACTGACTGGTGTTGGGCCCTCACTGGATGATTCACTGACTGGTGATGGGCCCTCACTGGATGATTCACTGCCTGGTGTTGGGCCCTCACTGGGTGATTCACTGACTGGTGATGAGCCTTCACTGGATGATTCACTGACTGGTGTTGGGCCCTCACTGGATGATTCACTGACTGGTGATGGGCCCTCACTGGATGATTCACTGCCTGGTGTTGGGCCCTCACTGGGTGATTCACTGCCTGGTGATGAGCCTTCACTAGGTGATTCACTGACTGGTGATGAGCCTTCACTCGATGATTCACTGACTGGTGATGAGCCTTCACTGGATGATTCACTGACTGGTGATGGGCCCTCACTGGGTGATTCACTGACTATTGTCGAAAAGGTCTCACTAACTGATGTGGAGAAGGTCTCACTGACAGGTGTGACTGGTGTGGAGAAGGTGTATGTGTGTGTGAATAGTGTGGTGGTGAGGGGAGGCCCGCTACATGCCTCTGACTGCACCAGTGACGCCAGCTCCGCAGGGTCTGAGAAACCAACAGAAACACCATGAAGGGACTGATGCTCACTGTTGTTCCTCACCTCTCCAGTGAAATGTCTACAGTTTGGCCTCATACACCAGTGATTTTTCTACATGAATTAGTAACCATTATTCAGTTATGTCGCAAAATAGTCGAACTACCCATAATCTTTAGACAGCATGTGATAATTGGGTCTCAGCTCTTATACTGACTGTTATTAAATAATAATTAGGAAAGGAGTGTGTAAGAAGTATGTTTTTGCTATGGTTTAAAATTCAGATTGCTTCATTAACTTCTGTTTGTATTCGTCGGAGTTCATATAGGAGTAGGTTTACATTTGCGAATAAGTACTTTTTATTCTACTTTGCTGTAGTGCTTCATATACGGAATAATATAATTAACTGCAGATAGATGACATTAAACTAACAATGGAAACAGGTCTGATGATTATTAGGATTTTTTAAAGGACGTAGCAGAAGTGTAAGATCACAGTAAGGCTGACCTGGTTCGTCATCAACAAGGGAGCAGATGAGGTCGCCATGCAGGTCGTAGTCTATCCTCACCATCAGACCCAACTCTGTCAGTCTAGCCTCTCGCCTGTACATAGGTCCTGCAGCCCATGTCTGGCGGAATGTACCACATGCCACTCCACATAATGCTACTTACAGTGCACTGTGTCGAAGAATTATAAACACAGAAAAGATGGAATAATTACTCAAAATGTAAAGTCACACAGAAAAGAGCTTTTATCGTCTTCAAAGGTCTCTTGGAACATTATTCAATTGGTCAGATGAGTAGCATACGTAAATCATCGTAGAAAAATGTGAGGTACTTAACAATGTTCTCGTCTGGCCCCAGGCAATAATTTTACCTCCTATGGTCAGCCAAATATATTTTTTTCTTGGCTACATCAGAGGCAGAGCTAGAATTTAACCCATATGGGCCCAATGTCCTCAGTGTAGAATGGAACTGGGCAATTGCAAAAGTTAATAAAAGTGGGAACCCCACGGTAGAGACCTATGAGTCGATGGGCGGAGGGTAGTACACCTAGTACCCTTCCAGCACAATCCCTCCCACAGGAACCATGGGAGCTAATGAGTTAAAGAATGTGGTGTCCAAGGACTGGCAAAGTTTGTTTACGATGCGGGGGTATCAAGATATTTCCCCAGAAAGCTGGAGAGGTCAGTGCCACCCAGGTCATCCTTCTGCCTACACTAGAGAGTTAAACCGGTCCCAAACACCCTCAAACGGATCCAGAATAACACTATTTTATTAAAGTTCGAACAGATGGGATAATAATGGTATTTAACTGCTCTATCTTTCTTGGACACCAGCAAATACTGGAGCCAAGCTGATGTCACCTTGGCAAGTTCATTTTGTTACTTACATTGTATTTTCGTCGTGTGAAAGTTTAGTTTATGCAACAAGATGAATATATATGTTCATTGTGGTAATTCATTATTGAAATTCAAAGAGAACATTGGAAAATGAGAATAAAATATATGGCATACTATGATGGTATCAGTAACAGCTGGACGAGATGAGACAGGGATGTATTACCTGCTATAAATTACATCTCTGTGTTAATAAGCCAAACATAATTGTGTTCAGTGTCTCAACGACTATCATGAGTACACTGCTAGGGTTAAAGAATTTATTCTTCTATGTCTGCTGAGGGTAGATGGTGTTTATAATAACTCTGTGTGGCAGGAATTTGGGAAAGGGATATGATAAGAGAAAGGATCTGGGCTATTATAGTTTTATTTTATCTTATCTTATTTTTCTTTTTGGCAAAACCAGCGGCATTGTTAGAGGGGTGACTGGGGTTGCACTGGACACCCTTGAAATATGCCTGGCCATTCTAGTGGCTATGCCAGATTTCCGGAGTAATACTCTCGGACCTCCATTAAGAATTATCCTTGGGCCACAAAAAATTAGGCTTGTCCACTTCATTTTTTAGATCCGAGTTATGCTGCTGGATAGGATCTAACTGTCTGAGAACAAAATATTGCATTTATAAGAAACTAGCACAGAGACCTGTCTCCGACAACACTGCATAAGTTTCAACCCCTCCCCCCCCAATCACCCACATCCCCCATGTCTTTTCGCACATTGATAGTTTTTCCCCTATGGACCTCGTTTTCCTCTTATACCATCTTACCCTATAGACATGTTTTCCCCATGGATCTATCATTGTTTATGGAGGTACTTTCCATATGGGAGCTTTATTCCAATGCACTTATTCTTCCCATGGAGCTGTTTTCCTTGTAGACTTATTTTCGCCATGGCCTTATTTTTTGCCATGGACTTATTTTCTGCCATGGACTTATTTTTGCCAAAGGCTTATTTTTGCCGTCGATTTATTTTCACTATGGACTTAGTACTGCCATGGACTTATTTTCACCATGGACTTATTTTCGCTATGGACTTAGCACTGCCATAGACTTATTTTTGCTATGGACTTAGTACTGCCATGGACTTATTTTCACTCAAGATGTTTTCCATATGTACCCAATCTTGCCCATGGACCTGTTTTAACTATGGACTTATTTTCATCATGAATCTATTTTCCAGTATAGACCAATTATCTCCATTAACCAGTTTCCCCTTTCGTGGACCTATTTTACCCCTTGGACAATTTCTCTCTCTTGGACCTATATTCCCCATGGATCTGTGTACCCCATGGACCTATTTTCAGCAATAGACGTTGTCCTTATTTCTCCCAAAGAGGAAACATCAAATCCGCACATGGATCTATGTTCTCCCATAGACCCATATCCGCCATGAACCCAGTTTTATCCACTGGACCTATGTTCTTCCTTGGGTCCATTTCCCAAGGGATATGTTGCCCATGGACCTATTTTCCGACACGGAACTGTTCCTACCATGGACTTATTCATCCCACTAACCTAATCCCCATGGAGCTACTTTCAAACTACCCACCCTCCCACTCAACCAACTCACCCATCCCACCCCACTCATCCACTCCAACCCATCCCATTCACCCACCTTCTCACTCCACCCCATCCCACTCACCCACCTCCCCACTGCACCTCATCCAACCCCAACCTGCCTGCTCGCCCATCCACGCTAAACACCCACTCTGCCCACCCATCCACCCACTCCCCTGCCTGCTTGCCGACCCATCCCACTACATTACTTGTCCATCCACCCACACCCACACGTCACCCCACTGCATCCCAACCATCAACCAAAACAACACGATCCACCCCACCAAACGCATCATGCCCTCCCCCTCCCACCCATCCTGCCTTCCCACTCATCGACCCCCCACATCTTGCCCATCCCCCATCCATCACACCCTCCCACTCACCCACCTCACTCATCCCACCTTCCCATCCCGAGCTTCCATCCCACCCATTCCGCCCTCTTACTCAGAATACTCTCCCCACCACACCCATCCTGCCAATTGAACCCACACGTCTCACTCCATGCCACCCACCAATATACCAGGCTTCACTCACCCCAACAACCCACCCACCAATCCCATCCAAACCAGCCACAAACTTCCACCAGGCGACTTAAGTTTACACACACACACACATAGATAAAGAGAGAGAGAGAGAGAGAGAGAGAGAGAGAGAGAGAGAGAGAGAGAGAGAGAGAGAGATTTCTGTGATACGGCTACTGATCTGACTTCTTGGCCTCTCGTGAATGGTTTTATCACTTGTTGTAGTGCAAAACTCCATTCGTAATACAATCAGTGGTGAGACCATCGTGGCCTTTAGCCCTCAGTATCAGTTTGTAACATCCACAACATTAAATCTGACAATCTTCATTACAAGACGGTTTATTCGTCCTTACCTGTATTAGCCCGTGGCAGGGTGAGGAGCACTGAACCAGAGGATATTGGCCAGAGAAGTCGAGAGTGAGGCTGTCTTGACACTCCAACTGCAGGATCCCAGCATACTCCCGTGGACCCACCACCCCACCTCGCACTGCCTGTCAGCAGTTATACCGCACGTTAGTTACTCACCACCGTCACCCATCATCGCACCACCCACCAGTCACTCAGCAGTTATACCGCACGTTAGTTACTCACCACCGTCACCCACCATCGCACCACCCGCCAGTCACTCAGCAGTTATACCGCACGTTAATTACTCACCACCGTCACCCATCATCGCACCACCCGCCAGACACTCAGCAGTTATACCGCACGTTAATTACTCACCACCGTCACCCATCATCGCACCACCCGCCAGACACTCAGCAGTTATACCGCACGTTAATTACTCACCACCGTCACCCATCATCGCACCACCCGACAGTCACTCAGCAGTTATACCGCACGTTAGTTACTCACCACCGTCACCCACCATCGCACCACCCGCCAGTCACTCAGCAGTTATACCGCACGTTAGTTACTCACCACCGTCACCCACCATCGCACCACCCGCCAGTCACACAAGTTACTGGAGTTACACACCACCAACACCCCGCATCACATCACCTGCCAGTCATATATATAAATACAGGTGTTAATACACACAATACCTACAGTATAACAGTCAAGTCACACGTCACTCTGAAGCTTAATTCATCGACAGTCCAATGAGTTCATAGATGATTACAGTCACACTATTTTACTCACACATCATTCATTCCAGTCGCACATGCCTTTGGTCACAGGCCACCAGATTTGCGTATTTCTCAGACAGACAGCTACACACACACACACACACACACACACACACACACACACACACACACACAGTGATACGTGAAGAAACAGTAAAAGATCACTTGTATGACATGTACCGTCTGAATCAGCAGCACTTCCAACACAGGACCAGATGAAGCAATAGTCCAGTCCTTCCAGCACACCTATGCCACCGACCACTCAACAAAAAAAAAAAAAAAAATAGTTTTGGCACATTTACCAGGCTACGTTAATCTCTTCAAGACGATGACATAGCTCTATTTTTTAGTGCCAAGTGAGTTTTTTTTTTTTTTTTTTGAGAGAGAGAGATTTTCGAACTAGCGTGGCTAGATAGATATTTCATTAAACATTTCACTTGAGTAAGGTTGTTTGATTAGCAGGAATAGAATATAAAATAGATTATTTCCTGTAGTCCGATGACCTAAAATGTATTTTTTCCTGCTACCTCCAGGCAATTTTATTTAGCCTAAGAAGGACTTTTCCAGCTGGAGTGGGCACGTATAGCTTTAATTAACTTCAGTAGTAGACGAATTAGGCACAAAAATCACCAGGAGTTAGGAAGAATAAAATGAAATATTCATGGTCGGGCTGAAGTGGCTAAGGAACCACTGAGTGTAACTGTATAGTACAGACACAGACGCAAGTATCTTCCCACAGTTTGACGAATTTATCGGGAAAATAGAACTCTGGATCGCGTACTAATACTGACAGGGTTTTCACTGTATTTCGTAGTTTGTGAATTTTCTTCATGCGGAACTGGGAAGATAGTTATTTGTTCGACTGTACACTCATGGCCAGTATTGTTTACTCCCTACTTGCGCCCAGCTGTGAGCATCGAGACTGAGAGCAAACTCAGAATGAACACAGGCTCACGGTTTCCACTTCTGGGTATTCGTTTTCTAGAAGGTTTCGATGCACATCTGCTTAACGATTTGTTTTGCACATCCCACCTTTGCATTATGTTGCAGGTTATTTATAGTGCTTCAGTGTAGACATATTTGCATCAATAACACACAAGGAGTTATAAAAGTCTGACGTTCAAAATAAGTAGCTGAGGGAGAGGTGTTGCGGAAACAAAGAAACGACACGAAACGTGCCTCAAGGACCGAGATAGCTCAGAACCTTGGTGCTTGTAGAAAAGGAAGAAGGGTTAGATTTACTCCTTCATTCTGAAGACGTTCATTTTAGCTTAATCTTACTATCTCCAGACGCTTTAATTAAACTTAAGGTAAGACCTCTTGTAGTGAAGGGATTAATGAATGCCATCTTTTACCATTCAAATTCTAATTTTCTCCAAAACCGAAGAAAATCGACTGGTAGCAGGATGACTAAAGGCACATCTTGGTCATCACACAAAAGGAGTTAATGTCTGTTCATTACACGAGATTCAGTAAGCCCGACATTCAGTTTCAGCGAAGTTTCAATTTTCCCCTCGCAGCAGTAATGTCAGCCTCAGTTGCATTGCTAAGTGTGGAACTTGGGAAGAGTCTTTACCAGTGAAGGTGTTGAACGTTATCTATACCCAATTTTCTTTCCAGCTGAATAAAATCGTTTGGGGACAGCCGAAGAAAAGTTATGGAAATGTAGTGCTTAATATTCCCTTGTATGAAACTGATGCGAACATTGTCGATATTGAAAAGGTAACTACTGTACAGGATGATAGCGAGGCGCAATATATAATGAAAATTGCCGAGGAACAAGTACTACGATGTCCCCTGTGCCATCGAGAGCACGGCCCAGACACAGAATACACCTCAGCGTGTAAGTACTGACCATAACACCTCTTTAAACTGAGAACGTCTGTAATTTATAATCAGATTACTGTTTAGAGGAGACCTTTTGAACCGAAAGGGATAATGAAGGCTAAAGCTAACCCAACCACTTCAAAAAGTCTATCCTAAGGTGAACAAAGCCATCTGAAATAGCAGGAATATAATATACAAATTTGTTACTGGACCGAATGGGTTAATAATGAAACAATGAATCTATCTATATATAGGCAGATGACATAATCCCGAGAAGGGTGGTCGTTTGTCTCTGAGTTTGTTGTTTTACGGAGAGGGGCACTAACCCTCCGCCAAACCACTCGTTGACACGTAGGGAACACGTATGAGTTGGTTATATGGTTATCACCCAGTGTTGTAAATGGTTTCCTGGCTTACAGGAATCCATAAGGCCTGTCACTTAATGTAATGCCACCTGAAACGGAAAGAAAAGTAATAAAAAGTGACAGGAGAGATGGGAAAATTAGGAAGAGAGAAGGCCAGATACAGAAAAATGAATGATACAGGTGAAGGAAGAAGTAGCCAGCACTATATCAAGTGAGTGGATGATGGTCGCCACCACCTACCACTAAAATATGAAACTGCAGCATTAAAATGTTAACCATTTCAGCCCAAGGTCGTCATTTTTACTTTACTCTTGCTGTTGTCATTCGATGTTATTCAGCTTAGGAGACACTTTGAAGATGAAGGGTTAATAGTACTCGCCTGATGGTAGCTTGATTAACTCCTTCAATCCGATGTTATACTTTTTATCACCTTACTGGTATATATCTCCAGCATGGCTTTATTTACCTCAGGAAGAGTCCACAAGTAGTGAAGGGGTTTAATAAGACAACATATAACCTCTCCAGTTCGAAAAGTCTCACCTAATCAAAGTATAATCGTCTGAAGATGGCAAGATTAGCATAAATGCAAAAACATTGTAGTGGAAGTATTCAAAGGAAAATCTGAAAAAAAAAAACAGGTTAATCCCTTCACTACCATAGATTTTAAAGATATTTGGAAAATAAACTATTAGACGGTCTCTTCCGATAACTTCACCGCCATTATGACTTGTTTTATAGTAGTCCGACTACTGCTGTGTGACTTCATTCGGTTTAGGAAGGACTTCTTGTACTCATAGGGTTTTAACACGTTCACTACGAGAGGTTTCCCCTGAGATGAGTAAGAAGAAATCGTCAGGCGTCATTGTACCGCACGGTTCAATACAAATCTCGTCTAACACTGCGAGAGGACACTCCTAACCTGGGGATGGATTCTCAAGCATATTTACGATCAGTTCCATGACATAACTCTGTTTCTGACTTAGGGGAAGGACACAGACACTCTAAATCTCACCATACGTCTTGTTCTTTCTGCAGAAATTTATTTCAGCTATGAGATGAAAATGATCACGCGCTACTTTTCATTTCTGCAGGAAAGACAGGCAGAGGAGAGTGCAAAAGTTTCTCATGTCTCCCAGTTTTTCCTGCAAATAAGAATAAAACTTACGACAGGGTATTAATCACAAAATGGTCGACATTTCTATCATTAAGTGACAGTTCTGTGGCCGTAACATGGACATAATGAAATATTATCTCACGGTGTACTGAAGGGACAAGATTACGGAATTATATTACTGGCGTCATGGGAGGCTTCGCAACACCACTTCACCAAATTATTGTGCATAATCCTATAAGAGTCTCCTTTATGTTTTTATCATTTTAATATCTACAAAAATTTGCATCAATAACATAACAAAGGATGTTGGGGTGAAATAGAGAAAAATAAATCGCTACGGAAGTTGCCACAAAATCCCTCAAATTACTATAATTACGACCCGCGGGACGAAGGGTCAGACGTTACTTTGAGACAGAAGAGGTAATTTTTGCCAACCGAGCCAAAAATCCACAAACAAAATAACGATCGACGCTTTCGGAAAAACAGCGGGACAAGAGTGCTTTTTCTTCCTGTGATTCTTATATTGCCGACAAAAATAAACGTTACGAGAGGAATTTGATGGTAAATTTGTGAATCTGGGCGAGGGTGTGGAGGTGTGACTAACCGATGCAGGCAGGAGCACCAGTGCCAGCAGAGGGAGCAGCATGATTGCTTCTGTGGTGCTGGAGGCGCTCAGCGGGCTGTATATATGGACACTTCTACACCCCTGACCTTTCCCACACACATTCGTACGTCGCATCCCATCCCCCCCTCTTCACACACACACACACACACACACACACACACACACACACACACACACACACACACACACACACACACACACACACACACACACACACACACACACACACACACACACACACACACACACACACACACACACACACACACACACACACGCACGCACACACACACACACACACACACACACACACACACACACACACACACACACACACACTCACTATGCGCAATGATATTAAAAAAAACGGGCGAAGATGTAAAGTACACGTATCCTTGTGGCTATCGTCATGTACATTATGGTCTGATCTACCTGTATGGCACCGCTACCTAAAATTAGTAGTCAATTATTACATAGCTGTTGTGTCCCCTTATGTTTCGATTATTTCCTGTGCCCGAATATATGTGGCTTATTAACGTGTAAATACATAACTTCTGAGATATTCATTCTTTGATTAACTAGAAAAAAATTATTGAAAATTATTGTTAAGATGTAGGGAAGAGAAAAATTCAGAAACAAGAGATGTATAAAAGCACAAAAACAAGAGGGCTGGTTGACTCTAGTAATGGGTACAGAACTCGGATTTTCTTTTGTTTTTGTGCTTTTAAAACCTCATGTTTCTGTGTGTGTGTGTGTGTGTGTGTGTGTGTGTGTGTGTGTGTGTGTGTGTGTGTGTGTGTGTGCGCGTGTGTGTATTTTTTTACATCTCTTGTTTCTGCACTTTTTCCAACTTTTCATCTTATCAGTTCAAAACATAATTTTTGTTTTCCTAGCTTTGATCTTTTTATGGAAGCCAGCTACAAAATAATAGATATCGACATTTTTGAAAGGGTGTCTGTCTGTCTGTCTGTCTGTCTGTCTGTCTGAGTGTTTGTCCTCTATGGAAATTAAGGAGGAGCTATCTACAGGGGTCCAAAGAGGTCTGTCAGGGGTAAATTTTTCTGAAGAAGTTGTTGGTGTGACCTAAAGTTGCTAAAGTGGTGCCCCTGAAGGCCAAAATGAGAACTAATTAAAACCAATCATGGTGGAGACAGCAGATGATTAAGTGGAGTAGACTGTAGCACCAGTCGAGCAGGGCAGTACTCCCGAGGTGGATGGAAAGCTGATGACAGGGAGTGCTGGAGCTCCCGTTTCATCAGCCCTAAGGAATAGTTCCTGACCATCCCCCTTTGCTGAACTTTTTCAGTGTCTCAGTTACACAGAGAGTAGGCCAGCATGCTCTCCAGTACAAATTTCTCTAACTATCTACACCAGACTACATGCACAGTACACACTGCACTTTCTATTCAAAATTCAAAAAAAATGGCGTCTCTTCATCAAGCCTCAGAGTCCCCAGGGGGGGGGGTACCATAAATGCCCCCGCCATCCGCCCCTCTCCCGGTGACGACTCGAGGTGCCTGGAACCACTGTCTGAGTCTCTTCTTCATTTCTGCAACATTCGCAGCCTTTCCTCTAACTTTCGCTCTGTTGAGCAGCACCTCTCCTCCTCTAAACCTCACCTTCTTTTTCTAACGGAGACTCAGCTGTCTGGGGCAACTGACAGCAAACCCTTTTCTGTATCCTCCTACTTTCTCTATACTCATTTCAAAGCCAAAGGTGGCTGTTGTGTATATATACACAACGACTTATCTTGCTCTCGTGTTCCTGAATTCGATTCTTCTGAATTCTCTACACTCTGGCTTCGGCTTTCCTCTCATTCTCTGACTAAATATATCTGTGCTGTTTACTTATCTCCTAATTCTACTGACTATCAAAAATTCTTCGACTATCTTACTTCTACGATGGAACACATTCTATCCATTTCTCCTTTCTCTGAAATCTCCATTCTAGGAGATTTCAATGTTCACCACCACCTTTGGCTCTCCTCTCCTTTCACGGATCCACCTGGTGAACAAGCCTACATCTTTTCTATCCTTAATGACCTAGAGCAGCTTGTACAGCACCCTACCCGTATCCCTGACCGCCTTGGAGAGAGCTCCAACATACTTGACCTCTTCCTCACAACTAATCCTTCTGCTTACTCTGTTAATCTTTTCTCTCCGTTGGGCTCCTCTGATCACAACCTTTTTACCTTAACCTGTCCTATTACTCCGGTACGGCCTGTGGACCCTCCAGGGAAACGTTGTCTGTGGCATTTTGGAGCCGCGGACTGGGAGGCCTTCAGCCAGTACTTCTTTGATTTTCCCTGGAATGATTATTGCTTCCATGGCCGTGAGCCATCTGAGTGTGCCTTGCGCATTACGGAGGCTATTCTCTCGGGCATGGAAGCATACATTCCTTTCTCAAATCCTTTGACTAACACAAGAAAGCCTTGGTTTAATCACGCTTGTTCTAATGCTGTCAGCAACAAGGAGAGGGCCTACAAAAGGTACTGGAGCCAACCCACCTCTGAATCACATCATCTTTACGTTTCTGCCCGGAATCGTGCTAAGTCTGTTCTTCGCTCTACTAAAAATAATTTCATCCATACTAAATGCTCTCAACTCTCCAACTCGAAATCTTCCCGCTCCTTCTGGCACCTTGCCAAAAATCTTTCTAACAACTTTACCTCATCATCCTTCCCTCCTCTTTTCTACTCTCATGGTTCTGTAGCTACTTCTTCTACTGATAAAGCAGATCTCTTCGCACAGACTTTCTCCTCCAATTCCACCTTAAACGATTTCGGTGCTGTTCCTCCATCACTTCCCCCCTCTGACTTCCTCATGGCTGACATTAAAATTTCTTCAGTTGATGTATTTTCTGCCATCACTGGCCTCAGTACTAGCAAGGCAGGTGGGCCTGATGGGGTCCCTCCTGTTGTTCTCAAGAACTGTGCTTCTGTGCTTACACCCTGCCTAGGCAAACTCTTTCGCCTTTGTCTGTCAACTTGTACCTTTCCTTCTTGCTGGAAGTTTGCTCTCATTCAGCCAGTCCCAAAGAAGGGTGACCACTCCCAACCCTTCAACTATCGTCCAATTGCTTTAACTTCCTGTATTTCAAAAGTTTACGAGTCAATTCTCAATAGAAAATTTTAAGGCATCTCTCCTATCACAACCTTCTTTCCGATCATCAGTACGGGTTCCGTCAGGGACGCTCCACTGGCGATCTTCTCACCTACCTTCCAGACTCCTGGTCATCCTCCTTTCGGGACTTTGGCAAAAGCTTTGCCATTGCACTTGACATCTCAAAGGCTTTCGATCGAGTCTGGCATAAATCTTTGATTTCCAAACTGCCCTCCTATGGTTTCTATCCTTCTATCTGTGCCTTCATCGCTAGCTTCCTTTCTGGTCGTTCTATAGCCGCTGTTGTAGACGACCATCATTCTTCTCCTAGATCTATCAACAGTGGTGTTCCTCAGGGCTCTGTCCTATCACCAACTCTCTTCCTTTTATCCATCAATGATCTTCTAAGCTGTACATCTAACCCTATCCACTCATACACTGATGACTCCACCCTTCACCTTTCCATTCGGTTCCCACAACGCCCATCTCAGCAGTTACTTCAACAAACAAGATATGAGGCTATGGCACATCTAACGTCTGACTTGGCTCGTATCTCTGACTGGGGTAAAAATAATATGGTTGTCTTTAATGCATCTAAGACTCAGTTCTTACACCTATCAACCCGACAAAATCTTCCACAGTTATACCCACTAATGTTTAATAATATTCAGCTTAATCCTGCATCATCCTTGAACATGCTTGGGGTTTCATTTACTCGGGACTTATCTTGGAAAGATCATATTACATCTCTTGTGAAATCTGCTTCCAAGAGATTGGGTGTGCTAAGCCGACTCCACTCTTTCTTTACCCCTGCACAATTGTTGACTCTGTACAGGGTTTTTTTCCGCCCCTGTGTGGAGTAGAACTCTCATGTGTGGGGAGGCTCCCCACATACAGCTCTTCTCAATAGGGTGGAGTCAAAGGCTTTTCGTCTCATTAACTCTCCTCATGTTACTGACTCCCTTCAACCTCTGTCTCTTCGCCGCACTGTTGCATCTTTATCTCTTTTCTATCGCTCCTTTAGTGGTCACTGCTCCTCTGAACTGTCTGCTTGCATTCCTCCACCTCTACGACCGGCGCGTAGCACCCGTCTGGTAGCAAACTCTCATCCCTTTTCTGTCCAACTCTCTAATGCAAGAGTTAACCGTTACTCCCAGTCTTTCATTTATGCAACAGGTCAGCTCTGGAACTGTCTCCCTCTGTCTGTATTTCCTGCTGCCTATGATCTCCAGTCTTTCAAACGCAGTGTGTCCAGGCGTCTCAAAATGATCGGATCTTGAATTTGGCTCTCTATTGTATTTTGTTTTTCTCTTGGAGGGAACTGTTACTGCGGGCTCATAGCCTTTGGTTCCTTAAAAAAAAAAAAAATAGAGGTTATAAAGTCATCCTACAGCCATATCAGTACCAGTACAAAATCATGTCTTCAGTGGACCTACTGTATACTTGTCCCATTAACCCATTTTCCCTCATGGACTCATTTCCCCCTTGAACATAAATTTCCCCATTGCCTGTTTCACCATAGACCGATTTTCCCCCGTGAACCTACTTTCTCATTTGAACCTGTCTTATCCCGTAGACCTAGATTTACCCTGTAGACTTACCTTTTCCCCATGAACCCTTTTTCCCTATGGACTTATTTTGAACCTGTTTTCCCCTGTGGATTTATTTTCCCAGTGAACCTCTTTTCCCTTGAATGAATTTCTGCACGTTCCCCATGGACCTATTATCTCTGTGACCATTTGTTCCCTATGGACCTGTTTTGTTCCCATGGGCACACACCAAATCCCCATATAAACCAGTTTTCTCACATGGACATTTCCACCATGGATCGTTTTTACCCACTTGACCTATGTTTCCACCTGGACTCTCTTCCCTTCAAGGATGTATCCCTTATAGATCTGTTTTCCGACATGGACTTATTCCAGCCATGAACTTATTTACCTCATAGATCTAGTCCCCAGTGGACCTATTTTCCTCTATCCACCCCCATCTCCAACATATGCCTTCTTACTGACCCAGTGAGGTTAGCCCGTCTCCTGCCTGGACCTCCTGGAAGCCACACATCCACCCACCCACACAAAATTCCCACCTACCCACCAAAATAGCCCACCTACCCACCCACAAATCCCAGCCACCCCGACCAAATATCCACCCAACCCTACCGCCCCACCGTGCCTACTCACCCCACCCACTTTGCCCATCCCACACACCGATTCGCCCCCCATACCCACCCACGTCGTTTACTACACTCACTCACTCCACCCTCCCCACCTGTCCACCTACCTCAACCACCCTAACCACCCACCAACCAACTCACCCCACCCAGCCGCCCACTAAGCTACCCACTTGGCCAGCAAGCATGGACCACCAGAAAATTACTTCCAAATTTACACACACACACACACACACACACACACACACACACACACACACACACACACACACACACACACACGCACGCGCACACGCGCGCGCGCAGAGAGGGAGAGAGAGAGAGAGAGAGAGAGAGAGAGAGAGAGAGGGGGGGGGGGAGAGAGAGACCAATACACACGTGATGGGCTCCAGACACACCCAGTACTCTCCCACGTAGTCTGACATGTGATTTTTGAATACGTGAAGTCACATTACTTAGTTTTTGTGTTTCAAAAGTAGGACAAAATTCTAGCATGTTGGCCACGGAGTTCTTAATATGCAGCTTCGTACATCATGGTTAACCTTGGCAGATTTTGGTTGAACAGCCTTATTACAGCTGCATGCGAAAGCATGAGGAGGTTATCCCTTTGATTTGGTTTGTCTGTCTCTCTGTCTATCTGTCGGTCTGGAAGATTATGGAAAATCTACTGGATGGAATAACGTTAAATATGGCATAATGATATAGTACCATCCAAGAAACAGCTGATTAATTCAGAGACGAAAAGGGTCATAGATCAAAGATCATGGACAAGGTTGACTTAAATAGCTTGATCTGTGTGATAAAACATGGCGGAAGGGCTGAGGAGACAGGAAAAGATGAAGTGATTCAGTTTTGAGATAAATATGTCAAAGTAACAGGTCACAGAGCAAGGTCAAACGTTCAGTTCCTTAGCTCTAATGGTGTTGGCTGTTTGGATCGTGCATGGTGAAGGGGATTAAGGTACGCAGGGTATAAAATCCTTCTGTTTTCAGAGAAAAATGGGCCAAAGGTCAAGATTACAGGGTAAGGTCATCTTCAAAGCTTTTGATCCGATTTGGACCAAACGTTCTGGAATGACTTAGGGTGAGGTAAGAATGAAATAAATATTATCAACGGAAATGTCTCTCTCTCTCTCTCTCTCTCTCTCTCTCTCTCTCTCTCTCTCTCTCTCTATATATATATATATATATATATATATATATATATATATATATATATATATATATATATATATATTGTTACGGAACAGAGAAAGATAATGTACACTTTAAGTGAGAATACGAAGAGTCACTACTGTCCCGTAAAGTTCCAGGTTCAAAACAAAAGAGTTAGGTAAAATTACAAGTTAAAGTTTAATGCTTAAATTAACAACAAAACATTCAGGACTCATAAGGATAATGTAATGGCAAATAAACAGGTTAAATATATGGTTAACTGCAATAGCCTCTATTAACACGAAATTAGCAAGAGTAAATTTATCTAAGTCAGCCCTGATGAAATGAGATACCAGATAATACTCAGTGAATGCCAGATAAATAATTACAGATACAAACTATTATCAAAAATGACTGACATAAAGATCCATACATGAATTACAAAAACTTCACTAAGCCTACAAATTAAACTTATGCTATACAGTACAAGAAAAAATGCAACAACAGTTATACTCAAATTACACACAGCTGCTAGATGGTTGGAGACTTCTTGAGCACTCACAATAATAATATCTGTACAGGGGAGGACAGAGATGTGAACAAAATGAGGAGCAGATCTAAGTGGCAATGATGCAGAGACTGAGCTCATTATATAGGGGCCGGCAGAGCCTGATACAACTTGTAAGAGGACGCGCAAATGAAAGCCATGGGGACATAGAGTTCACAATCCCGCTCTGGACAACAGAGAGAACGACTTACTCTACTATAACGGTAGAAGGGGGGGACTGAGGCAGAACACGCTCGTGATCAAACATGCAGCAACTGTGCGTTAAAATTACACAAAGGATGATGAAATCATAGGCTATGTAACACCTCCCCACAAAGAAAAAGAAATTTACAAAGGAAATTTCTTATTACTCTAAACAATCTGTCTAAAGTCTAGATAAGCAATCTGCAATAACATTTTCTTTCCCCTTGACATGTTGTATGTCTAATGAATACTCCTGAAGAAGTAGACTCCATCTTGCCAATCTCCGATTTTTATCTTTAAACTTACTAAGGAATTTCAGTGGGTTATGATCGGTATAAATGACTATGGGGTCAAAACCAGAACACAAATAAAATGAAAAATGCTGTAAACCCAAAATCAAGGCCAAAAGCTCTTTCTCAATAGTTGAGTAGTTCTTTTGAGGTGGAGTGAACTTCTTACTGTAATAAGATACAGGATGTTCAATACCCTGATCATCCTCTTGCAGCAAAACAGCCCCAGCTCCTGTATCACTTGCATCAACAGCCATCTTAAAAGGCTTAGCAAAATTTGGAGTAGCGAGCACTGGCTGACTTAATAGAATAGCTTTAAGTTTGTTGAAAGAGGATTCACAGTTATCGGTCCAGACAAATTCAACTCCCTTTTTCAGTAGGTCTGTAAGTGGTGATACAAGAATTGAAAAGTTAAGAACAAATCTCCTGTAATAACCTACCATTCCCAAAAATCTTTGTAGCTCTTTCCTACTTTTAGGTCTGGGAAGATCACTTATAACCTGAACCTTAGCTCCTGGTGGTGCAACATGTCCATCACCAATTACATACCCAAGGTACTGAACTTTAGCTTGACCAAACTCACACTTTGATAAATTAGCTACAAGATTAGTATGAACTAAACGGTCAAGAAATTTACTGACATGGCATAGGTGATCTTTCCAGTTGTCACTGAAGATTAATACATCATCATTATAAACAACACACCCTGCCAAACCCTCTGTTACAACATTCATGAGCTTCTGAAATGTGGCTGGTGCATTCTTCATACCATACGGCATTACAGAACATGCAAAAGCCTTTCCAAGTGTTACAAAACATGAGATCTCCCTAGCACGTTCAGTCATAGGTACTTGCCAGTATCCCTTTAACAAATCAAACTTACTTATGTACCTAGCCTTTCCGATCTTGTCTATGCAATCTTCCACACGAGGGAGAGAGTAAGTGTCTGTTTTGGTTATCTGATTAACACGTCTGTAGTCGATGCAAAGCCTCTGTGACCCACCTGGCTTAGGGACTAGAGTGACAGGAGAACTCCACTCGCTCTGACAGGGCTCAATCATCTTGTGGTCCAACAGGTAGCCAAGCTCCTTCTGGATGAGAGGAACTTTCACTGGGTTCACACGGTAAGGAGGCAATTTAATTGGCTTTGCGTCTCCAACATCGACATCATGCATCAACACAGTGGTTCTTCCTGGAGTGGCACGGAACACTTGCGGGTACTCCTGCAGTAATGCCGAAAACTCCTGCCTTTCCTTGGGTGGTAGATGAGAAAGCTTAGTCTGGAGATCATTCATGATATCAGGATTCTTCCCCAAACTATCACTCAGGCTCATACTGCATGGGAGAGCTTCACTTGCAGACTCGGGTGGAACAGCTACAGTGCAGACTGGATTATTTTCATCCCGCTTGTGATATAAATTTAGCATGTTGATGTGACATAGTTGCTTGCTCTTTCTACGATCTGGTGTGGCGATGACATAGCTGACATCACTGAGTTTCTTCTCCACGAAATAAGGGCCACTAAACTTGGCTTGAAGAGGTTGCCCATGAACTGGTAGCAGAATCAAAACCTGATCTCCTGGCTGAAAGTGGCGTAACCTGGACTTCTTGTCATACCAAGTCTTCATCTTCTCCTGAGCAGCTCCTAAATTCTCTCTCGCCAGCTGTAAAGCAGTGGACAGCCGTTCTTTGAACTTCATCACATACTCCAGCAGGTTGACGTCATCTTCCTCCGACAGCCAGCATTCCTTGAGTAGCTTAAGGGGTCCTCTTACTTCATGGCCAAACAGTAGTTCAAAAGGTGAGAAGCCCAGTGATTCATTTGGAGATTCTCTTGCAGCAAACACAACGAATGGAAGACCTTTATCCCAGTCTTTCTGATGTTCCAAACAGTATTTCTTGAGCATCGATTTGAGTGTTTGATGATATCTCTCCACCGCTCCTTGGGTCTGGGGATGGTAAGCTGAAGACGTGATCTGGGTGATGCCCAACTCTTTCAGAGACTGCTTGAAAACATTTGACATGAAATTACTTCCTCGGTCTGACTGTACCTCCTTGGGCAGACCAAACTTTGTGAAGAACCCTAGCATTTCCTTAACCACGTTCTTTGCTGAGATGTTTCTAAGTGGAATGGCTTCAGGATAACGAGTAGCCATATCAATCAGGGTCAACACATAAGAAAATCCTGAAGAAGTCTTAGGAAGAGGGCCCACAATATCCACCAACACACGGGTGAAAGGCGCCTCAAAAGGAGGAATGGGAACTAGAGGTGCAACCTTTTCGGTCTGATTACACTTCCCCACAACTTGACAGGTGTGACAAGACTTACAATACCAGGAAACATCCCTGAAGATACCTGGCCAGTAGAAGTGTTTCAAAATGCGTGCCACAGTCTTCCTCACTCCAAGGTGTCCTGCCAAACTGGAATCATGAGCCACTCTAATGATATCCTGCCTACAAACACGAGGGATGACAACTTGATGTACAACCTCCCATTCACAGTCGGCTGATGCTGTTGGGGGTCTCCACTTCCTCATAAGTACTCCTGACTTTACATAATAACAAGTAGAAGCACCGGCTGATTCCTTCCTCACTGCAAGCAGAGTTAGCTAGACCTTTCAACTCAGGGTCAGCAACCTGCAACATAACCAACTCTTGACGAGACAAATTATCAACACTACGGGGTACTGCCTCATCTGGTGAGTGGTCCAAATTAGCAAGAAAAGTGTCAGCTAGGATAACATCATCATCATCATCATTATCCTCTAAATCACCAGTAACTTTAGACTTAGACCTAGTGACAGCACATGCAGGGAACACATCAGGGACATCACAATCCTGGGACGCAGCCACTGGCTCACTAGACAACTGAGGAGCTGGACACACTTGACTTCCACCAATATCATTTCCAAGTAAGAAAGTTACACCTGACATTGGGAGTGTCTCAACCAACCCAACCATAACGGAACCATTAACAAAACCAGACTCTAAATTCACTCTGCACAGAGGGACAGAGAAGTAATTATTCCCTACACCTTGTAAGATTACAGTTTCATCAGAGGAATTAAAATTAGAGCCTAGAACACTGGTCAGCATAAGGGATTGGCAAGCACCTGTATCACGATATATTTGAACTGATTTCCTGTCATTACTGTCCAGAGGACTGACAAAACCATCAGACAGGAAATTAGCACATGAACTCTTGAGAGTGTCACCCACGTTACTGCTCAAAAGAGGAGCTCCATCATGAGAATTTAAGTTACCCCTCAAAGCAGGTTTAGTTAACTCAGTTAAAGAATTCTGGGAACTCTCAAGAGTGGACACTAGACCAATTGACTGAATATTTAAAGACTCCTTTTTGTTCACATCACGCTGTCTCCTGAAACATCTCTCCGTAGTATGACCAAGCTTACTACAATAAGTACATTTACTTTTCTGAAATCTAGAGGTGAAGCTGGTATTTACTTCCTGAGAAACATCATCCTTATTCTCTTTCCTGTTACCTGTACTCTGAGTAGAGGCAACGTACTTACTCTCAGCTTTCCCTTTTTCTCTAGAATATCTCTTGTGAGTGAGAACATACTCATCAGCTAAAACTGCAGCATCAGACAAATTATCTATTATTTTCTCATCAAGATATAGGCTTACATCTTTATAAATACACCTTTTGAAGTCCTCCAGCAAAATCATCTGCTTAAATTTACCAAAATCAGAATCCACATTCTTAGAATTTAACCACTGCTCTAACAGATCTTCTTTGATTTTTGCATACTCAACATGGGATTGCTTATCTTGCTTGTAAGTTGTCCTAAATTTTACTCTATAGGCTTCAGGAACAAGCTCATAGGCCTTAAGAATCAAGCTCTTAACTACATCATAATTATCACATTGATCCTGAGGCAAAGATGCATAAGTTACTTGAGCTTTACCGGTGAGAACAGTTTGAAGGAGTACTGGCCAATACTCCTTAGGCCAATTAAAACCTGTAGCTACCCTCTCAAACAACTGAAAATACTTTGTTAAATCAGATTCATTAAAAGGAGGGACAAGTTTAACATTTTTAGCCACATCAAAATCATCAGAGCAAGATGATCCAGTTCCACCTTGTTTCATGCGATACTCATGGTCTGCCTGAATCCTAGCAAGTTCAACTTGTGCGTGAAACTCAGCCTCCTTAACATCAGCCTCCTTAGCACGTGCTTGAAATTCAGCTTCCTTCACACGAGCCTCCTGCGGGGCTAGCTGTAACTTAGCTAATTCAATCTGCGTTTGCTCATTTGGAGGAGTTACATTAAACAAGCTTTTATTAATCATGCCAACAATTTGATCTTTAGAATGATGAGAGTGAACTGCAATTCCCAATTGTTGAGCAACAAGCTTAAGTTCATTCTTTGTTCTGTTTTCTATATCACACACTGTTTGCACATTTGACAAAAAATCTTTGGCTTCATCAAGTGTAGAAATAGTAGCCATCATGAATATATCACAGTCACAAAATATCAAACAATATCCTTATGATAATATCCTGAATATCCTGATATGAGGTCGCCAAATTTATGTTACGGAACAGAGAAAGATAATGTACACTTTAAGTGAGAATACGAAGAGTCACTACTGTCCCGTAAAGTTCCAGGTTCAAAGCAAAAGAGTTAGGTAAAATTACAAGTTAAAGTTTAATGCTTAAATTAACAACAAAACATTCAGGACTCATAAGGATAATGTAATGGCAAATAAACAGGTTAAATATATGGTTAACTGCAATAGCCTCTATTAACACGAAATTAGCAAGAGTAAATTTATCTAAGTCAGCCCTGATGAAATGAGATACCAGATAATACTCAGTGAATGCCAGATAAATAATTACAGATACAAACTATTATCAAAAATGACTGACATAAAGATCCATACATGAATTACAAAAACTTCACTAAGCCTACAAATTAAACTTATGCTATACAGTACAAGAAAAAATGCAACAACAGTTATACTCAAATTACACACAGCTGCTAGATGGTTGGAGACTTCTTGAGCACTCACAATAATAATATCTGTACAGGGGAGGACAGAGATGTGAACAAAATGAGGAGCAGATCTAAGTGGCAATGATGCAGAGACTGAGCTCATTATATAGGGGCCGGCAGAGCCTGATACAACTTGTAAGAGGACGCGCAAATGAAAGCCATGGGGACATAGAGTTCACAATCCCGCTCTGGACAACAGAGAGAACGACTTACTCTACTATAACGGTAGAAGGGGGGACTGAGGCAGAACACGCTCGTGATCAAACATGCAGCAACTGTGCGTTAAAATTACACAAAGGATGATGAAATCATAGGCTATGTAACAATATATATATATATATATATATATATATATATATATATATATATATATATATATATATATATATATATATATGTATATATATATATATATATATATATATATATATATATATATATATATATATATATATATATATATATATATATATATATATATTTCACCATCCACTCACTCGATGTAGTGCTGCTCTCGGGTGTCTGCCCTTTCTTCTCCATCCTTCTTTCCTTCCATTCTCTTCTGTCTTTCTTTCCTTCATTCTTTCCTTGTCCTTCTGCCTACGGGTGACTTTACACTCCCTCTTCTGTCTTTCTTTCCTTCATTCTTTCCTCTTCCTTCAGCCTGTGGGTGACTCTACACTGATTGACAAGCCAAATGGTTTCGTGTACACCAGGAAACCATTTACTACGCTGGGTGGTAACCATATAACCAAATTATGGCGCCTGGTGGTTTAGTGGGTAAAAATTGCGCTCCAATCGGATTGAACCGGTGAAGGTTTATCTCCAGGGGGTGGTTGGGGTTGATTGCTCATGTAATGCCACTCAGGGATGAGTGAGGCTGGTCACTCTCATCTTAAATGTCGGGACCAACTGCCTAGCCCTGAGCTCCTACGCCCCTCATGGGGTAATGTAGGATTGGATGATGGATGGATGGAATATATATATATATATATATATATATATATATATATATATATATATATATATATATATATATATATATATATATATATATAGTAGAGAGAGAGAGAGACAGACAGACAGACAGACAGACAGAGACAGGGACAGACAGGCTCATTGATAAAGACATAGGTATTGATATACAGAGATATAAAGGTGGGGATAAAAAGTTAGACAGATCCATCGATACATAGATAGACAGATAGATAAAGAAAATTCGCGTGCAAATTCGAGTAAAACTTGGCATTTTTGTGGTGTGTTTATTAAAGAGTAAATAGATGCGTTCAGTGCAGACTGATTTTCAAAAGGCAACCAGCACTGATGAACGACCACACATTAGTTGGAAACACACGGAATTTTAAAAGAAAAAATTGAAGTAAACAAAGGTAAGAGACAGGTGTGGCGGAGCGAGTGGAAGCACTGCTTAGCTTGAGTTTACTCAGCCGCCTACTTGTGTGCTACCCTCTTCTTCATACCCTGCCAAGCTGTCATGTAGAACGAGCGTCAATTACTTATGTCAGTTTTGCTCTTAGAAGAAAATCTGAATGTAAATAATGGTATTTTGTCGGATATATCCCAACAAGCCAGCATTAATTGAGATGACATTTACTAAGAAAGTAGGACAAATGGCCCAAGAAAAAAGAGTAATTGAAGTTGAGGTCTACGATAAATATAAAAATTACACAGTTGATCTGGCTTCCACATACGTACTGCACCACATATTGTACCAAGCGAAGATTACTACGGCCCGACACGCTGATGTGACATGTATGATTGTTCTGCGGACAGCTCTGATATTTTAGGGACGTGGACCGTCTGGTTTGCCTCATCTCATTTTCAGCACCAGCACAACGCTGGCCACACCTAACTTCACTTTCAAAGCTACCACACCTTACATCTCGGACAACTCGAGCAGCATATATTTAGTCAGTTATCACCTCAATCAACACAGCAAGAGCAGCCTAGACCACCTTCCTTGAACATCGACAAGCAAGTTCATTGTCTATTCACACAAAGAGACATAGCTAGCAGGATCATATTATTTATTCTATATGTAGTGCAATCGATGATCGGAAAACTATAACCCTTCAAGAATGACAACAGAGTCCTAAGCCACACAGTGATATGCCTAGTAGAATCAGCAGACCACCAGAGCAACACAGTCCTAACCAAAATAAGGGAAGGGACTACCAAATATATTAACGATTGATATCCTGTCGTAACTTTTTTTTTTTTTTTTTTTGTCAGGAAGGACTTCAGACATGGAAATATTCTGCACTTTCTTTTCCTTGTTCTTCCTTTCCCCAGAATCAGGGTTATGACAGGGAATTCATCATCAAGATGTGAATACCTTCCAAGTTCTTTGAGCCTCGCAGCTCAAAAAATGAGAAACATTTACAGAAGTATAAAATGAGAATAAAGATCGTTCAACGGCTGACTAATACAAGCAAGTTCCTTTTTGACTGTCTAAACTACATATAGAACAAAGTTTGATAAAACTGAGAAATTTATGGTAACTGCCCATCATACGGAGTGTCAGTCACCACTCCAGCGCTTAATGGATGCCATCCTCACTAGATTCCCTTAGTATATGTTTACCTGCGTTGTGATACGTCAAATATACGAGAACAACGCGTGCTTATTTTCCTGTTCTTCGTTTCCACTGGCTAGTCTACAACGCCCACCACCATCCCACATCCTCCTGCTCATTCCTCTCCACCTACCCATCCCTTTTCTCTTCCCTCGCATCGAACTTGTCAGAAGCATCTATAACTTAGACCTCCCGCCAACGCCGCCTATCATAGAACTCTCGTCTTCAAAGGGTGTATTTGTTTCGTTCCGTTCCACTATTCAGCTCCATCTAAACCTATCTCACCCAATCATTTCTGCTCTCCCCACCCATCGCATATTTCTCTAAAATGTACCTTTCCGGCCTACCTTTAACACGTATCTTTACAGTATATGCAGTACTTCCCCTGGCATACCCTATCAGCCACTGCCATCCCAGGCTATCTTGCTGACTCCTTTCTGTCCATCCTATCCATTTATTATAAAAATGGCTGCGTCAATTACTTGGGTACTTACAACGTCCATACTGACAGAGAATATTTTCATCAGCGTAGCATGACACACCACCAGCTCACTCCATCCTACTGTTTGTCTCCACTCACCCCAAACAGTCCTGAAAAACCTGGAATGACGTAGTTCAAAAACCATTTTTCCGAGAGCGATGATCTGAAGCAATCTTTATTTACCAGAATCGATCTGATGGGCCTCTATGGACCTGAAAGGATCTGGAGAACCTGGGCTGTAATACGGTATCTAATATAAAACTGCACTGATAGCACTGATTATTGGCACACGCCTGCTTAGGAATAACTGGAAGCGACCTAATTTACCCTCTTGAATCTGGTGATATATTCCTTTGGTTTATGACTTTATTAATGTTAGGAGAGACCTTTTGTAATGCAAGGGGGAACTTAAGTTATATTTAACTCTTCCTCCCCCGTCCCCCATCCCCACTTTCCAACCCCCCCTCCAAAAAAAAAATCCTCTAAGCTGCTTAAAATTGCTTGGATTTAACATGAATGAAACAAGACAAGTAATCAGACTGATGAGGCTAAGCTACGTTAATGTGATGGACCTGGGTGAACTGAGATAGTCCTGAATTAATCTGCTTGCTGTAGAACATGGCTGAAATGAACTAGGTGACTAGAATGAACCTAAACTGGCATGAATAAATATGACTGGACAGGAAGTGATTTGACTGGGCTTAACTGGATGCCAAGGCCCTGTATGGATATAACTGAACCCGAATGGCCCAAACAGGCCTGAATTGACCTTAATGAGTGCAAAGGACCTGAACACACCTAAATGACCTGAAGGTGCCTAAATGCATCTGAAATAGACCTAATTGGACTTGAATTACCCTAAAGTCACCTCGAACGACCTTACAAAACAGAAGAGGTTCATTCTGGCAATTGCCCTCCTTCATGAAGAGGTCCAATCGGGCAGCAGACCTCACCCTGACTGATACGGATGCAATATTGTTCTCATGTTTTGTATAGTATCATATGTCCTGTAATACAGAGGAAAACTCACTATTTTGTATTAGTACCTAAATGACATATCCTTGATGTGTTTAATTATTGGGGGGGGGGGGCTACACCAGTGGTTCTTAAACTTTTTCGTGCAGCAGACCCCTTTTATTAAAACTAATCATGTGGAGGACCCTTAAGTGTGAGTAGATTTTCCTTCTACCATATCTCTAGAGTTTGAAGGTGTTTGTAGGCTATAATACACTAAAATTGTTACTGAATTATTTATTAATGGCTTAACTTGAACATAACTGTTCAAATTTTACTTTACATAACTGTCATAACATTATTCAATTTACAATTTATTACTTGTTTTATCTTACACTCAAATTAGCCTGCGGACCCCTTGGACCTCTGGGGGTCCGCGGACCACACTTTAAGAAACACGGGGTTAGACCGTCCATCCCTGAGGCCCAGCAGTAGTGCAACACATAGCACCTTGTTTGTTTAGTCTGCTGTAATGCGTTTACTCTAACCTGACAAAGATCCATAACCCCTTCCAGCTCGATTGATGGTCAGTTGTAGTTAGAACTGAGGGCAGGATTTGACTAAGGAGACTCATTCCTACATCACAACAAAGGCTCAACAAATTTCATGCAACCACAACTTAGTAATCAAGCTGTGGAGTGGTCCGGTTCCGTCAGATGAAATCAAACCGAGTATAATAGTACTGTATCATTATTATGCATTTCACTTCAATGTGGAAGGAATAAACAATTTTGTTCAGCTTCAATATCGGATCATAAGTGACCATTGTACATTGTCAGGAAAGCATTTGATTAATTCGGTAAGAAATGACTGAATTTTTATGTTTCAACTCACATTCATATCCGAAAGGTGTTGGAGGTAGAGGTATGAGAACGGGGAGAAGAGTGCACTAAGTGGGAAATGAGGCCAGGTATTTGGAAGAAGTGGATAAGGAGCAGTACATTGTCTCTGTAGAAGTTGTATCATAATATCTGTTCCGTAATAATAACCTATTTGTCCGGCCGTATGTGAATGTGCATTGACAGCTGCCTGAGGAACTATACATCTATCAGCTACTTCTAATGGTGATGGAGAAGGACACCTTCATGCGGTGGCACTGATACAGTCGAGATGTTCTTGCTGCCCATTTATACAAATGTCGCTCACTTCCCTCCCTGTCCTCAGGAAGGGAGTATGATGACTGCCGGAAACTGGCAACCTGTAGTCCACAGGACTCGCGTCTAGATAAGGCAAGGGGCTCAGCGACAACAACCACAACTATAGCAGCAGCAGCAGCAGCAGCAAAAACATTAACTGTTATCACATGTCAGTATAACCTGAAGTGCAACATGTAAGAATGTAAGCATAATATAACACAATACTATGTAATTAATGTATATAGCTATAGGTAACAATATGTAGAACAGGTAGTTGTGTCTGAGTCCTCCAGGAAGAGTTAAAGAACACATCCCCTTGCCTAGAAGAACCAGGAGTGTCAATTCACACAATGTATATCCACATCCCTTGTTGTCCCAGACCATCAAGAATTCTTAAGCCATACGATGTATCTCATACTTCCTCGTAGTCCAGACGTACAAGAATTTCATGACGTATCCAAAACACGTGGAGTAACCAGCCCTAGCCAGTTAGTCCACGTGATAGGAAATTTACCATACACATCCTTCCCACGCTCTATATCATGTTGGAGAGATTCCCTTCAGAGCAGAAGGGGGTTAGAGAGAGAAAAAGGAGAGAAGTCTAGTGAGAAGGTCCAACGTTAGTATCACGTTCTACTAAACTGGAGTTCATCTTTTTTTATAACTTTGTGTAATAAACTTTGTAACCCGAGAGTGTTGTAACTCACTTCGTCTCACTACTTAATTTTGGCTGAGCTTAATGATCCATAATCAAGTGCCCAATCTCACTACAAGTACCTAAAACTACGCTATCGAGATTGGTGGCCAGATAACCTTGTCTGTATAATTACACCCCTCGGCAACGTCTACTTACATTTGTGGCAGCGGTGGGATCGAACCTACTACCCTCACTTGCATTGGTAGCAGCGGTTCACTTATGCCTTACGAGTTTATACTACGATATCTACCTCACTACGTTCACTGAGAGTGGTGGCGAGCTGTAAACGAAGCCGATTAACGTCTCAATCACAGCAGTCTACGACTAAGCACAAATTGGTCACTTCACGCAATCAAACAAAAAACAAACAAACAAAGCACAGAGAGAGAGAGAGAGAGAGAGAGAGAGAGAGAGAGAGAGAGAGAGAGAGAGAGAGAGAGAGAGAGAGAGAGAGAGAGCAGGCGTAACATCAACGCAGCTTAACTTCGTCCCTAATCGCTCCTATATCACAACTCCACGATTACGAGAAACAGTATCAACGATAAACTACGTCTATCAACAGCTCTACAAGCGTGCAAGTTAATCTCAACAAGTAAGGAAAATCAAACACTACAAGACGAAGAAGTAAACAAGGAAAGAAGAAAGTGCATCTGTGTGTTGACCCAACTTCAGCACATTTTCTCCCTCCTTGAACCAACACCACCCTCCACCACGACCTCCACCTTCTCCATCCCCAACAACCCCCACCATTTTCTTCACCATCACCACCACTACAGTGAGGCAAGCAGCTCAGCATTGTCATCCTTTGCTTAAGTCATCATAACCCGTCAATCACTCCGAGTGCCTGACAACACCAGCCTGCCATCCTGCATCTGCCTGCCTGCCAGCCTGTCTGCCTACACTAGCAACGACACCGAGTGCTGACTTTGTCATATCAGGACCTGACCTACCTCAACCAAACCCTAATTGACGTGTGTAACATCTGACCACCACCAGGAAGAAGAGAGCAAGTGTCTTGACCCCAGATAATCAACATTCAACAAACACCACGACTGTATCTCCACTGCTATTCTAGTGAGTTGATTTATTCAAACCAAGGTTGTATTAGTTAACACTACCAATTACATAACTATCCCAAAAATACTATCACTTAGTTAACGAACCAGGCTAGCTATATATATATATATATATCATCATAAATATTTCAAACTACACAGTGAGAGACAATTACACGATTTGCACTTACATATGTGTTTTATAATTTTAATTTTATAAGCAATCAAGAGAAAGGTAAAATATGATTCATTGTATAATTTCATTATGCAAAATAAAGATCCACAATTAGTGCCCAAAGGATCAACATTAACAGTGACAAATACCCTGACACAAACACCAGAAAACGATCAACAAAATATAAATTCCGAAACACCACCAGAAACACAAGAACGAGCGGAAAACCAGCCTCAGGAAACAAAACACACTAGATAAAGAACAGCAAACAGATGCAATTTACGCTGAAGTAAATGACGATGACACATAGTCAGGAATATCAGATGTAGATAGTGAACTTTATAAAATTTTACTTCTAGTTTACTATAACTTTGACCATAGAGTATTAAGGTCAGGGAAAACATATAAATTGCCTGTAAATGACGATTGAAAGAAAAACACGGTAGAGATGGCTACTGTAGATGAAGCAAGTACTAGTGCATTACCTCCTCCACAAAATCCCAGTAATATTCCATTGCCAGTATATATTTCTCTTGAAGACAATAAACTACCAAAATTCTCTGGTACAGAAAAAGATAAGATTGACATAAAGACACTTACTGAACAATGTGAACAGTATTTCATTAGGAGACACATTACAGAGGAGAAAGGAAAAATACAGTAACTGTTATTTTTCAGCTAGAATAAACCAAGAACGATGCCCAGCAGAATTCTCTGGAGGCAAGAATTTTCTTGGTGGTATAATCCCAGAATTACACAAAATTGTAGACCTACTTAGGCAAACACACTCAGGCTCAGATCTAGGGGAGATTACAGCAGATATTTCCACCATTAAGAAGACCCTTTTATCTAGCCTAGAAAACTCAGACTGGGTAACAGAGGATGGTAATATATCACCAGTTCATGTCGTTGACATCATTGGCTACATAGCAGGCCTATGCCAATTTCCTGACAGGATATTAAAAATTTCAAAAACCATCCCATATAATCCAAGGATGAGTTTACTTGATTTCATTTATGAGGTGGAATGAAACTGCAGTAAGGCTGGTGTGACTGACACATCACAGGCAAACAGGACAGGGATCAAAGTGCCAGAAATCGTAGCAGGGATAAATAAGTCAAGTCCTGGCAAGGACCAGGGACAATCTCGACCACTTCAGAAACAAGCACACAGTCAGGTTCCTCAAGGACTCGTTCCCGCACACCAGGTAACAGGGTGGTACAAAAGCCTGGCCGAAGTCCCAGTAGACATCGATCGGCACAAAGACAAGCAAATGGAAGATCATCTCATAGGTCGAACTCAAGTAACACTCTCTGTTACTATTACGCAAAGCCTGGTCACACATAATCGGAGTGTTACATTAAAACGAAAGAAGATAGGCAAAAGGCAAGAGGTTTCGAGGCATTTTGCAGATGTCATAGGTCCACCGGACATTGGACCTCAGATTGTAGAACGACAGAAAAAATGTTATCCATCTACAGGTCGGGGGAAGATCGTACCAGCACAAAAGACGACGACACATAATACACCCCAAAAAATAAAGTCAACATAGGAAGTCTCTTTGGAAATTAATGCATTTTGGTCTCTGCTTTATGTGAGGAGGAAGAGATTTCATTATTTTTGGATTCTGGCTCACCAGTGAATTTAACAGCGCAAGATGAGTTAGAAAGAATTTTTAGAAATAGAAGAAAAGTGACGTTTTTGGAAAACTCAGACTTAAATTTATACACAGTGGATGGTAAGAAATACCAGTTATTGGTATGACTGAGTTAAACGTGAACTTCACAGGGACCATAAAACCATTCACTACCACCTTTTACGTAGTGGAAAAAATTTTCAATTAGAGATTTGCTGCTTGGACTAAACACAATGAGAACACAAAATATAATACTGATGCCACATTTCAACGGAATTCATTATGACAGCGAATTCACTGAGGAAATTTCATCTCATAATACATCCAGCAGTTATAGGAAAACTAGCGTCACAAGAACGATTACACACAAAATCAAAATGGGGGAGTCCTACGTACAACTTCTCAAAGAAAATGGGCGCTTAGACCAGCTGCCACAACCCAACCCCCACCCCTCACTCACTCACTCACAGTGCAAACGTGACTCACCCACTTACCCAGCCAGCATTAATTATGATATAAATTTACCACCAAAATCATTCATGAAAGTTACGATTAAGAGTAAATTGAGAAATTGTAATGTCATTGCATTAGAAGAGACGGTTAGAATAAATGGCCTTTTGATAAAGAGCGTCCTGTGCTGAATGAATGACAAAGGTGAGACGAATGTCATTTTAGTTAACAATATGATTGGAGATGTGAAGATTAGGAAAGGAACCTGTATTTGTAGGTTAGAAATTTGCCCAGCTCCGATACGCGAAGTGACAGTAGCAGGGGCGTCGAGCAGAGTAAACTCGTCAGGCAGAGTGCATAGAGGAGAATTTGATTTACTTAGGTCAGTTCAACGTAGAAAACGACATCCTAGATCTGTTAGAGAAACACAGACAAACGGTAGCATTACCTGGAGAACAATTAGGGTGTACTAACCTGATTACACACAAGATTAATGTACATTCGGACACACAACCGGTATATATACCAGCTTATAGGGTGGCGCATTCACAACGCACTCTGGCAAATCAGTATGTTTAGGAAATGTTAAAACTAGATATTACTGAACCATCTGTCTCCCCGTGGAATGCCCCATTATTTTTCGTGCCCAAACGAAACGGAGAAATGCGTGCGGTAGTAGATTACCGTAAATTAAATCAGCACACAATCCCTGACCGGTTTCCTATGCCATTGTTAAGTGACGTCTTACAAAATATTGGACCAGAAAATAATGTATTTTCCACAATCGATTTGCTCAACGGCTATTACCAAATTAGCCTTGAGCAAGAATCACGCAAATACGCTGCTTTTTCCACGAATACAGGACACTACCAATATAAACGAATGCCTATGGGGTTGAAGACAGCACTAGACACTTTCCAGCGACTGATGAATTACGTATCGTCTGTAATGCTGAGAAAAGCAATATTTGTGTATCTAGATGACATTATCATAACTACTCTAAGTACAGACGAACATCTACAGAAACTAGACCAGCTCCTACAGAAGCTTGCTGATGCTGGCTTAAATATTAAGTTGTCTAAATGCAAATTTTACTTTAATGAAATAAAATTCTTAGGCCATAGATTAGATGTCCAAGGTATTCACATGTCTGAAAACAAAATACAGGCGGTAAGGAATTTCCCAGAACCAGAAAATATACTGTAGATGAAGTAAGACAGTTTGGGGGCTAGCTGGTTATTACCGCTCCTTTATTAGCCAATTCTCTCATATAGCACAACCGATATTCATTCTACTAAAAAAGGATGCTGTATTCCAGTAGGAAAAGGAACAAAAATTTGCATTCCATGAATTAAAGATAAACTTACATGCGCACCACGCCTTGCCTATCCTAATTTCACAGAACCATTCATAATTTGCACAAATGCCTCCCTTAAAGGTTTAGGTGCTGTATTGAGGCAAGAGGATAAACGAGGCAAATATCAACCCATTGCTTTTGCCAGAAGACAAATAAATGGAACAGAGAAAAACTACTGTACAACAGACTTTGAAACCCTAGCAGCAGTATTTGCGCTACAGAAATCTCGTTACCTCGTGTACGGATACGAAATTCACCTATACACAGACCACAAGCCTCTCGTGGGCATGTTCCAAGAAAAAACTCCTCTCTGGGAGGAGAGCACGATGGAAATGTAAAATCCAGATTGCAATGTAAATATTCATTACATAAAAGGTAAAGTAAATTTAGCTGCCGATGCCTTATTACCAAACCCGTTAGCCAATGTTGCTACAAGAAGTCCACGGGAATCACTCTCCAACAATGATGAAACAATCTCCACAAATCAAGAAATTTCACAGGCACAAAGACAGGACCCAGTATGGTCTAAAGTAATATATCATCTCGAGTCAGGTGATGATATACCATTACCCAAGTTACAGGTACCACTTAAACAATTCACAGTGGTAAACAATGCCTTATATAGGGTAAATCCAGGACAAATAAATCAGAAAAAATAATAGGCAGTTAGTTATTCCTAGCACAATGATACCTCACATTTTAAGGGTAACACACGATAGTTCACATGCAGGGCATCCTGGCAAGGACAGGACAGTCAGGCAGGCCCGGATGTCATATTATTGGCCAACGTTGCGCAAAGACATACATAATCTCATAGACAGATGCGAGTCATGTGCGAAACATAAAGGTTACACATTATCACCTTCACCTATAGGACAATATCCTGTACCTAGACAACCGTGGGACACTGTCGCGGTTTATTTACTTAAATTACCGTTAAATACTAATCACAATCAGTATCTTTTTGTTGCAACTGATCACTTCTCACGATTTGTGATCTTGGTTCCAATTAAGGATAAAACAGCAGAAACAGTCGCACGGGTATTCATTGATAGTGTGATCTGTAGGTTCACCACACTGAAGGTGCTAATAAGCGACAACGGTGGTGAATTTAACTCTTGAAATTTTACAAGAAATGTGTAAACAATACACTATAAAGAAAGTTAATATCTTGGCCTACCATCCAGCTTCCAATGGATTGGTGGAAAGGCAGAATAAAATAAATATTAGATGTACTACGGCACATTCTCAATGAAAATTACACAAACTGGGATGACTGGATCCCCAGAGTTGAAGCATCACTTAACTGTGCAATTAATAAATCAATAGGAGATAAACCTCATTCCATTATTTACGGGTCAGACAAACGTCTCCTTTACGAGACGTTAGAAGGCGAGCAAATTCCCATATATTATTATGACGATTATCCTAAACTTCGCTTACGTAAATTTCAAGAAATACACACAAAAGTAAAGAAACAATTAGCGATGTCCAAGGAGGATATAACAGAATCATTTAATAAGGAGGCAAAAGAATCAAATATCACCATAGATGATATTGCCTACAGCCTCATTCCCACTAGAAATAACAAACTGTCACCTAAATTTGAAGGCCCATACAGGGTAATCAAGAGAAGAGACAATAAGGTAGTGATTAAGTCACTATCGAGTGACGAAGAAAAAGAAACATATATTGATCACTTAAAAAAGGTCTCAAGAAATTTAGCTTGCATCTATAAAACACCAGAAACGACCGAAAACCCTAGTACACACGGTGAAAATAAGCCTGAAGCAATCAACACATATCGGAATAAATCGCGGCCGCATACCAAACAGCTCTCACCATAACAAGCCATTTACATGACTTAAGAATCGATTTAAACTCCTTTTATGGGTAAGAGGATTAAACAAGCCAAGATATCTGTATTATTCATCACTATCTTCACCCGTAGCATAACTTGGTAACAGTAGTGGATTAGATCTCTAATACAGTTGTTCTTTCGGTAGGTAAAGGTGAGGCGAATAATTCCATGGATCATGTTCCTGTTGATATCAAGAGGATCACCTTATATACATCCTCAACATGTAATCCAACACGGGTGCCTGATAGCCCCAACAGCCTCAACAGCAATAGTTCAGGACATAATAAGTACCAAAGTTAGTTTGGACGTACTGCAAGACATACCAATAATGGTACAGAAAGTATCGGGACCACTTAGAACTCTGGAAGCGGTATTAAAACTCCCTTCTTCACATGATCACCCTACACAGGAAGTAGCTGAATTAATTAAATTAACTGACTGAAAGCTTGAACAAGCTAAGCACGTAATGATCACCATGATCCAGGATATCCTATCAGCTGGGAGTAACACACTTGAAACAGGAAACATCACAAATACACGTAACAAACGCGGTTTGTTAGACCTAGGTGGAGCAATTTTAGGCAACATTTTGGTCTAGCTACAGAAAATGATCTAGAGGAAACAAATAACAAATTTAGCAAAATAGCACAAATTCTCTCATACCAATATAAGTTTGCTGATACTCAGAACACCTTAATGCTGACGATTGTAAAGAACCTAGGGAAGACAGAAGCATCAACTCTAGGAATTGTGGAGAAAGTTAATGCGCTAGAAGGTAACAATACACTATTGCAACACCTCCCTGTGGTCATAGAACATATTGATGTAATAATACTACTCTTAGACAATACCAAAGCTCAGTATCAGGCCTTCATGAAAGGAATTGCTAATGCTGGTAACGGAAGGATCATCATTATTTTATTACCCATGCACAGCCTCCGGCAAATAATTAAACAAGACATACATAAGCATGGTTTGAAACCTTTGTTTGAGGAAAGAAATCTGATGTTATATTATCCATATTTGGAAGCAACACTCACAACAACATCAATAGTAGTTCATGTACCATTCGTAACGGATGATTTTTTCACAGTCTATCAAATATACCCTTTTCCTTCTAAGAAAGATGACTCATTAGTCACCAACATGAAAACAGAAGTCATCTTGGTCTCCAAAAAACAGGACGCCATCACTTTCACTAGTGAAACAACAATTGAACACAAACGTCGCAGATCATTACATGCATTTCCCCTTTGTCCTGTGTACATCTTCACGTTTCAGCCAGCTGAGACACTCCCTTGTGTAATGGCCATCATAAAAAATCATGACATCCCTCATCATTGCAACTTCACATTTGCTCCAGATAATCTCATCCATCATCAAAGCATAGGATATTCACAGTTCTTCTATTTCACTCAAAATACATCTGTTTTTGTGACTTGCCCAAACACACCTGCAGCCCATACATCAGCATCTGGTTTATACATCTCACCAGATTACTGTGCAGTTCTGACACCTACACTATCCACCTTGCCCACTAAAAACCATTATGATATTCTCAACTACACACACAAATACTTCCAGCCATTGCCTAGGATGAACTTAAATGTAAGTGCACACATTGACTGCACCCAAGTATGAACCCATGCAATTGATAAATCAGACAATACAACCTTGGGAAGAATACAGTAGGATTATGTTTAACCCACATTATGCATACACCCCAGCTCCAGTCATCTTTGTAATTTTCTCCATCATATTTACAGTATTAATTTTGGCCATGCACAGAATGCAAACAAGGATTGCTAATCTGGAATCAGTGTTTAAGAACTGTTCTGTACAAGTGAAACAAACTGTGTAAGTATTGTAAATACTGTACGTTTATTTTATATAAAATAACATAATAATGGTTACACATAATATAGGCTTACTTTAATTATACTCTCATATCTCATTTATATATTTATATATCAGTAAATCAATCAATCATTTCCTGTGGCACCCCACGGGATGCAGAGGGCCTCGATGAACTCTTTCCACCAATGTTTGTCTCTTGCCATCTCCCTCAGGTCCCACCAACACTCCTCTCCTGCCTCTTTTTTCATTGTCCTCAACCAGGTTTCCCTAGGCCTACCTCTACCTCTTCTTCTTCTTCTAGCAGTCCACTCTGGCACATCCTGTATTAAACTACCTTCTTTTCTCTATATGTGACCCAGCCACTTCCAGCAAGACAGTCTCACTTATTCATTAACTGGTTCCACTCTCGTAATAGCCTTTACTCTTGCATTTGTAACTCTGTCTTGCCACTTTACCCCAAGAATCCTTCTCAGTATTTTATTCTCAAATCCTAATACTTTCTGATTTGTTGCAATTGTACTGTACCATGACTCATGCCCATAAATTAAAATTGGTCTAACCATAGACTTGTAAATTTTCACTTTAGCATGTACCGAAAGCGTATTATTATTCCAAACAGATTTCAACATTCCAACAGCTCGCCAACCCTGTCTAATCCTGTCCTCAATTTCATTGTTTAATGATCCATTAGATGATACAATCGTTCCCAGATATTTAAAGTTTTCAGCATTCTTCACCACATTTTTCCCAATTACACAATCGATTTGGTTCTCCACGTTCATATTAATAATTTCAGTCTTTCCACAATTTATTACCAATCCCTCTATTTCTCCTTCCTCCACCAGACAATCAAGCACCTTCTGCATCTCGTAAATACTTCCGCAAATCAGTACAATATCATCAGCATAGTCCAAATCCATCAGCTTCTTATTTTCTTTCCAGTTATTTCCTGCACCTGTTCTCCTTACAACCTTTCTCATAACATAATCCATAACCAAAATAAACAGCAATGGCGAAAGAACTCCTCCTTGAATCACTCCTGACCTAACTTGAAATGGATCATTCAAAGAACCACCCACCATTACCTTACAAAAAGTACCTTCATGTGTTATGAGTCCATATTATAATTACAAATCATAATAGATAGATAGATAAATAGATAGATAGACAGCTCTATGCGAGCCTGGGAATGGGAAATGATCTTGGAAGTTACACTGGGGAAAAGCTGACGACAGATTACGAAGTAGCCAGTCAGTTAGTTGTCAGCAGTTCACCAGGTAAACAAAGCCTTGTTGACCATACACACACATACACACATACTCACACACAAGCTTCTAGAACTTTCCAATCTCAGGGAACACACATGATATGACTTCTGTTTCACCAGAATTTAGGAAAGAGAGCTCAGAAGGAAGCTAGCCATAGAAGACAGGTCGTAAGGAGAAGGGCTTAGCAACCTGAGAGAGAGACAGAGAGAGCGAGACAGGGAGATAGCTCCCGGGACTCTACTTTATACTTCGCTCTGTGTGAGAGACTTGTTAATATTTCCAAGACAAATAAAAATAGTTCCATACTATTCTTTACCTCTCCTTGTCATTGAATGACAAATGGGAAAGAAGATTATCTACTTACAAAGCTACTCAAGTATAACAACCGCTCGTCCACAAGTCTAATATATATATAACTTCTCTACAAGTAACTACAGTGTCTTTTATGACATTTGGTAGCAGCGAAAAGAACGAACCTCGTCTATGAATCAACAGTGAATTCCTACAAAATATCAAGATTGAAAACAAGAATACCTTTCACAACCAACAACTTACAACCAGCTCCTGACAGTTCTCTCCAACCAGCCCCCTCCGTCTCCCCGATCATCACGCTGATGTAGAGGTGAAGAGGTCACAGGATGCCTTGCAAGTAGTTTAACAATATATTGATACAAACAATCCTGCAACTTCTACGACGAACCGGCGAACTACAACCATCTACAATCAACTACAAGTAACAACTCTACGAGTCGCCTGTATAATCTTGTACACCACCTACAAGTATCGGCAGTCTTCATCCTACAACGAGTAAATCACAAGAGAAAAGGACCGAGAAAACATCGACAAAGAAAAACAAAACAAACAAACGAAGAGTGAGACACGACTCATACCTCATAACCACCAGACATCACCCTCCTCTCTCTGCTACATCCACCCAACCCCCAATGCTGACGCAGGAGTCAAGAGGTCAAGACGACGAAGCAAATACGAAGTCCATATTCACAACTCATCTTACTCACTCATCTTCACTCAAGTTACTCATCGCTACTCATTTACTCACCACAGCTACCAGTGTGGGAAGCCGACGTCACCATGTGCTGAGATGACATCACAACGCGAGTCTGCCATGCCAAGCAACGTGTGACTGACACCAGGCACCTCTCACCCACTACTCATTACTCATTATTCACATAGCTCCTACTCATACTCATTTATTTTCACAGTTGAGTTGGAAATTCTATGCTGAGGTTTGCCTGGGACAGCTGTTCACCACCACAAGCACCAGGCCATGGAATTTCCTGAGTAATATCGTCCATCAACACAGCACTAGAATTATCAAGAGATCTTCAATCAAACCTGCATTTTTCTTCCGAGATCGACTTTTGTATCGACACACCTCTACGATCTGTATCAAGTGGGTAAAATTATAGTTACTCATTTCTTCCCAGTGCTAAAATTAGCCATATTCAACTTTTTTTTACTTATTTCCATATATACACTTATACACTCACTATCTATCATTTATTTCACCTTATTTGCTCATCTATTTTGTTGGGACATAAATAAACAAGAGGCGTATTTCATAACACCATATCTTAATGACAGGAATATTGTCGCCACCACCCACGTTAATACCAGATGACACACAATTTGCCACAACAACAGACTCACAATTAAGAGAGCCCCAAGGCAACCCACCCCTTGTACAAACCTCATCACACACTAAAGATCAAGAAACAAATACAGCAGTTTCAGATGATGAGTGGGAAATCCCCTCTGACGTAGCAAGTGCAGACTTTGTTGCTGACTTGCCCACGTATGCCAATATACTTAACAGGGTTCACCGGTCCGGTTGTACATATTCCACCATTCCCTCACACAACGATAAACACGTCCAAGTTGAATTAACAGAGCAAACAGTGAAAATGAATCAAGAAACAAATACCGCTGATCTAACAACCACACCTCAAGTGTTTGTGTATCACGAGGATAAAACTGCCCCAAAATTCTCTGGCACAGACAAAGATCGCATTGATGTCATTTCATTAGTCAGTCAGTGCGAACAAATGTTCATTAAGCGCCACATACTAGATGAACAAGAGAAAATTGCTATTTTTTCATCTTGCATAAGCCAGGAAAGATGTCCAGTGAGCAATTTGCTTCTCTCCGACAAGCTCCATAGGGCTAGGACATATGAAGAATTTAAAACTGTATTTTTTAAGAAATTTTCTGGAGGTATGAACTTCTTGCCAGGTATAATTCCAGAATTGCATAAAATTGTAGATCTTGTTAGGGAGCACACTACAAATCATGTGCTCAGTGAAATAACTGCTGATGTCTCTACAATCAAAAGAACATTGTTAGTTACTTTGGAAAATTCTAATTGGATAACAGATGATGGAAAGATGTCCCCAGACCTCGTCGTGGACATCATTGGTTATGTAGCTGCCTTGTGTAAATTACCTGATAGGACCCTTAAGATCGCCAAGACGATCGCGTACACCCCAGGAATGTGCTTGCTAGACTTAATGAACGAGGTAGAGATGCAGTGCAGTAAAGCAGGTATGGTCGACACACATGCATATTCTAGTAGAATGAAGGTACCTGAGGCAGTATCAGCTGTGAAAACATCTATACCGACCCCAAACAGAGAACAAAATCGATCGCGACCCGAAAGCAGGCAAACCAAACAACCATACATGACAAGGCCTCAATCACTGACGCCAGGCTACAGGCAGTTTCATAAGTTTTCGCGCAGCCCGAGCAGGTCTCGCGCCATAAACAACACTTCTTATGAGAAATCACATCGTAGGTCACAATCAAGGGATAGGTCCATTCTATGTCATTATTGTGCAAAACCAGGACTCACAAAGTAAGAATGCTTTATCAAGGCAAAAGAGGACAAACAAAAGACACAAGGATTTGGTCCTTACTGTAGGCATCATAGATACCAAGGGCACTGGACCAGTGATTGCAAAACAGTAGAAAAAATTGTGTATGTTCAAATCGGGGGAAGACCAAGTCATGACAAAAAACGAACAAACGTAAAGAAAAACAAGGCTAAACTTCACATAGGAGGCATATTGGGAAATGAGTGTATCTTGATACCAGCTGTATGTGAGGATCAAAACGTTTCCTTATTTTTAGATACAGGCTCTCCAGTGAACTTAATAACACATGAAGAACTAAATAGAATTCTTAAAAATAAAAATAAAGTAACTTTTCTGGATGAAGCTGATTTAGATTTACACACAGTAGATGGACAAGAGATTACAGTGAAGGGTATGATAAGATTAAATATCAGTTTCACAGAGACTACAAGACCATTCTCTGCATTTTTTATATCGTTGAAAACTTAGCAATTAAAGCTCATATGTTACTGGGCTTAAGATCCATGAGAGCTGAGAACATAACCATACTCCCACAAATGAATGGAATAGACTTTGACAATGAATTCATAGAGGAAATAACTTCAGAGCCCTCACCGATTGGTAGAAGAGAGCCAAAAAGAATTGGTAATATTAAAGGCTTAAACAAACATACACAAACAGATGAGTGTATAGATCCATTCCCACCACCAACCCCATCCTCCAGAATTAGTGACCCAGATAACAGTACTGATTTATCAATTTTTCCAGCACATCTCACTAATGATTTGGTTATACCACCTAATTCATACATGAAGGTTACCATAAAGAGCAAATTACGGAATAGTACTGTTCTTGTCTTAGAAGAATTATTTATAGTAAAGGGATTATCAGTAGAAAACGCATTATGTCATACGAACAACGAAGGGCAAACTCAGATATTCATAATTAATCACATGAATGGGGAAGTTCAGTTGAAAAAGGGAACTTGCATAGTTAATATTGAAAAATGTCCCGCCCCTGTGAAGGAAGTAGTTATAGCTGGAGTGACAAGTGAGATAAAATCTACGGATAGAGAAAGAATGAAAGAGAATTTAATTCACTCAGGTGAATTTGACGAAGAAAATGATTTGTTAACCCTGCTGGAAACACACAGGGACACCGTAGCATTGCCCGGAGAACAATTAGGGTGTACTAACTTGATTAATCACATGATTAATGTGCACCCAGAAACACCACCAATTTTCGTACCAGCTTACCGCATACCACACTCCCAACGTATACTTGCAAATCAGTATGTCGATGAAATGTTAAAACTTGGAATTATTGAGCCTTCAGTCTCCCCGTGGAATGCCCCCTTATTCTTCGTGCCCAAACGAAATGGAGAAATGCGTGCGGTAGTAGATTACCGTAAACTAAATAATCACACAATCCCAGACAGATTTCCCATGCCATTGCTAAGCGATGTTCTACAGAATATTGGTCCTGAGAATAATATATTCTCGACCATCGATCTCCTAAACGGCTATTATCCGATTCCGGTATCGAAGGAGTCACGTAAATACACTGCCTTTTCAACAAACAGAGGCCATTATCAATATACAAGAATGCCAATGGGACTGAGGACAGCCCCAGGCACATTCCAGCGTCTTATGATTTACGTATTGTCCGGAATTTTGGACAAGGAATATTTGTTTATCTTGACGATATTATAATCGCAACGAAGAATATTAAGGATCATCTCAGGAAATTAGTCTTACTCTTACAAAAGCTTAGTATGCTGGTTTAAAAATTAAACTTTCTAAATGCAAATTTTGCTTTAAGGAAATAAATTTCTTAGGCCACAAATTAAGTTCTGATGGTATTCACACCACTGATGACAAAATACAGGCAGTGAGAGATTTTCCTGAACCCACTACGACTGATGAAGTTAGACAATTTTTAGGTCTGGCTGGGTACTATAGGTCATTCATACCACAGTTCTCTCATATAGCCTTTCCTCTATTCCAACTACTCAAAAAAGATGCTGTATTCCAATGGGAAGAAGAACAAAAAAGGGCATTTAACAATCTACAAAATAAACTAACAAATGCACCTTGTTTAGCATATCCAGATTACACAAAATCATTTCTTATTTGTACAGATGCATCAGTTAAAGGATTAGGGGCTGTACTGATGAAGGAAGATAAAAGAGGAAAGAATCAACCAATTGCATTTGCCAGCAGACAAACAAGAGGTGCAGAGAAAAATTATTGCACTACAGACTTAGAGGCACTTGCAGTGGTTTTTGCATTACAAAAGTTTCGAGATTTGGTATATGGTTACGAAATCCACTTATTCACCGACCATAAACCACTGGTGGCTATGTTTAAAGAAAAACTCCTTTCTGGGAGGAGAGCAAGATGGAAATGTACAGTTGAAAACCACAATGTACAAATTCATTATATACAAGGTAAAATGAACATAGTAGCTGACGCATTATCTAGGAACCCGAACACAATTCAGGTCGCGGCGTTAGATTTCAAAGGAAATATCCCAAACCACGAGGATATCGCAAAGGCACAAATACTTGACCCAATATGGTCTAAAGTTATATACAAGTTAGAAAGTGGAGATGACATACAATTACCCAAACTGCATGACCCACTTGAACAATTCACAATGGTCAATAATACATTATACAAGATTAACTCTAAACAACCAAAACGCCAAAGAAATACTAACCAGTTGGTAGTACCTAATGACATGATACCCCAAGTATTACGATTGATACACGACAGCCCACATGCAGGACATCCTGGAAAGGATAAGACATTCAACCAAGCCCAGCTGTTATATTACTGGCCTTCATTACGAAAAGATATAAACAATCATATAGACAAATGCGAATCATGTGCGAAACACAAAGGATACCCAATCACACCTGCACCGATGGGTAATTACCCTGTACCACATCAACCATGGGACGTTGTCGCTGTTGATTTACTCAAGATGCCATTATCATACAATAATAACCTATACTTATTCGTAGCAACGGATCATTTTTCCCGTTATGTCATTTTAGCTCCACTTAAATATAAGACAGCAGAGACAGTAGTAAAGGCAATAACAGATAATGTAATATGTCGTTTTACTACCCCAAAGGTACTAATAAGCGATAATGGAGGAGAATTTAATTCTGAGATCTTACAAGAAATATGTAAACAATACATAAAAAAGGTTAACGTTTTAGCCTATCACCCAGCATCGAATGGGTTGGTAGAGAGACAAAATAAAAAAGTATTAGATGTGCTACGACACATTCTCAGTGAAAATTATGCAAGCTGGGATGATTGGATTCCCAGAGTAGAAGCCTCAATTAATGGATCTATAAATAAATCCATAGGTGACACACCACATTTCATTATATATGGCACAGATAAAAAATTACCATATGAGCTCCTAGAAGGTGACAGCATGCCTATATACAATGACAATGATTACTCTATACTCCGTTTAAGTGAATTCCAGGACATACACAAAAGAGTCGAAAAACAATTAACGATGTCCAAGGAAGAAATGACGGAGGCATTTAACTAGAAGGCAAGAGATTCACCTATCAGCTTAGGAGACATTGTTTACGGTATCATTCATACGAGAGACAATAAATTATCCCCAAAATTTGAGGGCCCATAAAGAGTAATTAACATAAAAGCAAACAAAGTTTTAATTAAGTCACTTTCAAGTGGCGAGGAGAAACAAGTTCATATTGACCATTTAAAACGAGTTTCAAGGGAATTATCCCATAATTATTCAGCCTCGGATACAACCGAACAGGCGAACGTACCTCAGGAAACCAAGCAAGAAAACAACAATGATTAAAAAAAGAAATTAAGGTCATATACCAAACAATCGAACATAGGTGCAACTGTTCCAATCAAATCTACAGTACATCATTTACGAGAATTAAATATCGATTTAAACTCCTTCTACAAATGAAATAACAATCAACCGTAACGCACATCATCACTATCATCGACCACAGCATGACCATATTAGGAAATTAATAGATTTTTTTTTTTCCGGTAGGTTACGATGAAGGGAGTTATGCTATGGATTCTCCTCTACATAGCAAGAGGATATGCGCACTTAGACCCCCAACACATAGTACGACAAGGATGCCTCATAGCTCCAACGGCCACGACTACAATCGTTAAGGACGTCATGAGTACTGAAATAAGTCTAGATTACTTGTATGAATTACCTACTTATCTAGACAGACTTGCGACGCCGATGCGAACTCTGGATTTCATGATAGGAAATTATGTTTCACAAGCACATAACACCAAGGAAGTGAATGAAATGGTAAAGTTAGCGAAATGGAAACTAGAACAGGCAAAGTCAACTATGCTCATCATGATCCAAGATCTCCCATCTTATGGAACGGAGGTACTGAGCGACAGGAACAACATCACACGTACTCGCCAAAAGCACGGTTTGTTCGACCTGGGTGGCGCAGTTCTTGGAAACATCTTTGGATTGGCTACAGAGGATGACCTTAAAGAAATAAACAACAAATTTAATAAGATAGCTCAGGTACTAACATACCAAGATAAATTCATCACAGGACAGAACTCAGCAATGAAGACAATTGTGAAAAATCTGAAAAAAAGCAGAAAACATTGCTCTCGAGAGTGTAAATAAAATAAATGAAATGGAGGGAAACAGTACACTTTTCCAACACTTCTCCATCGTCACAGAACATATTGACACGATTCTACTACAATTAGAGAACACTAGAGATCGTTTCAGGGTGCTTATGCAAGGAATTTCGAATGCTTGTGATGGCAAGATCACAATTGACTTACTCCCAGTTCGTGAGCTACGTCAGATAGTTAGTCAAGGCATACATGAACATAAATTGAAGCTGTTGTTCCGCAGTAGGGAATTCATGCATTATTACCCATATTTAGAAGCAACACTAACACCAACATCAGTAGTAGTTCATGTACCATTCATCACTGAAGACCTGTTCATAGTATACCAAATACATCCCTTCCCCTACAAAAATAACAACACTTTGGTCATCATCAACATCAACACAGACACCGAACTCATCATGGTCTCCAAGAGACGGGACACTGTCACTTTCGCAAGTGAATCAACGATTGAACGAAAGTGCCACACATCCTTACATGCTGTTCATCTTTGTCCTGCGTACATTTTCACGTTTCAGCCTACTGATACAGTCCCTTGTGAAATGGCTATCATCAGAAAAGACAATATTCATCATCACTGCAACATCACTTTTGCTCCAAATAAACTTGTACACCATCAATGCATTGGACACTCACAGTTTTTTTATTTCCCTCGTAACACATCAGTTTACATAGTCTGTCCAGATATACCACCATCTTATACATCAGCATCAGGATTATACATAGCACCAGACTACTGTGCGGTATTTACACCAGCCATGTCTACTTTATCCACCATCAATCACTACGCCATTCTCAATCATACACACAAACATTTCCACCCACTGCCTGATATGGACTTAAACATGAGCACAAGTATTAAGTTGACTTCACCTAAGTTTGAAACTATGCAACTGATCAATGAAACAATGAAGCCCTGGGAAGATTTGAGTTTGAGTATGTTCAACCCATATTATGTGTATAGCCCAGCACCTACTGTCTTTATAATCGTCTGCATTGTAGTTGCAGTACTGCTGTTCGCAATGCACAGAATGCATGCAAGAATTCCTAATTTGGAGTCATTATTTAGTGGGGGGAGAGTGTACCCCCTCCACAATATGTCTACCCCCGATGTATATATGTCCCCCCCCAATGCATACATGCCCCCACTAAATTTGCTAGGTCAGCATGCTCTCCCACGCCTGAAGACGGCGTTATTGCATCAGTTAGACCAATCTCGCTCCCATCCCACCGCTGCCACCAAATGTAACTTGCAATACTTTGGTGATAGAAACTCCATGTACAAACAGCTAGGTGAGGAGTTTATCACAAGCTCACAGTAAAACAGTCTACCCGACCAGGCTGCCTGATAAGAACTGATGCAATAACGCCGTCTTCAGGCGTGGGAGAGCATGCTGACCTAGCAAATTTAGTGGGGGCATGTATGCATTGGGGGGGGGACATATATACATCGGGGGTAGACATATTGTGGAGGGGGTACAAGAGTTAACATCCAAGTTAACCCCCCTGAATGAAGTGTACATATTTTGTATATAGTATTGATTATATATATATAAAAAGAAAAAAAATACAGAGAAGAATGACCCATGTATGGCATACCAGTACCATTATCTTTAAATGATATATTAATAACTCTTACCATAATCTTAATTTTAAACTATTTTTTTTCTTCTTCTTGCATGTATGCATTTCACTACAATAACCCAAGTACATACTGAATTACAGTTAAATAATTTACTTTTAATGCATTTATTCAAATATGTATACAACTTGTTTAAAATGTAATATTACTGAATAATCACTATTTTCTATAAATATTATATGTATACAATATTGTAATCAATATTATGTACTAATAGATTAGCATGTGTCAATGATGATTGCTGTCGGAGGTCCTTCAGCTGCGTGGACCGAGCATATGTTATGAGTCCATATTATAATTACAAATCATAATAGATAGATAGATAAATAGATAGATAGACAGCTCTATGCGAGCCTGGGAATGGGAAATGATCTTGCAAGTTACACTGAGGAAAAGCTGACGACAGATCACGAAGTAGCCAGTCAGTTAGTTGTCAGCAATTCACCAGGTGAACAAAGCCTTGTTGACCATACACACACATACTCACACACAGGCTTCTAGAACTTTCCAATCACAGGGAACACACGTGATACGACTTCTGTTTCACCAGAATTTAGGAAAGAGAGCTCAGAAGGAAGCTAGCCATAGAAGAGACAGGTCGTAAGGAGAAGGGCTTAGCAACTTGAGAGAGAGACAGAGAGAGCGAGCCAGGGAGATAGCTCCCGGGACTCTACTTTATACTTCGCTCTGTGTGAGAGACTTGTTAATATTTCCAAGACAAATAAAAATAGTTCCATACTATTCTTTACCCCTCCTTGTCATTGAATGACAAATGGGAAAGAAGATTATCTACTTACAAAGCTGCTCAAGTATAACAACCGCTCGTCCACAAGTCTAATATATATATAACTTCTCTACAAGTAACTACAAAGTCTTTTATGACACATGCAGGCTTCTAATAATATTTACAAACTTTTTTGGTATACCATAGAATCTCATAATTTTCAACATAGCTCCACGTGAAACACTATCAAACGCCTTTTCCAAATCCACAAAACACATACTAAGTGGCATTACAATAAAAATCTGATCATTACAACCTCAACCCTTACTAAATCTCGCTTGTTCTTCTCTTAAAATTTTATCAATTACTGGCTCTATTCTGTTCAACTAGATTTTGGAAAAGACTTTTGCAACTACAGGTGTCAAAGTTATCCCCCTCCAATTGCCACACACACTTAAATCTCCCTTTTTTTGGTATTTATATAATCACTCCAATTTTCCACTCTTCTGGAATTCCACCATTATCCCAAGCCACATTAAAAAGTTTCAAAAACGAATTCATCAACTCGTCATTTTCCACCTTAAGCATTTCAGGAAATATTCCATCCTCTCCTGCGGCCTTAAAATTCTTTAACTCCTTTATACATTTTGCTACCTCTTCCAAGGTTATATCCCCTGTTTCTATCTGCAAATCTCTCTCGGCTGGCAAAATGTCCTCTTCAGCTGTGATTGGTCTATTTAGAACAGATTCAAAATGCTCTTTCCAACTTCCTTTTATATCCAAATCATTAGTCATCAAATTACCATTTCTATCTCGTACAGGTATTTCCTTCCTTCTCTTTTCAGTCTCATTTAACTCCTTTATTGCCTGATACGCTGCTCTTGTGCTCTGACCGTCATTTTTACTTAATTTAATTTCTATGTTGCCTTTTCATCATATAGCCTACTCTTATCACGTCTAACGAGTCTTTTTACTTTAGAATGTAAACACCAGTACTTTGCTTTAAGTACTTCAACTACCTGGCCATCAACATGTTGTTCTTCACTTCTTAACTTAGCCTCTTTCCTTTTCTGAATTGCATTCCATGTTTCATCTGACATCCTCTTTTTCCTTCTCGCTTTTCCCTTTTTCTTAATAGTAACCTTAGCACTTTTATGCAAAAGCTCTTTTACCTCTCTCCACATTTGATTAATATCGTTGTCTTCAGATTCCATCAAAGTCTGCAGGACAAGAAACCTTTTTCTACATTCCCATCGAAACTTTTCCTTCATGCTCTCATCACTTCTCAGCTCATCAAAATCATAATTATTACCTCCTGTACAATCACCAATAACGTTTCTCTTAAGTTTTATTTTAATCTTTGACACAACAAGTTGATGATCTTTACCTATATCTGCCCCCCTCCTGACGCAAACATCTTGCAAATCACTCCTATGCCTTCTGCTAATTGCACTGTGGTCAAATTGGTTACAATATTTACCACATGGTGAAATCCAAGTAGTCTTATGTATTTTTCTATGCTCAAAGATGGTTCCATCAATTATAAGGTCATTTGCCAAACAAAAACTTCCAAAGCGCATCCCATTTTCGTTTCTTATACCAACACCCTCTTTACCCATACAATCTTCAAAGCCATCCCTATTACTGCCAACAATCACATTAAAATCACCAATGCAAACCAACACATCATATCTTGCCACTCTATTCACTACATCCTGCAGCTTCTCATAAAAGTCATCCTTCATTTCATCAGCAGCCTCATTTGTTGGAGCGTACCCTACAACCCTACTGATATTACCATGGTCAGATTTTAAACGAGCATAAAGCAAGCGCTCATTAATTGGTTCAAATTCACATACTGCCTTACAAGCATCTCTACTCAGCAGTAAGCCTGCTCCTTGGCAATGATTTCCATCACTCCTACCAGAAACCAACATAGTAATACCATCTTCCAAATTCATTTTATCAACTCCAAGCAACCTCGTTTCTGTAAGAGCACAAATATCCATCTTGTATTCCTTGAACACTGAAATAAGTTCTTCCATTTTACCAGCCTGACTGAGAGTTCGAACATTCCAGTTTCCTATTCTTAAGGTTCTTTTTGGATGTATAAACTTATTTCTACACCGTGGGATTCTTAGCACCCCCTGCCCACTTAAGGGCTGCACGGAACTGAAGGCCATTGCTTCGTCACCAGAGTTCATCAAGATTTCTTAGGCAGAAAAATATTTAACCCTGGAGCCAATGCCAGTGGCTCGCAGGAACCAGACAGTGGAGAGAGGAAATTAACTAAATGAAAGTAAAATGCAGAGGGTTTGGACAGACAAAGTACAAGGGAAAGAAAGAGAGCAAAAAGAATGTAGTTAAAAGTGTCCCTTTCAGTCGCCTCTTACAACAAGCAGGGAATACTGGGGAAGTATTCTATCCCCCCTTCCCCAGGGATATATATATATATATATATATATATATATATATATATATATATATATATATATATAGAGAGAGAGAAAGAGAGAGAGAGAGAGCAAGTCCTTCTCATATATATTGTATAATTGACTACAGTAGACTTGTCACGGTATTATTTTAATATTACAAATATACATGTACAATTTCATAAGTACAATAACTACATTATCACAATTATGTAGTCTTCACAATATTATGTATTTCACTTACAAATTGATTGTAATGTGTATCTACTATGCATTAACATGTTATGACAATATTTACTGTCGATGGTATGCCAATTTCGCGTGATCGAGCGATATGTAACCATAATATAACACAATACAATATGTACCTACTGTATACAGGTATAGGTAACAATGTGTAGAACAGGTAGTTATGTCTGAGTCCTCCAGGAAGACTTAGAGAACACATCTCCTTGCCTAGACAAACCAGGAATGCCAATTTACATAATGTATATCCACAACCCTTGTTGTCCCAGACCATCAAGAATCTTAACCATACAATGTATCTCAAACTTCCTCGTAGGCCAGACGAACAAAAATTTCATGACGTATCCAAACACGAGGAGTAACCAGCCCTAGTCAGTTAGTCCACGTGATAGGAAATTTACCATTCACATCCTCCCCACGCTCTATAATAAGGGGGTTAGAGAGAGAAAGGGGAAAGAAGGGGTGGTGAGAATGTCCGACGCTAGCATCACGCTCTCCTAAACTGTAGCTTACCCTTCTTTTTATAACTTTGTGCAATAAACTTTCTAACCCAAGAGTGCTGTAACTCACCTCGTTGACACAACGCCTCACTACTTAATTCTGGCTGACCTTAATGATCCATAATCAAGTGCCCTATCTCACTACAAGTACCGTACCTAAAAACCACGCTATCGAGATTGGTGGCCAGATAACTTTCTTTGTATAATTACACCCCTCGGCTACGTATACTTACAACTCTTCCATACACTAGAGAGACTCACAGCAAAATCAATCCAATCATGCTTGACAATCTCCTGATGCGCTCCATGACATACCACACACATGAAATCAGCATTATCTGGCAGTCTACCTCTAATACCATTACATCTCTTATGCACCCACTTATCACAAACACCGCACAAGATGGAATTACAGTACTTCCCACGCCCTTATGGGACACTGCACATAGCCATTCTCTTTCCAGTTTAACAGTACTGCCACCAACCCTGGATATAATCACTTCTGCCATATTGTCTCTCCACTTCCTAAATCTTTCGACCATCTCCCTTTCATTCTTTCCAATCAACACCAAATCATTGGCATACAACATCTGCCACGGGAGTCCATTTCTTAAGTCACGTGAGAGGGCTTCAAGTACCATGATAAACAAGGGGCTCAAGACTTGCCCAGATGCACACCAGCAATCACAGAAAACTCATCATTCATGTGAATGCAAGCACCCACATACATAGCCACAGCCACTCTAACCAGCCACTTCTCGATACCAAACTTTATCATTGCCCACTTCACCAACTCCCTAAGGCAAGGGTTCTCAACCAGGGGGGAATTTAAGTGTCTCAGGGAGGGAACTGAGGCCATAGAATGGCAGACTCAAACTGTTGTTATATTCATCTTTTAATTGCCTCTGAACACAAAACATAATGTGCATCAGTTAGGCCCCATTTTTTTTTTGGGCCAGTGTATTGTTATTTTTATAATAATTAAGGAATACTGTGAGAAACAACGGAAGAGAAAATTTTTTCTCAGGTCCGTTTCAGTTGTTTCTGTGAGTAAGAAAATATTATGTGTGTATGTGCGGTCCGAGGTGGAGGAGCAGGCTTGTCTTCTTTCATGTCTAATTCCTGTGTGTTCGTCCTGTCAGCGTGTTTTGTTTGCCTAAGTTGGGGAAACGGTGAAGGAACTACCAAAACCTCTCAAATCAAGGGGAATTTCATCTCGACAAAAAAAAAAACAATTATTTTTAAGTATTTTATAAACTGAAACCCTGAGAGAGAGAGAGAGAGAGAGAGAGAGAGAGAGAGAGAGAGAGAGAGAGAGAGAGAGAGTCGTCATATTCCTGTACCGTAAGGTTTTCGTTTTGGAGTGTACAAGCTAGTGACGCTGTTGGCCCTCAGACCTCGGTAGATTCTGTCACTCTCATTATTTTATGCGTATTATTCAGGTAAGCACCTTATGAGTAAGACAGTCTTGGAAAAGGGGGAATGACATTCTGCCATATGGTGGAAGGGGTGAATGGGGCAAAAAAGGTTGAGAATCACTGCCCTAAGGCCTCTTTCAAAGGTCTCCAATCCCCATTTTTTTCCTACATATTTTTCCTGAAGTGGTCGAACAATGAATATAACATAGGTGTTCCCTGTGCCTGCCATAAACTCAAATTTTATCTCATCAGTAGTCTCTCTTTCTCTAGTCATGCCTTCTACAACTCTCATCATTAACCTCGTCATCTGGTCCAAAAGCTTTATGCCTCTAAATTTTCCTCTTTCAGGAGTATCACACTTCCCCTTGTACACACTCACAGTCACCTTCTTCAGCCAGTCATCTGAGACAACACACTCAAATATAATCCAATTTATCAAATCAGTAACTAACCCCACTCCTCTATCTCGTGAGGCCTTCAGCATTTCAGCATTCAGCCCAGACACACTTACCTCCTTCCCCACCTACATCCTGCCCATTGCCCTGCTCACAGGAGCAGCATCAATCAAAGGCCAAGGGCGAAACACTGGATCTGCTGACTCCAAACCTTCCTTGTTCTAGTCAAATTCCTCATTCAATAACCGGTTGTAATGCTCTGTCCAGGTGTCTTCAATATCCTCACTGTCCACCACTATGTTTCTTTTATCATTCTTCACACACTGTTCACCTATGATATCCCTGTTTTCCTTGTTCATCTGATTTGCCACCCTAAATATCATATTCTTCGGTTCAACACTATTTGGATTATCTAGCAAAAGTCTCTGAGACTCAGATTTAGCCCTATATACCTATTTTTTGTCCCCGTACTTGGCAACCAAGTATTAATTCTTGTTACCACCCCTTCTCTAGTCCCAGAAAAGCCTTTATTTATTTCTTTAACTGCAGTTTCTATACCCACATCCCATCACCATGTTACTTTATGTCTTCAGGGACCCCTTGTCCATGCACACACTGAATAGGTGACTCTCATGAAGTTGTTCTTGAGAGCCCTGTACAGTTCATTAACACTTTTGTCAAGAGCTCGCTGTACAGCTACCACTCTACTCATTTCGCAATATATGGCATCCCTTACTGCTTTGTTTTTCAACTTACGTATTTTCCTTCTAGGTACATAGGTCCTCTTCTTCATCGCCTGCTCATTGAGCACGATGTCGCATATCAATAATTTGTGTTGCTGCACATACTGTGCACTACCTATAACTTTAACATCCCTCACCAACATCCTATCAGCCTTCCTGACCAGGAAATAGTCTGGCTATTATTTCACCCTGACTCATACGTAATCAACCTACTTTCTCATTTCCTAAAATGCATCATGCACACAGTCATGTTCATTGCCTCTTTAAACTCAAGGATCATTTCCCTTTCCTATTTTCTCATACCATATGCATTATGCACATCCCCCATGTACCCCTTCATATCCTTGGGCTATATCACCTACGTGAATATTTAAGTCCCCTCCTATAACTACAATCTCATCATCCCCCATACCACTTACCACACATTAAGTAACCTCAGAATGTATCTTTACCTACATCATCCAAGCGAACTTGTTGAGCATATGCTGACGTATATATATATATATATACCTAGGCTGCTTCCCCCAAGGAAAGGGAGGTAGCCGAGACAAGACGACACACTCCCCATTTACTCATCTAATCAAACACATTCATTTGCATCTAAGCCCCAAAGGGGAGAACGGACAAATCCTCACCGCACCACACCACACAAGGGTCAACTGCGCAATGCAATCAGTGACATCCACAGCAGGGTCCGACAGCAGAGCTGGTTTACCCCTGCCACATCATAACACACCCATCCCCTTACCTGCACCTGACATGACTAGCTGATCAGATCAAATGCGGGAGAATATCCCCTCAGGGCTGCGTCATCACTTATTCATTCACAATTTCTCTCCATTTATTTCTGTCATGCACAGCCACTCTTCCTTGCTCAACAGACATCCCTCTCGCATTCAGCGCTCTCTTCACACTGTCCATCCATCCTATTCGTGGTCTTCCTCTCAGCCTTACACCTCTCACATCAGATCTAGTTATCTTTTTCACCATTCGCTCATTATCCATTCTCTCCATATGCCCAAACCATCGCAACACCCTCTGCTCAACTCTACCAGCCATCTCCCGAACAACTCCATCTCTCCTTCGCACTTCATCATTTCGCATTCGATCCATACGCGTCACTCCACACATACTCCTCAGACACCTCATCTCCATTACAGTCAAACTTTTCCTCTCTGCTACACCCATATTCCATGTTTCCGCCCCATATAACGCAGTCGGTACCACAACACAATCATACAGCCTTCTCTTTACATCCATTCTAAGCGAACGACATCTAAACACTTTTTTCATTCCTCCCAGCAACTTTCCTACTTCATTTATTCTAAACTTCACTTCTGCATCTATTCTTCCATCCACAGCAACATGTGACCCTATATATTTAAAACATTCTACCTCCTCAAGCAACTCGCCATTCAAAATTACATTCATCCCCCTACCATCTACCAACCTCGTACACTTCATCACTTTACTCTTCTTCTCATTTACTTTCAATTTCCCCCTTTCATACACCCTTCCAAACTCCTCTACCACCTGTCTCAATCTCTCCTCTGAATCAGCCGCCAGTGCAGTATCATCTGCAAACAGCAGCTGCTTCAGATTCCACTCTCCACCATCAACATTCACCAGACTCAGACCTCCACCTAAAACTCTTGCATTCACCTCCCTTACAACACCATCCAGGTAAATATTAAACAACCAGGGCAACATCACACATCCCTGTCGCAGCCCCACTCTCACGGGAAACCAATCACTCACAGCATATCCCACTCTCATGCACGCTCTACTATTTACATAAAAACTTTTCACCCCTTTTAGTAACCTACCATCAAGTCCATACAATCTTAAAACAATTCACAAAGCCTCCCTATCAATTCTATCATACGCTGTCTCTAAATCCATGAATGCCCAAAACACATCCTTGCCTTTCGCTAAATATTTTTCACACACTTGTCTCACAGCAAACACTTGATCCACGCATCTCCTCCCTTTCCTAAAGCCACACTGCTCATCACCAATCACTCCCTCTGTACCGTTTCTAACTCTCATAATTAACACTCTACTATAAACCTTACCTACAACGCTCAACAGACTTATACCCCTAAAGCTAGTACATTCATACTTATCACCCCTGCCTTTATACAACGGGACCACACAAGCACTTGTCCAGTCAATTGGCACCATACCTTTCACAAAGCACACATTCAACAATCTTACTAACCAGTCAACAATAGTCACTCCACCACCCTTCAGGCATTCCACAGCACACCCATCCATTCCTGCAGCTTTCCCTGTTTTCATTTCCTTTACTGCCTTCTCCACTTCCTCCTTCGTGATCAAAGAATCATTCAACTCTCCCAACATATTTATTCCTTGCACCCTTCCATCTGCCACAATCTCAGCCACCCTTTCCTCTACTACATTTAACAATCTTTCAAAATACTCTGCCCATCTCTTCCTTACTGCATCCATCTCAATTAACATCCTTCCATCCTCTGCTTTTACTCGTTCTTCCTTCCCAGACTCTCCCTTTCGCACCCTTTTCACCTCCTTCCAAAACATTTTCTTATTCTGTTGAAAATTCTCTGTCAACCACCTACCCCACCTACCATCTGCTGCCACTTTAGCATCACGCACAGCCCTTCTCGCCCTATTCCTCTTTTCCTTATACCTTTCATATGACATCTCATCCTTCCTCTGCAGCCACACTTCATATGCAAGTCTCTTCTCAGCCACAGCCATACTTACTTCCTCGCACCACCTTTCACTTCCTTTTCTTACACCAATACCTACATGTCTCCACCACACACCTCTTCTGCATACCCCACCACAGCACTCTTAAACAACTGCCATTCCTCCTCCACACTGCCATTTTCCTGATCTTTCACTGCGTTCCACTCATCTTTCAATTTCTCCTGATACTCTATCTTTTTCTCTCTTTTATCCAACTCACTCACTTTCAAAACCTCCCTGCCACACCTAACCCTCCTAGCTCCCACCCATCTCTTACCTACTCTTAACTTTCCCTCCACCAGGTAGTGGTCAGACATACCTCCACCCTCCCCTCTCAGAACTCTCACATCCAACAATCTTCCCATTACATTCCTAAACACAACCGCATTGTCCATCAAAGTTCTATCAACAACCCTTCCACCCTCCTGTCTCACCCATGTATACTTATAAATACCTTTCTTCTCAAACAGCGTATTTCCATTCACCATCTCTCGCTCAACACACATCCCTATCATTAGTTTCCCATTTTCATTTCTTCCAGGCACACCATGCATACCAACTACACCTTCAACTGCTACATTTCCTACTCTAGCATTCAGATCTCCCATGATTACCACATCCACATTCGCTCCAAAACTCTGCAGACACTCATCAACATCATTCCAGAAAGACTCCCTCTCTTCTTCATCCCTTTCATTACCAGGCCCATATGCACTCACAAACACTCACAACTCACGTTCAAAATTCGCTTTCACCCACATCAGTCTCGATGACACCTCCTTCCATTCAATCACACACTGCTGTACTTCCGGACTCACTAACAAGGCCACACCTTCTCTTGCCCTTCCTCTATCAACTCCTGACAATCTTCCCTTCACACTTTCAAACATAGACTCACCCTTCCCTTTCATCTTCGTTTCACTCAAAGCTAACACATCCAACTTTCTTCTCACAAACATTCGCTCAATCTCCTCCCTTTTACCCTCAATCGTACTACATCCAAGCACATTCTTAGACCCAATCTTCAGGGTACGGGGACAATTCCATCCCCCATATATATATATATATATATATATATATATATATATATATATACATTAACCCTCCATGCAAAATTTCAGTCTTCCACTGTAGTATTTACTGGTGCCCCAAAGACCCAGAAGTTCAGACCTTGTGCCATCAGGGCTTAATACCCCACCGGTGCACCTAGGTCTCCTTTACAGTGAAAGTATAAGCTCATCGTTAGGATGATGTCTTTGGAACAGATCCCCCACTAATTGTTGCCTAGTGTGAGAGGTCATGGTTTGCTTTTGAGTGTCTGGGAATCACTGACAATGAGCCTTTATGACCTGCAACAAGAATCTTCGCTGCTCCTCATCTTTGGTGATGACAGGGAGCACAACTCTTTGCTCAGCAAGGTTGTTCGTGACTCTCAGTGACTGGACACATTGCTTGGTTTTCTTTTATTCATCTTGTTCAACCCACGTGGATGGGTCGACATCCAGGAACCCATTGGAGGAGCCAAGGAAGAAAAGAAGGCAGCAAATGGTGCTTGTTACGAAATCAGGGAGGTTTTTCACTTGAATGACAGCCACATACAGCTCCAGAGTCCTTCTCTTCTCAGGCTCACGACCCTCCTTGTTTTCCAGGGCTGTGACCACGGCTTTCTTTGTTTCCAAGTCGAGGGACTCGTCAAAGAATGCCAGGCCAGCCAGCTCCTCAGAGAGGTACCAGAGATGAGGACTGAAGGCCTTCACAGCAATGGATCAGAATTATTCTAAGTTGACGTAGTCCAGGATTCTTTGGAGAAGCTTGAGGTCGTTCCAAGAAGCAGATGTGGCAACTGGTGCTGTGAACCAGTATGAGAGGTAAATCATGATGGCAAATATGACAAAACACTCGAATGTGTCAAGCTCTCGCACAGTGAGCTTCAACTGCCTGTGGAAGAGGTAAATCCTGACTAAGCAGATGATTTTGGCCATCCAACGGGCAAGGTGGTAGGTGCCAGGCTGCAAAATGTGCATGCCACGAGGAGGAACTCCACTAAGGATGATCACCATGGCTCGAGTAACTCCGAGTAATCTTCCCGTGGCTGTTGGGCAGTGAGTAGAAGATGGCAGAAGGTGATGACCTCGCTGCAATGAGTAGGAAGGTTGGTGAGCAGATCGAAGCAATCAGGTGCAATGGAGGTCCATCCCTGCTTGAAAAGCTTGAAGAAAGGGATGTCCGGTCCTAATGTGATGATGCAAGTGCAGAGTGTGAAGACTTTCTGGGTGATGATCTCACTGATGTGCTTCCTGCAGGGGAATGCAGGAGAGTGCGGGCCCCAGACTGAATTATGGTGTTGCTAACAGTTGTGTCAAAGGTCATGTTTGTCACTGAATCCACCAGGTCCCATTTTTTCAGGGTAGCAAAGATCTCCGCCATGTCAGCTCCTGTTCCTTATTGTAGTTTGGGGACATTCAGCAGCTTCACAATTCCCTCCCCAGACACCAGGATAAGTAAATATTCGAACTCTTCTTGGCCAGGTTCATCAGTAACCAACTTACTGTCCCAGTGAATCGTGAGGAGAACACCAAACTTGAAGGATGAATGCAGAGCTACCTCCTGTCTGCCACAAACCTTGGTTTGTCACCCATGGATCTCTGCTGGTTCAAAGCCATAATTGAAGGATCCTTTCCATACACAGATGCTGCGGCAGCTGAGACATGGATAGTATTGTGGTTGCTGATCTTCGTGTGGTACAGAGCATTAAACAACTCCAGAGTGATAATAGGTGCACGAGATCAGGATTGTCGTCATTTGGGTGAGAATGTGGTAACTGATATTGATGATCAGGGAACAGGGTCTTTGTCTTCTCTGCCTTCTTCACTCCTCCAACTCAACAGAAGCTTCCAATGCTGCCAGCTCCTGCTGCTCCCTTAGTTCCCAAACTTGGGAAGCTTCCTCTCCCTCATGCTTCTTTGCTTCAGCATCAGACAGCTTCCGGTCATTACCGAGCATGATGGCTTGGCGGCCTTCCTTCCACTGAGCCTTCAGAAATGCCTTGTCCTCTTCGCTCCTCAGCAGCTTCATGGCATCCATGTGTGACAAGTTGAAGAGGTTCTTCAGCTTCAGTCTGTGGTCAGCTCACTTCCATTCTTCCACCTCCGTCTTCCTGTCCTGCCTGTTGCTCGGGGAGCGCCATTCCTTGTACAGGTTTTCCTCTTATGAAGTTCCGCGCATGCTGTGGCACTGGAATTCTGGCACAGTATCAGAATCCAGTGACCTCAGAGTCCATGATCATTGCAGCATCCGGTAGGATCCACTTTGCTTCAGTAGAAAATGGAACAGCCACTGGGGGTCCTCACTATGAACTGGTTGAGGGGTTGTCCGTCCAACCAGATCTCGGTCTTCTAAGTGCTTTCCTTCTCTTCCTTACATTTGTCGTGGTTGTCATCCTCCTTGAAAGAAAGCTGTTGTCCAGTTGTAGCCATTGCAATCAAACCTCGAGAATGACTCACCACCTGGAAAGATTTTTCAAATGAAAGACTATGTTATTTACCTTCGTAATGCACACCGTTCGCTATGCTAGTAAAAGGGAGGATGACGCATTACTGACTGACCAGTTCCCTCCCCTCTCGCCCTATCCCCACCTGCCACTGAGTCTTCTCCTCCCTCCCTGTCCCTTGCCCACTCTTCCTGCCATGACCACGCCCTCTAGCGGATCAGTGAGAGGCTTCCATGAATATGGTCCCATTCTCCTATATAAGGAGTAACTTAAGGACAATTGGGGCACCATAATGTTTTTTTAGCAATGTACAAAAAGATTTTACATGCCATGTTTTTCTATCGGTGGCACAATACTAGGAGGTGACCCGTGAAGATTTCCCAAATTCAATTTTCACTATATACGTAAGGACCACCCTAACATACATCATCATTCATCATCATCATCATCCGGACCTCCTTTCCCACCCAAGGGCAGGGTGAGGAAAAGCAATGTCCAGACAGCCCAAATTTGCCCAATCCAATTAGCAATACTATTTTTCTTTCTTGTGTCACTCTACTTTCAGCTTCTTTTGCATATTTTCCTCTCTTTTTTGTCACTGTACCCAGGTATTTGAACTCTCCCACCAATTCCAGTCTCTCTCCATTCACTGTAACAATACGCTGGAAGTCACCTTCTCTCTCAATAACCATCATATATATATATATATATATATATATATATATATATATATATATATATATTGTTACATAGCCTATGATTTCATCATCCTTTGTGTAATTTTAACGCACAGTTGCTGCATGTTTGATCACGAGCGTGTTCTGCCTCAGTCCCCCCCTTCTACCGTTATAGTAGAGTAAGTCGTTCTCTCTGTTATACTTTGCGGGATTTTCAGCTCTCTGTCCCCATCGCTTCATTTGCGCGTCCCTCTTACAAGTTGTATCAAGCTCTCCTGGCTCCTATATAATGAGCTCAGTCTCTGCATCATTGCCACTTAGATCTGCTCCTCATTTTGTTCACATCTCTGTCCTCCCTTGTACAGATATTATTATTGTGAGTGCTCAAGAAGTCTCCAACCATCTAGCAGCTGTGTGTAATTTGAGTATAACTGTTGTTGCATTTTTTCTTATACTGTATAGCATAAGTTTAATTTGTAGGCCTAGTGAAGGTTTTGTAATTTATGTAGGGTTCTTTATGTCAGTCATTTTTGATAATAGTTTGTATCTGTAATTATTTATCTGGCATTTACTGAGTATTATCTGGTATCTCATTTTATCAGGGCTGACTTAGATAAATTTACTCTTGCTAATTTCGTGTTAATAGAGGCTATTGCAGTTACCCATTTATTTAACCTGTTTTTTGCCATTACATTATCCTTATGAGTCCTGAATGTTTAGTTGTTAGTTTGTGCATTAAACTTTAACTTGTAATTTTACCTAACTCTTTTGTTTTGAACCTGGAACTTTACGGGACAGTAGTGATTTTTAGCATTCTCACTTAAAGTGTACATTATCTTTCTCTGTTCCGTAACAATATATATATATATATATATATATATATATATATATATATATATATATATATATATATATATATATATATATATATATATATACCCCTGGGGGTAGGGGGGGTTTTCAAGAATACTCCCCCAGTATCCCTGCTTGTCGTAAGGGTTGGCGGAGGGATAGTGCCCCTCCCCGGAAAACAACTAACTAAAAAAACAAATAATAAGCCTCGGACAAGGACTCACCAAACAATGACGACCAAGGACCGGAGAAAGGACATGGTAATTGGAACTTGGAATGTAAGGGGAGCGAATGATGAGGTGAAAGAGAGAGAGATTGTCCAGGTGCTTCAGGGTGCTAAAGTGGATGTATGTGGAATGACTGAAACAAAATGGAGGGGAGAAAGTGTGAGAGAATGGAAGTATGGATGGGGTATATATGCAGGAGTAGGTGAGAATGAGAGGGCAAAGGAAGGAGTATGTATAGTTGTGAGTCAAAGATGAAAGAGGAGCATAAGACAGTATGGATCAGTTGGGTCAAGGATTGTGTGGGTAAAGTTGAAAGTTGGAATACAAATGTGGGCGATTGTGTGTGTGTATGCACCAACGCAAGATCGTGCTAGAAGAGTGAGAGAAGAGTTCTGGACAAATGTAGAAGTGTGCATGGAAAAGTTTGGAAGGAATGAGAGAGTGTTTTTGATTGGTGATATGAATGGTAAAGTTGGAAATGTGAAGGTGGATGGAATAGTTGGTGAGTGGGGTGTGCCTGCTGAGATAGATGAGAATGGGAGTGCGTTAGTGGACATTTGTGCTGGGAGGGGGTTGGTGATAGCCAATACCCTCATCAGGCATAAAATGATCCACAGGTATACATGGCGAGTGATGAGAAGGGTGGGTGGTGAACTGAATGAAGGGAAGGCAATGATTGATTATCTGTGTGTGGATGAAAGGATGCGAAGATGTGTAAAGGATGCAAGAGTGTATAGAGGTTGGGAGAGTGGACTTTCTGACCACTGCTTGGTGGTGGCCAGAATTAGAATGCAAGTAAGATGGAGGAATAGAAGAAGGGAAAGACGAGAGGAAGGAGTAGTTGCAAGGAGAGTGAAAAGGTTACAAGAGGATGAGAAAAAGGCAGAGTATAAGAGAGAAGTGGAGGAACGATTGGGCAAATATGAATTGGAGCAGATGGGAGACGTGGAAGGTGTGTGTAAGATATTTACAGAAAAAATATGTGCAGCATGTGATGTGGTGTGTGGAAGGAAAAGAAGACGGAGGGCGGTGCAAGGAACAGCGTGGTGGACTGAAGAGGTGAGACAGGCTGTGGCACAAAAGAAGAAAGCATACAATAAATGGATGAGAAACAGGGGCATGGAAGAAGTTGAGAGGCGGAAGAGAGAGTTATATGTGGAAAGAAAGAGAGAGGTGAAAAGATTAGTAAGAGAAAGTAAGAAGAGAGTGGATGAGGAATTTGGAAGGAATTTGAGTGTAAAGTGGAGGGACTGTAAGAAAATGTTCTGGAGAGAGGTGAAAAGAGTAAGACAGGGTGGAAGTGAAGTTAGCAGGGGAGTGAAAGATAAAAATGGTAGATTACTAGTGGAGAAGGGAGAAAAAGTGAGCAGATGGAGAGAACACTTTAAGGAATTGTTGAACGTAGAGGATGGAAGTAATGCGAGTATAAGTGGCTGGGGAATGGCTGGGAGAAGGAGGGAGGTGAGAAGACAGGAAGAAATCAGTAGGAAAGAAGTTGTGGAAGCAATGAAAAAAGTTAAATCGGGGAAAGCCCCAGTAATTGATGGAGTGTGTGGTGAAATGCTGAAGCATGGGGGAGAGATAGTAGTAGAATGGATGTGGAAGATGTGCAGATTGGCCTGGGAGGAAGGTAGAGTCCCGGAGGATTGGAAGTCAGGTATAATTATTCCCTTGTACAAAGGAAAAGGGGAGAAAGAAGTGTGTGGTAATCGTAGGGGCATTTGTCTTCTTAGTATAATAGGAAAAGTGTATGGTAGGATACTTATAGACAGAGTTAGAGAAAGAACAGAGAAATTAGTTGGAGAAGAACAGGGAGGCTTTAGGAAGGGAAGAGGTTGTGTAGATCAGATATTCATTCTTAGATCTTTAGTGGAAAAGTTTCTAGAGAAGGAAAAGAAGTTGTATGCAGCTGTCATGGATTTGGAGAAAGCATATGACAGGGTGGAGAGACAAAGATTGTGGAAAGTGTTAAGAATATATGGAGTAGATGGGAAGTTCTTGAATGCTGTGAAGAGTATGTACGATGGTACGAAGGCTGCAGTGCGTGTGGATGGTGAACTAAGTGAATTTTTCTCTTTGAAAGTTGGTTTGAAACAGGGATGTGTCATGTCTCCATGGTTGTTCAATCTGTACATGGATGGGGTAATAAAAGAGGTATAAGGTAGGGTAGTGATGTTGGAGTGGCCCTGGTGAGAGAGGATAGTGTTTGGAAACTCCCTGTACTGTTGTTTGCAGATGATACTGTGTTGTTGAGTGAAGACGAAGGGCAGCTGCAAGGCTTGATGGATGAGTTTGAGAGAGTGTGTAAGAAACGGAATCTAAAGGTGAATGTAGGGAAGAGTAAAGTGATGGTCTTTGAGAGAGGTGAAGTTAGTGAATGTACAGCGAAGTTGGATGGTGAGGAATTGGAAAATGTGAGTACGTTTAAGTACTTGGGTAGTGTGATGAGTAAGGATGGAGGTTTGGAGGGTGAGGTGCTTGAAAGGGTACAGCAGGGAAGAAAGGTTGCTGGTTCTTTGAAAGCAGTGATAAGAAACAGGGAAGTGAGCATGGAAGTGAAAAAGTTACTAAATGACAGTATTGTGATACCTACTCTAACGTATGGAAGTGAAGCTTGGACATTGTTGGAAGGACTCAAGTCAAGAGTGAGAGCAGTGGAAATGAGTTATTTAAGAGGAGCCTGTGGAGTCACGTGGAGAGACAGGCTGACGAATGAGGATATAAAGGAGCGTTGTGGTGTAGATGTGGATGTGATAGGAAGCGTTATGAGGAACACACTGAGGTGATTTGGCCATGTGGAGAGGATGGAGGGTGAAAGACTGACGAAGAGAGTGTATGTGAGTGAGGTGGAGGGGGGAAGACGAAGGGGGAGGCCGAGGATGAGATGGAGTGATGGGGTGGAGAGGTATATGAGAGAGGGGGGTGTGAGCTGGGAGCAGGGCAGTGAAAAGGCGGGGGACAGGGCGACTTGGAGACGCTTTGTTTGTGGCCACCCCAAACGGTATTCAGGCGTCTGGCAATATATATATATATATATATATATATATATATATATATATATATATTTATATATATATATTATAAATAAATGATAGGTCAATGACAAGTTTATAACAAGATTCATGGTACTGGGATAAAATGTTCGTCTCATCACTATGTTGATGGATTAATATTCTGTCACTGCGACTATATTCCTTTTATTCTAACTTGGCCTAAATCACACTCACTCCATCTTTAGTGCTGGGTAATAACAATGGATTATTACTACAATATGGTGTTAGTCATTAAAAAAAAAAAAAAAAATAGAGCAACAGTACTGCTGTTTTTTTTTTTTTTTCCTGAACTTCTTGAAATAAGCTGCAAAAGGAAGTCTGAACGTCCCTGTACTAGAACTTAACTCTCGGGAAACTGCTCCAGTTAAGATACAAACTAGATATGTAAATTCCATCCTAGATAATTTACTTACTAACAAAGCTCCAGGTCCAGACGGATTTCCTTCAATTATCTTGAAAAAGGTTCCCCTGAATTTCCTCCTGTTCTAGCTAAATTATTCAGACTATGCATACGTACTTCTTCATTCCCTGATTCTTAGAAAGAAGCCAATATCCAGGCAGACGTTCCTCTGACCCATCTGAGTATAGACCAATAGCTATCACATCTTGTTAAGGATTTGAGATTTTAATTAAAAGGCACATAGTAAAATATCTTGAATCTAACAACTTAATTAGTGATAGACAGTACTGTTTTCGTCACGAAAGATCCACTACTGATATACTTAATCTCCTGACTCATACCATCCTTCAGTCAATTGACCAACATGGAGAAACTCATACAGTAGTCCATTTTATTTCTAAACCCTTTGACAGAGTGTGGCACCGTTTCCTGCTGTCCAAACTCCCTTGCTATGGCCTAACGTCTCTTGTTCCTCTGATTTCCTTATATCTCAGTGACAGAGAGATAGGAGTTAGAGCAGATGATGTATATTCCAATTTCCAGCCAATTAATGATGGTGTGCCAAAAAGATCAGTTCTGGCTCCAACCCTATTCCTGTAGTCGTGGCACGACTCTGAGGTTGTCATTATCGTACCCTGGCAATCGAACATATACACGAATCACATGCTTCTCATACACGAAATCATACGCACTTTTGAATGGTAGGTTGCCAGGGCACGATAATAACAACCTGAGTCATGTGCTGCGACTATAGTTCAGAATTAATGATCTCTTATCTGTCACCCATAATCCCATCCATACATATGCAAATGACTCAACACTTCAAAGTTCATTGACATTTCAACAACCATTCACAATGTTCAATATCTCTAACTCACAACTCAGTACAGCAATGTCCACACACCCTGACTTATCTAAGATCACTGAATGGGGACAAAACAACACTGTCTCGCTTAATGCTTGTAAAACCAAATATATATAATTCACAAGTAGACAGATATTGCCTGATTCCTATATTACCTTCAGTGCTAATAATATTCTCATCTCTAAATATACTGAGATTATCGGTGTTTCACTTAACATTACCCTCAGCTGGATCTCTCATGTTAGATCACTTGCGAAAACCGCTTCAAAGAAACTTGGATTATTGTACAAAGCCGCAACTTCTTCACTGACGAGCAGTTAGCTATAATTTGTAAGTCATGTGCACTCCCAGCTGTAATATTGCTCACCATTGTGGAATGGATGTGGAGAGGTAGCACTAAAACAACTAGACAAAAATCAGAACAAGGCTGTTAGAATTATTAATAACCCTGCTATTACAAATGAACCACCTCCCCTACAAGTAAGAAGGAATGTTTCCTCCCTTGCATTATTTTACAAATACTTTTATGGTACATCCTCAGACGAAGGTGCATCCATTGTGCCACCTCCCATGACTTTCCCCATGCTAACCGGGCATCGGGTAGCGCTCATGACTGGACTGTCACACTGCCATATTGCAGAACTTCTGCCTATCATAATTCTCTTAATCCCCGAACTGCATCTCTTTGGAGCTTGCTTCCCCAGACCAGTTTCCCCCAAACTTCAACGAACGGCTGTTCAAGTCCAAGAGTCACAGATTTTATATGAATGGAGGACACCTGTAATCTGGTGTATGGATTATTTTTTTAATTCCTTTGTTTCTCTCCTTCCTCTGTTTTCCATTAAAAAAAAAAAAAAAGGTTAAGGCGAAATGAGTATAATACCCTAAACCCGAATCAGCTCTGTTATCTGCTACCAAAGCTACCAAGTGCGGCTTCGGTCTCTGGTCAGTATTCTCGTCGGTTAAGGAAGCTAGTTAACAGCTTTCCCTAAGCAATTTACTTTGCTGTTTACGTGTGAGGTGGAGAGGAGAGTTTGGAAAGCTTGAATGGGAAAGTTACTCACCCCCTCTTACCTGGATGATGTGTGGTTAGAATAATGATGAATATGAAAGGAAAAACTAAGAATGGAGAGAGAGAGAGAGAGAGAGAGAGAGAGAGATTTAGTAATACCAAGGGATAAGTGATAAGACAGAGAAAATGTACTGTCCTGATCAATAACTGCTTTACTTTAGAAAATTTACGCAGTAATGATGCTATATTTCAACCTGTTCGACTCTCTCTCTCTCTCTCTCTCTCTCTCGTCAATATTTCTTCAACAGACCTTTATTCTTTATCAGTATCCCAGTTGTCGTTTAAATTACGTAAGTGTATTAATAAGCACAAACCTTTCATTTCCCCTGCTAAACACAGGACAGCCTTAGTAAGAGAAATTCGCCTAGTACTCCCACAGTTAGTTGAAATAATTAGACTGGAACATTGAAGCTAATGATGCGGAGAGAAAATTGGGAACGTGGTCAATATCCAGCTAATTCACCCACAGGAAGCTGGCTCCACCCCGCCTAATTTCCTTACTGCGGCGGGGTTCAGTAGCTTCTATATATATTCCTACAGTTTATCGCCGGGAAGGTGGAAATGAAGTTTACCTTGCTATTTAATCGTTGATTGTAGTGGTGTTCTTCTCTGCTCTTACAAATGCATATTATACCCCCTTTACTCTAGCTTGGTCTATAAATTGCCATCCCTCCAACTTTAAATGATGAGTTTTAGCAATGGAATAACATTAGAATAGGATGCTAGTCAAGACGTGCTATGGAGAAGATGTACAGCTGTAGTACTGTATTTTTTCTGCCAATGAGGTATATGAAATTAGCTGCAAAAGGACCAGTTGGTGGGACCTGCACGTGAAAAGAGCTACTGCAAAGAAGCTGTTGCTGAGAAAGTGTGGGGAAAAATATTACTTGGACGTCATTTACTGTTTATGAATGCTCGCGATATGAATACCTAAGGGCGTCTAGGTAGGGCAGTAGAAAATGTTGCTTATAATACCACCTCCATTAAGAGTAAGAAAAGCAGGAATAACCATAGGCAATGAATAGATACAATAAAATGTTCTTCACAACAAAATTACCGCGCTTGCGCAGAAATTACATGACTGCTTTTCCGGTTGATAAGTAACTGGGTACTGAGAGTTTCTGTAAAGAGAGAGAGAAAGAGAGAGGGGGAGAGAGGGAGGAAGTGAAGAAGTATGGATGAGACGGGGGGATATGAAGGTAAATATTAAGGAGAGTAAGGGAAAGGGGAAGAGGAGAGGAAGAGAGAAAGAAGGGGGGGCGGATTGAAGATGTAGGATGAGACCAGAGAAGAATAAAGTGGGAGACAGGAGAAAAGTGGAAAAGTGATAAAAGGAAGTGGTTATAAGGATGCTGTAAGAATAAATAAATTAACAGATGGACAGATGTAAAGACAAGTGAAGCAGAGACGTGTGTCAAGAGTGAGATTATATTGAGAGAGAGAGAGAGAGAGAGAGAGAGAGAGAGAGAGAGAGAGAGAGAGAGAGAGAGCAGATGTTTCTGGTCGGTGGTTTCAAGCTGATACAAAAGCATCATCCAGGTATATTGTGTGGTTCTCTACAGACTATCAAGGCGTCAAAGGCCTGTATTCAAGCCAATTACGGAAGCTCCCTTACACCTCTTCCTAAGTGATTTATTTGCTTATTGCTCCTTACTGTCCTAGTCTGTTATATACTGTACATCCTTCAAATATCGCCATAAACTGCGTAAAAAAAGTACAAAAGGATAATAACCATAAATAAACTGCTAAGGAAGAGGTGCTAGGAAGCTTCCATACCCGAGAATACGGGCCTCTATCACCTTGGAGCGTATTCTCGTCTGTTAAGGAATCTCCCTAATACCTTTTCCATAGTGGTTTATTTTCCATACTACTCCTTCCTGCTTCTTGGTATGTTCTTATCTTTTTCACACCAACATAGAATGCAGAAATAACACAAATGACTATGAATGAGCTGCATGCAAAATAAACCGGTAAGGAAAAGGTGATAGGAAACCCCCTTTACCCAATGAGCATATAGCTCCTTTACCATCAGCCGTCTTCCCGGCTGAAAATAATCGCGTGACGGTTAGAACAAGAGAGAGAGAGAGAGAGAGAGAGAGAGAGAGAGAGAGAGAGAGAGAGAGAGATAGATAGATAGGTAGATAGATAGATAGAGAGAGAGAGAGAGAGAGAGAGAGAGAGATAGATAGATAGATAGGTAGATAGATAGATAGATAGAGAGAGAGAGAGAGAGAGAGAGAGAGAGAGAGAGAGAGAGAGAGAGAGAGAGAGAAATTTAGTCAACTCCTTCAGCATCGACCGTTTTATTGACTTTCACAAATGTCACTCTCTAGGTTAAAAAAAATCTGCATGAACCCTTTCAATAAAGGTAACGGCTATATTAGTTTATTCCTACTGTCTCCAGGAGTCTTTATTAACTAAGGAAGACCTCTCGTATTATTAAAGATAAATACTGTGTTGTGATAAATATTTCTTTATATTTCCACATAACGACCTATAAAATATAAAAACACTGAAAGAAAGTAAGAACCCAATGGGGAACTCTGTCTAAAGACTTCAATTTCCAGCCACACCTTGTATCAGTGATTGACGCAGACAGGAAGCTGAGAGGAAATTTAATACTTCCTCGAAATGGCTGTGTGTGAGTCTGATGGTGGGCAATTGTTGCAGAGTTGTTGCAGAGAGAACTGTGTTGCAGGGAAGCCCGCTGTTGCAACAAAGCCAAACAATATTGATGAACGACTTGATTTAGAACAGCAGGTGAAAAAGGCAGGAGAGGGCAGGTAAGAATGAGAATAAGAGGAAGTGGTAGAGGAAGAAAAGAGGAATAGAGGAGGAGATGGAATATGAAAAGGAAGAGAAGAAGAAGAAAAGAGGAGGAGGAAGAGGAGAAGAAGATGAAAAGATGATGATGATGATGATGATGATGAGGAGGAGGAGGAGGAGAAGAAGAAGAGATAGCTCATTTAGGGAACAACTTATATACCAATCTTTGGCAGTCAGTTAAACAATGGAGAGTGAAAAGAGACAAAAATTCCTAATTTTTTGTCGTCCAAAGTACAGACGATCTTAAAACAAATAAATAAATAAAAAAGAGGAAAGAATGCCATAGAGTACTACCAGTTCAATGCCATCGGTATTTTTCCGTATTTTTGTCCGTACAAGATGCCTTTTCAGACACAGGGGACATTTATTAACGTAAAGGTGTTAACATTGTCTATTAATTACCGCTTGTTAGCATGACGTGACGTCAGCTCAAAATTTGACCGATATAAGTAGACAACATATGAGCTAATGAGACAAGTGTGTGTGTGTGTGTGTGTGTGTGTGTGTGTGTGTGTGTGTGTGTGTGTGTGTGTGTGCGTGTGTGTGCAATATTTTCTTCTCAGCTGCCTTGGTCGTTTATCTGGCAGTGCCGCACACGCACAACCATCGCTCCTTACCCCATGAGAGAGAGAGAGAGAGAGAGAGAGAGAGAGAGAGAGAGAGAGAGAGAGAGAGAGAATAAATTAGCACCTTGAGGAACAGCAATTTATATCTTTCCCAACAATTTCCTGTCTTCTTTTTGCATTCGATTTTTATTTCACCCTCCCTCGCTGCATGTGCGCGCGTGTGTGTGTGTGTGTGTGTGTGTGTGTGTGTGTGTGTGTGTGTATGTGTGTGAAATCAGCGGCATATTTTTTCTGTTAGTGCTGGTTCAAGTATTATGTATAATATAGTTCTTTAATTTAGTACCCCCTGTGGCGGGGGTGACACAATCTGGCCGCACTATGGGGTGGTACTACTACTCTGCGGCCAGGTTGTGTTAGGAAGAATACTGCCACCGTATTCCCTGCGTGTCGTAAAAGGCTACTAAAAGGGGCGGGGTGAAAGGACTAGGGACCCCCTCCTCTGTTTTTTAGTTCTTAAAAAGAAGCAGGCCAGAGAATGGGATTGGGGACTGAATTATCCCCGTACCCTGAAGATTGGGTCTATGAATGTGCGTAGTTGTAGTACGATTGAGACTAAAAGGGAGGAGATTGGGAGAATGTTTGTGAGAAGAAAGTTGGATGTGTTAGCTTTCAGTGAAACGAAGATGAAGAGGAAAGGTGAGTCTAAGTTTGGAAGTGTGAATGGAAGATTGTCAGGTGTTGATAGAGGAAGGGCAAGAGAAGGTGCGGCCTTGTTAGTGTGTCTGAAAGTACAGCAGTGTGTGACTGAATGGAAGAGGTGTCATCGAGACTGATGTGGGTGAAAGCGAAATTTGAACGTGAGTTGTGGTTGTTTGTGAGTTGCATATGGGCCTGGTAGTGAAAAGGATGAAGAAAAGAGGAAGTCTTTCTGGAATGATATTGACGAATGTCTGCAGAGTTTTGGCGCGAATGTGAATGTGATGATGTTGGGAGATTTGAATGCTAGAGTGGGAAATGTATCAGTTGAATGTGTAGTTGGTATGCATGGTGTGCCTGGTAGAAATGAAAATGGGGGACCTAGTGAGGTTTTTGTGCTTAATGTAAAGTTTTACTGTCAGCCATTCTTAATAGTATTTTGTATCTGTAATAATATATCTTTCATTCACTGAGTATTATCCGGTATTATCATTTTATCAGGGCTGACTTAAATAAATTTACTCTTGCTAATTTCGTGTTAATAGAGGCTATTGCAGTTATCCATATATTTAACCTGTTTTTTGCCATTACATTATCCTTATGAGTCCTGAATGTTTTGTTGTTAGTTTGAGCATTAAACTTTAACTTGTAATTTTACCTAACTCTGTTTTGAACCTGGAACTTTACGGGACAGTAGTGATTATTAGTATTCTCACTTAAAGTGTACATTATCTTTCTCTGTTCCATAACAATCGTTTTATGCTAACGACTTGAAACTGCTATTTTCCCATCTCGAATGGTGACCTGTAAGAATGGGTAGACACTAGATTATGATCCTAGTCACAAAGAAGTGGTGTGGAAAGTATGTAAAGTGGTAGTATTCCCTCTCTCTCTCTCTCTCTCTCTCTCTCTCTCTCTCTCTCTGAGCTCCGTGAAATAAGCTGTAAAAGGACGAAGTCTGGGCTAAGTTAGAGTAAAAACAGTATAGATTTGTTTGAATTTTACTGCATACAACTTCGTAATTAACAAGAAGGGGTACTTAGCGCGCAATACCCGCGCCCACGACATAGTCAAAAGGCCTAATAATTGGTTTTGACTTGTCAAACTGGCTCATATTCTCGACGTTTAAGGAGGCTTCCTATCTCCTGTTAGTCAGCGATTTGTTTATGTATACAACCGTTCAATATGATTATAAACGTTATTTATGAAGAGTATGGTGACATTATTATTATTTAAATAACCAAGAGGAGGACAGCAAGGTGCAATAAGCAAAATAAATCTCTTAGGAAGAGGTATCAGGGAGCTCCTTCAACAGACAAGAATATGAGCCCTTGACTTTTGACATACGGCTGTCGACATCGATTTATTTAATTCTTGGCTGACCCTTAACACTTGCACTAAGTTTAATCGAAGTGGGATGAAAAGTGATTAAGTTGACCTTACCCTGTGACCTTGACATCTTGATGATTATTCCTTACATCGAGTCTTTTTATACTTGCCTTACCGTTGACCCTTCCTTCCATTAAGTATGGCTTAAAGATGAAAGAAATGATATACAGTAAGTTGATCTTACTTTTGACGTATTGTTTTCAAAAACCGAAGTTCATTCACTAGGGTGATGGCCAACCCTTCCACCAAGTTTGGCCCATATCAGATTAAAATATATATATATATATATATATATATATATATATATATATATATATATATATATATATATATATTAGCTATATTTTTCATGTAGACACAGGGATTGTAAATTCGACCTTGCCCCGTGACCCTACAAAAAAAAAAAAAAAAAATGCATTCTTTCATTTTTTTCCTTACCTTCAGTGCTTCTAAACAGTTTGTTGTAAATTGTCTACTAACTGTTTAAGATGCCATTACTAAGTCAAAATTTGACCCATTCTCAAATACAATAGGTTTACCCCATTTTTGTTCTCAACATTCCGCCTAGTTTCACTAAAATTATATAAAACCTTTAACTTTTTTTGTTCACACACACACATACACATACACACACACACACACACACACACACACACACACGGACGTTACGTAATAACACGTAACACCAATTCTTGCATGATAACTACGTGGTTTTCTTCACTAGTGTGTGTGTGTGTGTGTGTGTGTGTGTGTGTGTGTGAGAGAGAGAGAGAGAGAGAGAGAGAGAGAGAGAGAGAGAGAGAGAGAGAGAGAGAGCACCCCCACACTCCACTCTATTCTCAAAATTCACCATTAGTTTTTATTTTCCTCTTGAACTGCCTAACTGATGCTTATTTCTACCTGACCTCTATACATCATCTCCTTTCTTTCATTTCCTCTGATAGTCTCCATTTATATCACTACTTCATCTTCATCTTCTCTTTGCTCGTTCATATACAGGTTTCTCTCCTATCTTTTTTACTAGATATCTCTTTCTGTCACGGGGGGATGCGATATTTATTCATTAAGAATGCTAGATGTTACTTGAAAATAGAGACAAGGAATTGATTTGTGAAAATCAAGCAGTAAGTTTACTTTATTCCGGCTTACCTCGCCGATTCTCTAAAGACGAGAATTTATAAACTTTCTCAACAGTACACAGCAGAGACTAATTACTCACCAGTGCTGTTTGTAGTAATGTTAGCCTCTCGAGAAAGTGACTCCACCCCTGACAATCAATAACTAATGCTAATAATAATAAACAGGTTCTTGCTGATGTAAACTCCTGGCTGGCACAACGGATTTAAGTTTGATACAAAAGAACTGGCCTATGTACCAGTTAAGGATAATGTAAAGAGTTTGTGCAAACTTGGAGCTGAAACTAAAATAAGCTTAATGTGGAGAAATAAAACACGATTCTAAGTTCATTAAGCTCAAAGAAAAGAACTGTAAATTTATTGATGACAATAAAATAAATTTACGTTATATGAACCTCAAAAATAAATTCAAAATAACAAGGAGAATACACTCACTCGCTCATTCAAAAGCTAAACACACTTAAGCCTAGAAAAACAAACAGAAATACTGGTCAGTGGAGGGGAGCCCAACAAAAAGACTGGGCGCCCATGATGAACATCAAACGCTACTCGTGATCAAACATGCAGCATACTGTACGTTAGAATTACACAAAGGATGATGAAATCATAGGCTATGTAACACTTCCCCACAAAGAAAAAGAAATTTACAAAGGAAATTTCTTATTACTCTAAAACAATCTGTCTAAAGTCTAGATAAGCAATCTGCAATAACATTCTCCTTCCCCTTGACATGTTGTATGTCTAATGAATACTCCTGAAGAAGTAGACTCCATCTTGTCAATCTCTGATTTTTATCTTTAAACTTACTAAGGAATTTCAGTGTGTTATGATCGGTATAAATGACTATGGGGTCAAAACCAGAACACAAATAAAATGAAAAATGCTCTAAACCCAAAATCAAGGCCAAAAGCTCTTTCTCAATAGTTGAGTAGTTCTTTTGAGGTGGAGTGAACTTCTTACTGTAATAAGATACAGGGTGTTCAATACCCTGATCATCCTCTTGCAGCAATACAGCCCAAGCTCCTGTATCACTTGCATCAACAGCCATCTTAAAAGGCTTAGCAAAATTTGGAGTAGGGAGCACTGGCTGACTTAATAGAATAGCTTTAAGTTTGGTGAAAGAGGATTCACAGTTATCGGTCCAGACAAATTTAACTCCCTTTTTCAGTAGGTCTGTAAGTGATGATACAAGAATTGAAAAGTTAAGAACAAATCTCCGGTAATAACCTAACATTCCCGAAAATCTTTGTAGCTCTTTCCTACTTTTAGGTCTGGGAAGATCACTTATACCCTGAACCTTAGCTACTGGTGGTGCAACATGTCCATCACCAATTACGTACCCAAGGTACTGAACTTTAGCTTGACCAAACTCACACTTTGATAAATTAGCTACAAGATTAGCCTGAACCAAACGCTCAAGAAATTTACTGACATGGCATATGTGATCTTTCCAGTTGTCACTGAAGATTAATACATCATCAATATAAACAACACACCCTGCCAAACCCTGTGTTACAACATTCATGAGCTTCTGAAATGTGGCTGGTGCATTCTTCATACCATATGGCATTACAGAACATGCAAAAGTCTTTCCTAGTGTTACAAAACATGAGATCTCCCTAGCACGTTCAGTCACAGGTACTTGCCAGTATCCCTTTAACAAATCAAACTTACTTATGTACCTAGCCTTTCCGATCTTGTCTATGCAATCTTTCACGCGAGGGAGAGGGTAAGTGTCTGTTTTGGTTATCTGATTAACACGTCTGTAGTCGATGCAAAGCCGCTATGACCCACCTGGCTTAGGGACTAGAGTGACAGGAGAACTCCACTCGCTCTGACAGGGCTCAATCATCTTGTGGTCCAACAGGTAGCCAAGCTCCTTCTGGATGAGAGGAACTTTCACTGGGTTCACACGGTAAGGAGGCAGTTTAATTGGCTTTGCGTCTCCAACATCGACATTATGCATCTCCACAGTGGTTCTTCCTGGAGTGGCACGGAACACTTGCGGGTACTCCTGCAGTAATGCCGAAAACTCCTGCGTTTCCTCGGGAGGTAGATGGGAAAGCTTAGTCTGGAGATCATTCATGATATCAGGATTCTTCCCCAAACTATCACTCAGGCTCATGCTGCATGGGAGAACTTCACTTGCAGACTCGGGTGGAACAGCTACAGTGCAGACTGAGTTATTTTCGTCCCGGCTGTGATATAACTTTAGCATGTTGATGTGACATAGTTGCTTGTTCTTTCTACGATCTGGTGTGGCGATGACATAGTTGACATCACTGAGTTTCTTCCCCACGAAATAAGGACCACTAAATTTGGCTTGAAGTGGTTGCCCATGAACCGGTAGCAGAATCAAAACCTGATCTCCTGGCTGAAAGTGGCGTAACCTGGACTTTTTATCATACCAAGTCTTCATCTTCTCCTGAGCAGCTCCTAAATTCTCTCTCGCCAGCTATAAAGCAGTGGACAGCCGTTCTTTAAACTTCATCACATACTCCAGGAGGTTGACGTCATCTTCCTCCGACAGCCAGCATTCCTTGAGTAGCTTAAGGGGTCCTCTTACTTCATGGCCAAACAGTAGTTCAAAAGGTGAGAAGCCCAGTGATTCATTTGGAGATTCTCTTGCGGTAAACACAACGAATGGAAGACCTTTATCCCAGTCTTTCTGATGTTCCAAACAGTATTTCTTGAGCATCGATTTGAGTGTTTGATGATATCTCTCCAATGCTCCTTGGGTCTGGGGATGGTAAGCTGAAGACGTGATCTGGGTGATGCCCAACTCTTTCAGAGACTGCTTGAAAACATTTGACATGAAATTACTTCCCCGGTCGGACTGTACCTCCTTGGGCAGACCAAACTTTGTGAAGAACCCTAGCATTTCCTTAACCACGTTCTTTGCTGAGATATTTCTAAGTGGAATGGCTTCAGGATAACGAGTAGCCATATCAATCAGGGTCAACACATAAGAAAATCCTGAAGAAGTCTTAGGAAATGGGCCCACAATATCCACCAACACACGGGTGAAAGGCGCCTTAAAAGGAGGAATGGGAACTAGAGGTGCAACCTTTTCGGTCTGATTACACTTCCCCACAACTTGACAGGTGTGACAAGACTTACAATACCAGGAAACATCCCTGAAGATACCTGGCCAGTAGAAGTGTTTGAAAATGCATGCCACAGTCTTCCTCACTCCAAGGTGTCCTGACAAACTGGAATCATGAGCCACTCTAATGATATCCTGCCTACAAACACGAGGGATGACAACTTGATGTACAACCTCCCATTCACAGTCGGCTGATGCTGTTGGGGGTCTCCACTTCCTCATAAGTACTCCTGACTTTATATAATAACAAGTAGAAGCACCAGCTGACTCTTCCTCACTGCAAGCAGAGTTAGCTAGACCTTTCAACTCAGGGTCAGCAACCTGCAACTCAACCAGCTCTTGACGAGACAAATTATCAACACTACGGGGTACTGCCTCATCTGGTGAGTGGTCCAAATTAGCAAGAAAAGTGTCAGCTAGGATAACATCATCATCATCATTATCCTCTAAGTCACCAGTAACTTTAGACTTAGACCTAGTGACAGCACATGCAGGGAACACATCAGGGACATCACAATCCTGGGCCGCAGCCACTGGCTCACCAGACAACTGAGGAGCTGGACACACTTGACTTCCACCAATATCATTTCCAAGTAAGAAAGGTACACCTGACATTGGGAGTGTCTCAACCAACCCAACCATAACGGAACCATTAACAAAACCAGACTCTAAATTCACTCTGCACAGAGGGACAGAGAAGTAATTATTCCCTACACCTTGTAAGATTACAGTTTCATCAGAGGAATTCCAGATATACGATATACGAGCACGGGAACTCATAGCACGGGTGAGGGGAGGCAAGAAGTTTTCCCTGAATATGTTCGAAACCTCCCTGATTACCAAATACGAGTAACTACTACTAATTATGCACAGTTCATTACTATATATCTAGATTTATCTATCTATCTGTAGACATACATACACACATCTATCTATCTATCTATAGCCAGACGCCTCAATCCCGTTTGGGGTGGCCACAAACAAATCGCCTCCAAGTCGCCCTGTCCCCCGCCATCTCACTGCCTTGCTCCCAACTCACACCCCCCTCTCTCATATACCTCTCCACCCCATCCCTCCATCTCATCCTCGGCCTCCCCCTCCCTCTTCCCCCCTCCACCTCACTCACATACACTCTCTTCGTCAGTCTTTCACCCTCCATCCTCTCCACATGGCCAAACCACCTCAGTGTGTTCCTCATAACGCTTCCTATCACATCCACCGACACCACAACGCTCCTTTATATCCTCATTCGTCAGCCTGTCTCTCCATGTGACTCCACAGGCTCCTCTTAAATAACTGATTTCCACTGCTCTCACTCTTGACTTGTGTCCTTCCAACAACGTCCAAGCTTCACTTCCATACGTTAGCGCTGGTATCACAATACTGTCATGTAGTAACTTTTTCACTTCCATGCTCACTTCCCTGTTTCTTATAACTGCTTTCAAAGAACCAGCAACCTTTCTTTGCTGTACCCTTTCAAGCACTTCACCCTCCAAACCTCCATCCTTACTCATCACAGTATATATATATATTGCTACGGAACACAGAAATATAATGTACACTTTAAGTGAGAATACTAAAAATCACTACTGTCCCGTAAAGTTCCAGGTTCAAAACAAAAGAGTTAGGTAAAATTACAAGTTAAAGTCTAATGCCCAAAATAACAACAAAACATTCATGACTCATAAGGATAATGTAATGGCAAAAAACCGGTTAATTACATGGTTAACTGCAATAGCCTCTATTAACACGAAATTAGCAAGAGTAAATTTATCTAAGTCAGCCCTGTTAAAATGACAATACCAGATAATACTCAGTGAACGCAAGATATATTATTACAGATACAAAATATTATTAAAAATGACTGACATAAAAACACATGAATCACAATAACCTTACTAGGCCTAAGAAATTAACACCTTACGCTACACAGTACAAGAAAAAATGCAATAACAGTTTTACTCAAATTACACAGCTGCTAGATGGTTGGAGACTTCCTGAGCACTCACAATAATAACAACTGTACAGGGGAGGACAGAGATGTGAACAAAATGAGGAGCAGATCTAAGTGGCAATAATGCAGAGACTGAGCTCATTATATAGGGGCCGGCAGAGCTTGATACAACTTGTAAGAAGGACGCGCAAATGAAGCCAGAGGGGACAAAGAGTTGACACTCCTGCTCTGAACAACAGAAAGAACGACTTTACTATAACGGTAGAAGGGGGGACTGAGGTAGAACACGCTCGTGATCAAACATGCAGCATACTGTACGTTAGAATTACACAGAGGATGATGAAATCATAAGCTATGTAACACGAGCAAGGTAACATTTTTTGATCCACGGTGTTAAATACCATAGATAGACTTAGTACCTTTAGGAAAATCACTTATACTAATTATATTGCACCTTATTTATTATTCTTTGCCACTGGACGATTTTATTCAGCTAAAGGGAGGCCTGTTGTGAAAAAAGTTGGGTAGATATTATAGCCAAATGTCCATAGACATTAATTTTTTGCATTTATCCTTCCCTGAATGCGTTACAGTTTATAAATTACACAGGTCTGCAAAATTAATTTAATTAAAAATTCTTTTATTTCTGAGTATTTTTTGTTGCACTTATGAACACAATGAAAATAACAATGTTTCCATCACATTTTCATATAAACTTAAAAAGAAATTTAACTGAAATATACCAAATTATAAATTTTAATCGATCTACACAATATTTTTCTAAATTAACTGAAAATTTATATTAGTCAATATCCTTTTTTAAACATATACATAAAGGAAACAACACTATATATTCCATGACTCACAAATAACTTCCCTAGTCTTTGTAACTTGTCAGTTTTTATGCTTCATGAATCATCCAGCAGTAGTCCGCCATCAAACTGACATCCCAACGTCCCTGGTGCCTTTTTTCCATGTCCTTGTTATCCTGGTGGAATCTTTCACTCTGTTCTTCACTCACTGCTCTTAAGATTTGCGTGGAAAAATTCCAAATGTGATTCCAAAAAGTGAATGTTGAGACTCACGGTGTAATCCATCTCCTTAAACTTGACCACAAATTTCTTACAATTTCTTTGTAAATTGGATTCTTATTGCCTTTTTATTATCTAAAAACTCAGAAATTACTTCTTTGAATGATAATCAAGCCTATCATTCCAGGCCGCTCACTGGGGGAGGCGGTGGCTGAATCGGTAGAGATGTGGCCTGTAGTCCTAACGGACCTGGGTTCAAATCCTGCTGGGGCAGGGAACAGTTTAAGGATTTGAATTTCGTAAAAATCAGACTTTACTGATCTACCAAAAGATCCGCCGACATGTCGTAAAAATACCCTCACTAATACCAATACACCAGTCCTGTATGAGACTGCCCTAGCATGCATTCAGTATGGACAGTGGGTGTTAGCGCCGAAGTGGTGACATGTAGAGGTGTGCGGTAAGTAGGAGGACTACTGGGCCTTGACAGCAGGCTGTGAAGCCTATGCCCAGAGTCGGACACATAAAAAAAAGGAAAAAAAAAAAACATCTGATTCTGCATCATAAACCAGTTTCCTAATATCAGGTCCAGTTAATATGCCCTCTTTCAATCAAGCTTTAGACAAACCTGGAAACCTTTGGCACAAATATGTAAACCAGGCTCCATCTTTTGATTGGGCTTTGACAAACTGCTCCATTAATCCGGGCTTAATATGAAGCGATGGTAGCAGTATTTATCTGGATTCACTATGCTATGTCTGATGATGTTTTTGGCACCAAGCTGTAGATATTTTTCTGTTTGGCCATTCTTACTGAACCCAATGTAAATCCTTGGCTTTGCTGTCCCGCTAACAGAGAAAACATGGGAATTTTGTATACCCTGACTGCAGACCCAGTAAGATACATATAACTTTCAGGTCCCCACATACGAACCAATGGTGTTCATTATAGATAATTTCCTCGAGAAGTCTTGCCAGATTCTGGTATGTGTCTCCCAATTGCACAAAATGAGCAACAGGTATTGATGCATAATTTTATAACCAATATGAAGATGTACCCCTTCAGGCATCTTTTAGATGACTATAAACAGTCTCCATTCTTATGTATTATAATCTCTGCCAAGTTTCTGCACTAGGCCACTTTCATCCGTGCAGTATATCAAGGATCAGTGCAATAAACTACTATTTTCTATATATATTACTGTGATAAGGAAACAGAAACACTCCACTGAAAGCAATTAACAATCTCACTAGTCAACAAACTGCGTTACACTAAGATATGTTTGCTGCACTCCGGTGCTGGTATGACTCATCCCTATGTTGTGTTCCAGCTATATTCTGGCTAATTATCAAATAAAATAACTCTTGCTTTAAACATGGATATTAATTTTATAAGATACTAAATTCAAACATATTATCATTGTAATAAAATATTCATATGTAAATAATTTTATTTCGAAATGATTAAAAAAAAAAAAAAAATGCTTTGCGAGAAATATTACGTGATGGAGAAAAATAATTTTCGTTTTTCAAATCTGCGCCCAAAAATATATATAAATCATATGAAATTATATATATAAAAAAAAAAGAAGAACAATGTATACTCGTGTTACTAAAGATGTGCCAAATTATTTACTTGGTAAATTATAACTTGGTTGTTGTCACGAGTCGGCGCGATTTTGTATTTGAATAAACTCGTGACATTAACTTTGGTGGGAAACCGCGAATTCTAGTGGAATCCCAGTATTTATCGCTCAGTTTAACCGTTATGTATTCACCCGATCGGGAGTGTTTTTTCAGGACATTTTTCACTATTTCATAAGTGATCGTCCTTGTGCGCGATGTTAGCACCTTTGCTGAGTGAATTGCAGGTGTGTATCACTCACACTCGTTGGCCGTTAGTGCGGCCATGACACTCGCCTCTCTCCCACAATTTGAATCGGTCAAGGTTTGAGCGCCGCGGAAGCAGGGACAGTGTGTGTGGCAGCGTCCTTCCTCAGCAACGACGCCTAGTTCCCGCCGCCGCCGTATTCCCACCTAGCGTGATTGGCGAGAGGCTCAGCGTGTGCAGTGTCCTTCCTCGGTAACGACACCCAGTCATCCGCTTTGTCCACTTTTCTGACCAGTATTTCTTTTCGTTTTTTCCTAGGTTTAAGAGCCAGCTTTTGAGTGACCGAGTGAGTGCGATCTCCTTATTTGGAATTCATTTTGAAATGTAACGTAAATTTATTTTATTGTAATCAATAAATTTAACAGTTCTTTTTCTTGAGCTTAATGTAATGTAAACCCGTGTTTTATTTTCCATATTAAGCTTATTTCACTTATAACTCCTAGTTTGCATAAACGCTTTGCTATTCATAACTGTTACTTAGGCCAGTCCTTTTGTATTAAGCTTAAAATCCGCTGTGCAACCAGGAGTTAATGCGTCAGCAAGAACCTGCTTATTATTAATAGCATTAGATATTAATTGGCAGGGATGGAGTCACTTTCTCCAGAGGCTAACAGTACTAATAAACAGTATTTGTGAGTAATTAGTCTCTGCTGCGTACTGTTGAGAAAGTTTATAAATTCTCGTCCTTAGAGAATCGCCGAGGTAAACCGGCATAAAGTAATCATTGCTTGATTTTAACAAGACAATTCATTGTCCTTGCTCTCAGTATTATTGAAAATATCCTTTAATATTGCATACACATAAAAACCCCGTGACAGTTGTTACTATTCTTTATCTCGAAATGCAGGTGATGTTTTGATCAGAGGTTACTTACGGATCTGTTTATCTCTTCAGTCATTAATAATGGCCTGAGTTTAGCAAATCTTAGCAGGTCTGACAAAAGTACCGTTTGTGAGGGATCACTAAGGTGTAGCAATATTCTCTTTGGTTAATTAAGCTCCCTAGCACCTCTTCATTAGTGATATATTTTTTGATACGCCTGGCTGATATCGACATGCCGAAAATTGATACCTGAATGATTTAAATGCCACTGAAGAGGATAGTATGGTGTAAAAAGAAAAATAAATCGCTTAGGAAGAGATGTTAGGGATACACAAAGCTGTTACCAGAACCTACAGATAGTTATTACTCATGAAGTTAGTCGAGGGTAAACGAAGAAAAATTTTATTTCCGTAATCTCATCGGTGAAGGAGGCTCCCTAACACCTCATCCTTACCCATTTATTTTTGGATACAGTTGGCTAAAATAGTACTGTGCGTTATTTACGCAGTGTGGTGATATTAGACTGACTGAAGTAATACAGAAGAGGACAGCAGAGTGTAACAAGCAAAATTAATTGCCCAGGAAGAGGTGTTAGGGAGCTTCCTTAACCTAAGAGAATCCGAGTCTAACAGGTGTTGTAGTGACTGAAACCAGACCGCCACTCAGCATGTGGCGGGGGGGACACAACCTGGCTGCACTATGAGGTGGTACTACTACTCTGCGGCCAGGTTGTGTTAGGGAGAATACTGCCACCGTATTCCCTGCGTGTCGTAAAAGGCGACTAAAAGGGGCGGGGTGAGGGGACTAGGGACCCCCTCCTCTGTTTTTTAGTTCCTAAAAAGAGACAGGCCAGAGAAAGGGATGGGGGATGGAGTTATCCCCGTACCCTGAAGATTGGGTCTATGAATGTGCGTGGATGTAGTACGATTGAGGCTAAAAGGGAGGAGATTGGGAGAATGTTTGTGAGAAGAAAGTTGGATGTGTTAGCTTTGAGTGAAACGAAGATGAAAGGGAAGGGGGAATCTATGTTTGGAGGTGTGAATGGAAGATTGTCAGGTGTTGATAGAGGAATGGCAAGAGAAGGTGTGGCCTTGTCAGTGAGTCCGGAAGTACAGCAATGTGTGATTGAATGGAAGGAGGTGTCATCAAGACTGATGTGGGTGAAAACGAAATTTGAACGTGAGTTGTGGGTGTTTGTGAGTGCATATGGGCCTGGTACTGAAAGGGATGAAGAAGAGAGGGAGTCTTTCTGGAATGATGTTGATGAGTGTCTGCAGAGTTTTGGAGCGAATTTGAATGTGGTAATCATGGGAGATCTGAATGCTAGAGTGGGAAATGTAGCAGTTGAAGGCGTAGTTGGTATGCATGGTGTGCCTGGAAGAAATGAAAATGGGGAACAAATGATAGCGATGTGTGTTGAGCGAGAGATGGTGATTGGGAATACGCTGTTCGAGAAGAAAGATATTTATATGTATACATGGGTGAGACAGGAAGGTGGAAGGGTTGTTGATAGAGCTTTGATGGACTATGTGGTTGTGTCTAGGAATGAAATAGGAAGATTGTTGGATGTGAGAGTTCTGAGAGGGGAGGGTGGAGGTATGTCTGACCATTACCTGGTGGAGAGAAAGTTAAGAGTAGGTAAGAGATGGGTGACAGATAGGAGGGTTAGGCGTGGCAGGGAGGTTTTGAAAGTGAGTGAGTTGGATAAAAGAGAGAAAAAGATAGAGTATCAGGAGAAATTGAAAGATGAGTGGAACGCAGTGAAAGATCGGGAAAATGGCAGTGTGGAGGAGGAATGGCAGTTGTTTAAGAGTGCTGTGGTGGGGCATGCAGAAGAGGTGTGTGGTGTGAGACGTGTGGGTGGTGGTGTAAGAAAAGGAAGTGAATGGTGGTGCGAGGAAGTAAGTATGGCTGTGGCTGAGAAGAGACGTGCATATGAAGTGTGGCTGCAGAGGAAGGATGAGATGTCATATGAAAGGTATAAGGAAAAAAGGAATAGAGCGAGAAGGGCTGTGCGTGATGCTAAAGTGGCAGCAGATGAGAGGTGGGGTAGGCGGCTGACAGAGAATTTTCAAGAGAATAAGAAAATGTTTTGGAAGGAGGTGAAAACGGTGCGAAAGGGAGAGTCTGGGAAGGAAGAACGAGTAAAATCAGAGGATGGAAGGATGTTTATTGAAATGGATGCAGTAAGGAAGAGATGGGCAGAGTATTTTGAAAGATTGTTAAATGAAGAGGAGGAAAGAGAGGCTGAGATTGTGGCGGATGGAAGGGTGCAAGGAATAAATGTGTTGGGAGAGTTAAATGATTCTTCGATCACGAAGGAGGAAGTGGAGAAGGCAGTAAAGGAGATGAAAACAGGGAAAGCTGCAGGTATGGATGGGTGTGCTGTGGAATGCCTGAAGGGTGGTGGAGTGACTATTGTTGACTGGTTAGTAAGATTGTTGAATGTGTGCTTTGAGAAAGGTATGGTGCCAATTGACTGGGCAAGTGCTTGTGTGGTCCCGTTGTATAAAGGCAAGGGTGATAAGTATGAATGTACTTTCTTTAGGAGTATAAATCTGTTGAGTGTTGTAGGTAAGGTGTATGGTAGAGTGTTAATTATGAGAGTTAGAGAGGGTACAGAGGGAGTGATTGGTGATGAGCAGCGTGGCTTTAGGAGAGGGAGGGGATGCATTGATCAGGTGTTTGCTGTGAGACAAGTATGTGAAAAGTATTTAGTGAAAGGCAAGGATGTGTTTTGGGCATTTATGGATTTAGAGAAAGCGTGTGATAGAATTGATAGGGAGGCTTTGTGGACTGTTTTAAGATTGTATGGACTTGATGGTAGGTTACTAAAAGGGGTGAAAAGTTTTTATGTAAATAGTAGAGCGTGTGTAAGAGTGGGAAATGTTGTGAGTGATTGGTTTCCCGTGAGAGTGGGGCTGCGACAGGGATGTGTGATGTCGCCTTGGTTGTTTAATATTTACATGGATGGTGTTGTAAGGGAGGTGAATGCAAGGGTTTTAGGTGGAGGTCTGAGTCTGGTGAATGTTGATGGTGGAGAGTGGAATCTGAAGCAGCTGCTGTTTGCAGATGATACTGCACTGGTGACTGATTCAGAGGAGAGATTGAGACAGTTGGTAGAGGAGTTTGGAAGGGTGTGTGAAAGGAGGAAATCGGAAGTAAATGAGAATAAGAGTAAAGTGATGAGGTGTACGAGGTTGATAGATGGTAGGGGGATGAATATAGTTTTGAATGGTGAGTTGCTTGAGGAGGTAGATTGTTTTAAATATTTAGGGTCACATGTTGCTGTGGATGGAAGAATAGATGCAGAAGTGAAGTTTAGAATAAATAAAGTAGGAAAGGTGCTGGGAGGATTGAAAAAAGTGTTTAAATGTCGTTCGCTTAGAATGGATGTAAAGAGAAGGCTGTATGAGGGTGTTGTGGTACCGACTGCGTTATATGGGGCTGAAACATGGAATATGGGTGTAGAAGAGAGGAAAAGGTTGAATGTAATGGAGATGAGGTGTCTGAGGAGTATGTGTGGAGTGACGCGTATGGATCGGGTGCGAAATGATGAAGTGCGAAGGAGAACTGGAGTTGTTCGTGAGATGGCTGGTAGAGTTGAGCAGAGGATGTTGCGATGGTTTGGGCATATGGAGAGAATGGATAATGAGCGATTGGTGAAAAAGATAACTAGATCTGATGTGAGAGGTGTAAGGCTGAGAGGAAGACCACGAATAGGATGGATGGACAGTGTGAAGAGAGCGCTGGATGCGAGAGGGATGTCTGTTGAGCAAGGAAGAGTGGCTGTGCGTGACAGAAATAAATGGAGAGAAATTGTGAATGAATAAGTGATGATGCAGCCCTGAGGGGATATTCTCCCGCATTTGGTCTGATCAGCTAGTCAGGTCAGGTGCGGGTAAGGGGATGGGTCTGTTATGATGTGGCAGGGGTAAACCAGTTCTGCTGTCAGGCCCTGCTGCGGATGTCACTGATTGCATTGCGCAGTTGACCCTTGTGCGGTGTGGTGCGGTGAGGATCTGTCCGTTCTCCCCTTTGGGTGTAAGATGCGAATGAATGTGTTTGAATGAATGAGTAAATGGGGAGTGTGTCGTCCTGTCTCGGCTACCTCCCTTTCCTTAGGGGAAGCAGCCTAGGTATATAGATAGAGATAGATAGATATATATTTTTTTTCGTGGGGGCACTTTCAAACAGCCTCAGATGAAACAACGCCTTGTATAGAGAGCGTTGCGACACCTGCATTCTAGCCGGCGCCATTTTGTGTACCTACGAGTATGTTGCATGGTCTGAATGCTTTTCTTTTTTAACATTAAAATTTAAAATTGAATATTCTATGCCACCATTTAAAAATCTCAATATTATTATGCATGAGTTTTGGAATGCTTTCCTAACATGAGGTAAGCAACATGGCTGGGGTTTTTGTCACAAGTCTCTGGAATAAAGTAAAAAAAAAAAATATGTAGTTGAGTTACACTTGGCGAACGAACTTGAACAAACATTAGCGAACGTATATAGTAGACATGCGCTGCCCGTCAGTCAAACATACCGTATTCCAACCTAATCCAGCTTATTTGAATGCTTGAGTGGGTGTCGGTATATCATTTTTTTTTTTTCCAGGAATGACATTAATTGCAGTATACTCAACTACCTTTTCTTTCCTTGACTCTTGGTATGTGAGTGATTGTAGTGGGAATTTTTAACCCTGCTTCTAATTCCGAATTCCCAGGAGACGAATAAATGTTTACGGAGGTGTATGCGATCATGTACGAGGACGTTCGCGAATGTTTGTTTGAAAATGTTTAACGCTCGTTCGCCAAGTGTAACTCCATCCCAGTGTAACTCGCCCGGGACCGAACATAATGTAGTTGTGTGTGTGAGGAAAAATTGGAAGATGCATTCACAGTCCAATATATCTGATTGCTGAGAGACAAAAATAACCTGGTTTATTACCTACCACGACGGTTATATGATACAGCACTTTAAATAACATTAGAATAAATGCGTTATCAATATATGCCAACAAAACAATATATCTTATCACGGTACACTGCTCAAATTCAAAATTTGAGCAGGGTGGTAAACTGAATACAGGAACGATCACTGTGTCATGGTGTCGTCTGTAGGACAGCAGTTATTCTCTGCCCTCTCCTCTTGTCCCTCACTACTCCGATAAGACCCTAATTAGATGTGAGAAACGCTGACTGAACTGATTTTCCTTTAATGGAGGATAATGATGTAACAGAACTGCTGGGTTTGGGATATATGCACTGAACACTGAGAAAACCAAGCCGGGGAGGGGGGGGGAGTGTGAACTTAATGCAAAGAATGTGGTGTTGCGTTGTTTTACCAGCGTTAAATATTTCAGTCCTTCACTAAAATGCTAAAAAAGTGCCTAGAGTATTTTCGACTGGTGGTTAATAAATTCCAGACCCAGTAATAGGAACTTTGTCCTAGGTAGTGATATCAGTGAAAGTATATGCTGTATATTATTATCAAAGTGCCATCCTTCACATCAACTCACTCTTCTCATTACAGATTACGTCTCCACTAGTTGCGTCTGGAATGCTGAGTAAGTATAATATAATTTCTTCATATTTTATAATTAGCAACAGAATAACCTTTGTATATAAACTAACTCTGATCTTCTGTGTGTCCCTGGGCTTAACTGAAGCTTGTCTCAAAAACATCAAATACTTTCTTCTGCCTGTTTAACATATAGGACCTAAAACCACTGTTGATGTTACCAGTACTGCTAACAAGGATTTTCATATATCTTTAACTGCGCTATGAGGCCTCTACCCTTACTGGAATGATAAAATCTGGCAGTAGAGAGAATAAAATACATTAACCATGCTGAGGAGTGGATAAAAGGTGCATGTAATCCTTTAATGAAGATGTATTATTTTTATCACGATGTATTATTTTTAACACGATTCCTTTGTTCTCCAAGCCGTCTCTCTTTGGAATTTGTTTCAGCAGAATAGTTTCCCCCCAAATTTCAAACCACAACAGTTCAAGTCCAATTGTTAGAGATTTATTCTTATTATTGATGAACGGGGGACGCATTTAGTCTGGTGTACGGAATTTTATCTGTATTTAATTAATTTTTGACTTCCTCTGTTCTATTCTTTTTTATAAAGTATAATCATATGTCTTAAGAAAAAAAAAAAGTCTTGGTAAGGAAGAAGGCGTGTTAATCCAGTTGCCAGGAGGTCACGGGAGGAGTCTATTCATCTTCCTTCCTGCCTACCCTCCCGTGTTATTCACTCTCAAGGATATGTTTTAAGACCTTAGGGAGGGAATTAGGCGAAGTGTGATCTGATTAGAGGGTGAGGAATAGTAGTGACCAAAGGGGAGGGGCGTGGGTGTGGAGGAGCTGGTAAGAGAGGAGGAGGAGGAGCTGGCAAAAGTGAGATGAAGGAAGAAAGAGGAGACGATGCTGGTGATGTGAAAGGGAATAGGTGGAAGCAGTGAACTGACGTGGGACAGTGCTTAAATAGCCTTTTTTTTTTTCTCTCTGTTTTAATTCTAAATTTGGTGTTCTTCTATCTGGCAATAAATATAAACAGAAAAGAAAGACAATCAAAGAAAATAATGTTGAGAGACCTAGAGACTATCAGATATGTATGAGAACAGCGTGTGTGTGTGTGTGTGTGTGTGAAGAGCCCACAGAATTTTCATACGGAAGGGGGGGGGGTCAGTTCCCAATAAAACCCTAAAAATACATAAAGCCCCATCCCCAACTAGGAAAGTGTTATGGCCAAAATCCAGTTTTATATTTAATTTTATAATATCTGATTATGATAATTACATAATTTTTACAGTGATACAATTACTATCATAATGATCTGCAATTCCTTAACATATTAGTTCAAAGGGAGTAACGTTATTGTTTACGCAAAACAAATTGCAGTTTTAGTGCACTTGCGATATGCCAAGAACATTAATACATTATGAGTATGTTTACCGGCAGTAGGCTACACTGTACCAACGGATATATATATATATATATATATATATATATATATATATATATATATATATATATATATATATGCTACACTGTACCAACGGATATATATATATATATATATATATAGGTTACACTGTACCAACGGATATATATAAATATATATATATATATATATATATATATATATATATATATATATATATATATATATATATATATATATATATACTACACTGTACCAACGGATATATATATATATATATATATATATATATATATATATATATATATATATATATATATATATATATATATATATATATATATATATATATATATATATATATATATATATATATATATATATATATATATATAGGCTACACAGTACCCAGCCGTATATATATATATATATATATATATATATATATATATATATATATATATATATATATATATATATACAGTATATATATATGACTCTCATCTACAAAAGTTCTAAGTATAAGCCTAAGCCTACTTACGATTTGCTTCTTCAAAGTAATCTCGAATAGATGTCTGTCAGGTATGGGGCTGGCTACGTTTTTCTTTGCCAGCTGATGACGCAGCTTGAATCTGAGAAGTATGATCTTGGTGTCTTTTCATGATTTTAGCTTCCTTATCAATAATCACGCTGTTCACGCCATTACAAACCGAATGATCAGTGTCTCCAGCCGCCCGCAGCTCTCGGGTCTCGAGAGCTGCTGACAGACCGCTACACAGAATGAGTCAGTGTTCAGTGGCCGGCGCTGAGGATACCCGGACCTTTCGGACCTGTCCAAAACTGGTCCAGCCGTCTGTCAGTGGACTGGTGTATAGTCTATACAATAATAAGACTCTCTCTCTCTCTCTCTCTCTCTCTCTCTCTCTCTCTCTCTCTCTCTCTCTCTCTCTCTCTCTCTCTCTCTCTCTCTCTATATATATATATATATATATATATATATATATATATATATGTCATTGTGTAGTTGTAATACTTGTCTCTTTATTTTATTATTTTCTTTACCAACGAAGAACTTTTTCAAAACTGGCAGTGACTGCATCCGCAGACTGACGGAGAGGAGGGGGCACGTGTCCAAATCCCCCCCCCTCCCGGGGGGCGCTAGTGGTGTGTGTGTGTGTGTGTGTGTGTGTGTGTGTGTGTGTGTGTGTGTGTGTGTGTAATTCACCGGGTCGGTCAGGATCACTTGATGGTCGTGATCGTCAGCTTTTTACCCTCCCGGAAGGGAGCTGAGAGCTCATATAGTCCGATCTAAGGGCAAGGCTGTGACCTTCACACACGCACACATCCGTCCCCTTGCTCAAGGGGGACAGTAACCACCCACTTCGTCAGTGAAACTTTTCGCAACCTGAGCGAGGCGCGAACTCCTGTCTACCAGATGACAAGCGAGAACGTTACCACTGCGCCAGCGAGCGGTGTGTGTGTGTGTGTGTGTGTGTGTGTGTGTGTGTGTGTGTGTGTGTGTGTGTGTGTGTGTGTGTGTGTGTGTGTGTGTGTGTGTGTGTGTGTGTGTGTGTGTGTGTGTGTGTGTGTGCGCGTGTGTGTGTGTGCAACTTAATCGACTGTGGTAACGACAAACTATTCCCACCAAAATGAACTTCACTGGATGTGGCATATTTATCTTTTCATATATGTGTGATCCCAGGACAAAGGTAAACAATATATAAATAAAGATAAATTGATGTGATCTAGCACTCGGCTCCCCTGATTCACTGATACGTCTTTGTTTACCTCTTCAGTGCCCTGAGGTCATTTTTTTTTTTTTTTGCCTAATGATTCAGTTCAAGAATGCTTCTAGTGTGAATGGGTTTAAAACGAACGTGGAGGGAGGAAGGAAAAATCGTGGAGGGAAGGAGAGTGGGGATGTAGAAAGGAAGTGTTGGTAAGGAGAGAGAGAGAGAGAGAGAGAGAGAGAGGGGGGGGGCATCAATTATATACTGGTGTTCTCGCAGATAAAGACTCCGTGCTGTTTTTTTTTTTTTTTTTTTTTTGAAACGCTATAGCATGCCTGTCATGAGAACTATTTTCCTCCCTCACTCCTTCTTTCCTTCCTTCCTTCTTTTCCGTTTTTCTATCCTTCCCTTTCTCCCTTTCTTTCTGTCTCTCTGTTACACCCCGTCCCCGCCCCGTAACTTCATCTCCACTTCCAACTTCTCACCAACACACTTTCCACCGCCTTCCCACATCACCCAGCTCAGCTCTTCCTTTCCCTCCCTCCACTCTCTCTGTATAAATATATATATATATATATATATATATATATATATATATATATATATATATATATATATATATATATATATATATATATATATATATATATATTGTTACATAGCCTATGATTTCATCATCCTTTGTGTAATTTTAACGCACAGTATGCTGCATGTTTGATCACGAGCGTGTTCTGCCTCAGTTCCCCCCTTCTACCGTTATAGTTGAGTAAGTCGTCATTTCTGGAGTTCAGACCAGGATTGTCAACTCTTTGTCCCCATGGCTTCATTTGCGCGTCCTTCTTACAAGTTGTATCAAGCTCTGCTGGCCCCTATATAATGAGCTCAGTCTCTGCATCATGGCCACTTAGATCTGCTCCTCATTTTGTTCACATCTCTGTCCTCCCCTGTACAGTTATTATTATTGTTTGAGTGCTCAAGAAATCTCCAAACATCTAGCAGTTGTGTGTAATTTGAGTATAACTGTTGTATTTTTTTCTTGTACTGTATAGCATAAGTTTAATTTGTAGGCCTAGTGAAGTTTTTGTAATTCATGTAGGGATCTTTATGTCCATCAGTTTTAATATTATTTTGTGTCTGTAATAATTTATCTTGCATTCACTGAGTATTATCTGGTATCTCATTTTATCAGGGCTGACTTAGATAAATTTACTCATGCTAATTTTGTGTTAATAGAGGCTATTGCAGTTAACCATATATTCAACCTGTTTTTGCCATTACATTATCCTTATGAGTCCTGAATGTTTTGTTGTTAGTTTGAGCATTAAACTTTAACTTGTAATTTTACCTTACTCTTTTGTTTTGAACCTGGAACTTTACGGGACAGTAGTGATTATTAGTGTTCTCACTTGAAGTGTACATTGTCTTTCTCTGTTCCGTAACAATATATATATATATATATATATATATATATATATATATATATATATATATATATATATATATATATATATATATATATATATATATATATCCTCTCTCTCTCTCTCTCTCTCTCTCTCTCTCTCTCGTCGATCCTGAATGACCTAGGGATTTTATAATGTTATTTTTTACTAAAAAATTCATTAACTCCTCATTTCTGGATATAATCATTAACGAAAATGCCCGTCCAGTGAAGTAACAATGAGTAGTTGACTGTTTCATATATAAATGGTATAAGGAGGTGACTATGATGTGTTACCGTGTTCCTTATTAAATGGGCATGATTAGCGGTGTGGCAGTACGAGTAATATTATAAGATATAGCACGGACTCTATAATGATCGACCTAGTTACAGAGGAATATTCGATTGTTTGAATGTATAAGGACAGACACGATTGCTGAATACATGTAGGAAAGAACCTGATTGTAATGAAGGTGTAGGGAAAGAGTATGAACGCCTCGATAAACCGCCTTTGACCCAATTTCAACAGGACTATTTTCTCATCAAAACTCGATTCTCCGACAAGCCTACATGTGTTTCCAACTCTTTTGTTACTGATAAGGCTTAGGCGATTTCAGTGAAAAAAAAAAAAAAAAAAAGTTATTCCTTGTGTATTTAAACCTGTGCACTCAAGAGACATGACAATCACTGTGATGAATTATATAACAGTAACACCAAACACCTCTAATGTTATCGCCAGTTATCTAATGATTATATGCTGAACTATGGAGAATTACATTAAGTCTACGCAGCTCACCGTCATGCCTTTTCATTTTTGTCTTCCTTCTTAATTAGCTACGGGAATAAGCTAGACACTTCCTTCCTGAGGCCCAGTAGTCCACCCAGTTATCAGCGTATTATACCAGTGTGTTTGTGCACTAACAGGTAGAACTTCTGCGCCTCGCTTCACTCACTCATACGTTCTTGCACAAACGTTCGCTCGAAGTTAAATTTGACATTATATCTAGCCCTTTTATAAGAACTAAAAGAGAAAGTGATCAGCGTGATACAGGAGTTGGATATACTTAGACTAGACAGATATTAATCACAGTCGAAAGTAACCCAGTTCACATCCACGTCACCAACAGTACACTTACACGTTCACTTGTATGCCATTACTCCTCTCCCCTCTCCCTGTCCCTTCTGTCAGCCATCCCCCCCGTCTTGCTAAGCCTGTCATCCCCCATCCTCTCCCCTCTCCCCCTCTCGCTTCCCCTAACCTCTCCCCCTCTCCCTGCCCTCCCCTCTCCCCGCGTCTTTCATCCTCCAATTCCCTCTCCCTCCCCCTCCCCCTCTCCCTGCCCCTCTTCCCCAACCCTTCCACTCTCTCCCTCTCCCTTCCTCTCTCATCCCCCAACCACTCCCCTCTCTCTAACCCTTTCACCTTCCATCTCTTCCCCTCTCTCCCATTCCCTGCCTTGCCACTCTCTCCCTTTCCCTGCCCCTCCCTTTACTCCCTCTCCCTGACCCACCCATCACTCCCACTCCCTGCCCATCTCATCCTCCAACTTCTCCCCGTTTTCCTTCGCATCCCCCAACCCCTCCTCTCCCCTTCTTTGTCTGCCCCTCTCATTTCCCAGCTCCTTCCCTATGTCCCTCTGTCTTCCTCTCTCATCCCTCAACCCCCCTCCTTCCCTCTTATTGCCCCTCTCATCCCCCTAGCTCTTCCCTCTCTCCTGATAATTATCCCAGTTTAGTTGTCCCAATCTTGTTCAAGTCCACAGGTCCACCCACCCGGCCATTCAATTAAGTCGTATCTCCTCCCTCCTCAGATATATTTGTTTGGTGCTGTGGTGGGATGTGTGTGTGGTGTGGTGTTCTCTTGTATTTTGTTGTGTTCTTGTGTGGTACAGTATGGTGTGGTGTGTGTTTTGCTATGTGTTGTCCCAGGGGATAAGTTACTGCCGGGAGGCTAAGGTGGGGATGTTTGAGCTTCTATACAGTAACACACACACACAAACACACAGTCTTTCGTTTTGAAAATAATGATAGAGATATTCCTTTTTGAGAACATTATGTCAAAGATCAAGGTAATACGGAATGGTCAAATGTCGTGTTCACTGAACAAAGTACAGTCAGAGAGATTAAATATCATTTAACCCGTAAAAGACGGGTGTCCACATATGCTGTCCATGGGTACTAGGGCCACAAAGACAGGTGTCCACATATGCTGTCCATGGGTTCTAGGGCCAAAGAGACTGGTGTCCACATATGCTGTCCAAGGGTACTAGGGCTAAAAAGACGGGTGTCCACAAATGCTGTCCAAGGGTACTAGGGCCAAAAAGACGGATGTCCACATATGCGGTCACACCCCTTCCATCCCCCAAAACCCACCCCACCCACCCCACCCTCACTAGCCTACCACCACCCCCACACACCACCCGCCACCCACCCCAACTCTCACCCCCACCCTAACCCCCCGCCGTCCCCCCACCATCCCCACCACCCCACCCCCAAACCCCCACAGTCCCTCACCTCCTCCCACAGTCCCCCAACACCCTCCACTGCCCCTAACCCCCACCCTCCATATACCCTCACTCTCCCCACCTTCACCCCCACCCCCACGCCCCCCAAAACCCTCTATCCCGCAACCACTCCCCACGACCCCCAACTCCCGCACCATTCGCCTACCACCCCCTACCATCCCCACACAACCCCCACCCCCTATAACCAACCCCCTACTGCCCGCCCCCTACCCCCACCACCCCAACCCTCTACCTCCTACCCTACCCCACCCCCCACACCCCAAACCCCCCACATCCCCAAACAACCCCACCCCTTCAATCCCCACCGCCACCCCCACCTTTTCCCTCCCTCCCCCTTCCCACCCCCGATTTCCCACCCCCACCCATCATCCCCATCCCCACCATACCCCCACCCCCACCTCACTCCACACATCTACCCCACCTCCCCAAGCACCCAGGACCCCTCCACGCACCACCACCACCCCCCACAAATCCCCCACCATATCGCACACGCGGATTAGGCCCTTCCTGAGCGTACATCAAAACATTCCGATGCCGTCTTATCAAAACTGGCAGAAGCTTTATAATTCGATTGTGAGAGTAATGTGTCGAGGGTCAAGGTCGCAGGACAAAGCCAAATGATAGGACCTTAGACCAGTTGCTGGGGGCGGGTTTTGCACTTCCTAAAAGAATCTTGTAATTATTTATTCTTCTTGCATTAAAACTTCGTTAATATGTTTTTAAGAGGATGCTCGTGTCCAATTTGTCATGGCCGAGTGTGCTTCCGAAGAAATAAAAAAATGTATTTTAAATGAAGAAGGTCCAGGTTTCCTCTTCAGCCAAGAGGTGAGGAATAACAGAGGCAAAGGTCTAGTAAAGGTGTGGAAGGATAAGTTTACAGGTAGAGTCTGAAGCATACATAAGAGCAAACTTCTCTTTTCTCATGTGTCTGGGTACTTTACCACACACACATACGTGTCAAGAATATATATATATATATATATATATATATATATATATATATATATATATATATATATATATATATATATATATATATATATATATATATATATATATATATATATATATATATATATATATCTATATATATATATATATATATATATATATATATATATATATATATATAAAGGAGCGTTGTGGTGTGGATGTGGATGTGATAGGAAGCGTTATGAGGAACACACTGAGGTGGTTTGGCCATGTGGAGAGGATGGAGGGTGAAAGACTGACGAAGAGAGTGTATGTGAGTGAGGTGGAGCGGGAAGAGGGAGGGGAGGCCGAGGATGAGATGGAGGGATGGGGTGGAGAGGTATATGAGAGAGGGGTGTGAGTTGGGAGCCGGGCAGAGAAAGCGCGGGGGACAGGGCGACTTGGAGGAGATTTGTTTGTGGCCACCCCAAACGGGATTGAGGCGTCTGGCAATATATATATATATATATATATATATATATATATATATATATATATATATATATATATATATATGTGTGTGTGTGTGTGTGTGTGTGTGTGTGTGTGTGCGCACACACACGCACACACACACACACACATATATATATATATATATATATATATATATATATATATATATATATATATATATGTTTGAAATTTGATATCAGTTTAAGTTATCTTTTAAACAAACTGACACTGATGAATACATGCCACCCATCCATCATCCTTGGCGGAGGTAATATGGATGACACAAGTGGAGTTAAGGTCCGTATTCTCGTCGGTTAACGAAGCTCCCCAGTACCTCTTCCTTACCGATTTATTTTTGGTTACCGCTGGGTAAAATTATTTTTACGTTATGTATTCAGACTATACTGATATTACCGTGATTTAACACAGAAGAGGACAGCAAGGTGTAATAAGCAAAATAAATCGGTTATGTAGAGGTATTAGGGGGTTTCCTTAACCGACAAGAATACGGGACAAGGTGTGTGCAGGAGGGTGTCGGGTATAGGGGAGGTTGGGGGGAGGGTCAGGCCTGGTTGTGTTGTCTGCCAATATTCACTTCCCAGAGAATGATTGTTTTTATCCACCACCTGAAGCTGGGAGATTGGTGGTCCTTTTCACCATCCCCCCTCCCCCCCCTCTCTCTCTCTCTCTCTCTCTCTCTCTCTCTCTCTCTCTCTCTCTCTCCATTTGTTTTCTTCTTCCATCCATGAATATCCATCTTCATCTTTCATGTCCCACGCCATCGTCACCCTGTGGTCTGTTCTGTATTATGCTTTTCAGTCTATTCCCAGGCTCCTTATATCTTCACTTTGGCTCTTTTTCATCAGCTTCTCAGTCCTTCGTCGCTCCCCTTGTGTTTCTCTCCCACCACCACCACCACCACACCATCACAGTCACCACCAACAATTACCAACACACTACCACCAACATTATCATCACACCACAACACCAGCATCACCAGCACTATCATCACACCCCACCCCACCGGTACCATCACATCACCAACACCACCACCACACCCCACTACACCACATCGCACCAGCCTGGCATCACATCTCCACTCAGGCTTTGTTTACCCATCTCAGACTCGGATACTTATTTACATCCCGGTAATTGAATTGTCCTCGCCCTCCTCTCACCTCCATCCTGCTCTGCAGAATCCGGGACTCGCCGGGTCTCATCAGAAATTTCAATCTTCTTAACGAAAGAGGCTTCATTTTCCTGTGGGGTTTCATCCTAATGTTCTCCTGCAACCCCCCCCCCCACCTCTAGTCAGCTCAGTTATCCCTTCCAGTACTCATGTGTCTTTTGTTCTTTTGCTTTTGTTTTCAGCTCATTGTTTTTTTCCAGTCAATGTTCATCTCCCCATCTCACCATAAAGGAGCCAGTTTCCTTCGTGCGTACGTGCGTGCGTGCGTGTAGTTTTGTATGTGTATGTGTGTGTGTGTGTGTGTGTGTGTGTGTGTGTGTGTGTGTGTGGATTATCATCAAGTGACGGCGCTGAGTTTATGAAGCTTCCCACCACCTCTTCCTGTGACATCAAATACTACCGTAAGTATGTTTTATACAAAAATATTAGGTTCATATCTTCTCACTAATGCATAACTACAAGAAAATAATTACAATAAGAAACGAATAACAAGAAGCACAAATCTCAGTTCCTGATACGCTTGATTGCTTCACCATAAATTTAGTTGGGTGTCGTTAAAGCAGTTTTATCACATCACCACAGATCAGCAGAGCCTAGGGGAGAGGAACTGTGGCATCTGTCACAGGGTTTTTATGTACATTCAATATTAAAGAATATTATTCAATAATACTTAAGAACAGGACAAAGAATTGTCTTGTGAAAATCAAGCAATGATTACTTTATGCTGGCTTACTTCTCCGATTCTCTAAAGACAAGAATCTATAAACTTTCTCAACAGTACACAGCAGAGACTAATTACTCACAAATGCTGTTTATTAGTACTGTTGGCCTCTGGAGAAAGTGACTCCACCCCTGACAATCAATAATGCTATTTATGATAAACAAGTTCTTGCTGGTGCAATTAACTCCTGGTTGCACAACTGATTTTAAGCTTAATACAAAAGGACTGGCATAAGTACCAGTTATGAATAGCAAAGCGTTTACGCAAACTAGGAGCTATAAGTGAAATAAGTTCGTGGAGAAATAAAACACGAGTTTACATTACATTAAGCTCAAGAAAAAGAACTGTTAAATTTATTGATTGCAAAGAAATAAATTTACATTACATTTTTCAAAATGGATCCAAAATAAGGAGATCGCACTCACTCGCTCACTCAAAAGCTAACTCTTAAACCTAGGAAAAAACGAAAAGAAATACTGGTCAGAAAAGTGGACAAAGTGGATGACTGGGTGTCATTGCTGAGGGAGGACGCTGCACACGCTGAGCCTCTTGCCAATCACGCTAGGTGGGAATACAGCGGCGGCGGGAACTAGGCGTCGTTGCTGAGGAAGGACGCTGCCACACACACTACCTGCTTCCACGGCACTCAAATCTTGACTGATTCAAATTGTGGGAGAGAGGCGAGTGTCGTGGCGGCACTTGCTAATGGCCAATGAGTGTGAGCAATACACACCAGCAATATCACTCAGGCGGAGGTTAATGGCACGCACAAAGACGATCACTTATGAAATAGTGAAAAATGTCCTGAAAAACACTCCCGATCGGGTGAATACGTGGCGGCTAAACTGAGCGATAAATACTGGGATTCCACTAGAATTCGCGGTTTCCCACCAAAGTTAATGTCACAAGTTTATTCAAATACTTAATCGCGCCAACTCGTGACAGCATCATTATTATAAACGATGAAATAACTATACCGTAGTTTATCTTGTTATTGAGTAACCCCCATACGCCTGACCAAGCAGACCCATCGCCCGCAGGCTAGCAAGGGCAGTCCCGTGGAGACCCTACTGCTCAGGTCGATAGGTAGTGCCTCGTCACAGCAAGGTGCGTGGGAGAGTATAGACTTTTGATTCACGGATGGACGCAGCATTTCCATCTCCACTCAGTTAACAGGGACAACACAGTAAACCTCAAATTACCCTGTTATTTTGTGATGTGGTTGCCACCCAGTGATGTAAATAGTTTCCTGGGTTATAGGAAACCATTGGAGTATGTAGTCACTCAATGTAGAGTTACCTGAAATGGAAAGAAATGTACCTAGTAGTGACAAGAAGGATGTGAAAATTGGGGATAGAAAAAGAATAACAAAGGTAAAGGTAGATGCAGGCAACACTAAAACATCTAAGTGGATGATGGTTAGGACAACATGTCACACTCGCAGTTTATCTGAATACACTGCCCATTTTCAAACCTGGGACAAAAAGAAAAAAAAAAAAGTAAGAAAAGATACCAAAAATGGTTTGGTATTAAAACAAATTAAAAACATCAATTGTTCTTTGTGAAATGTAGCACGGCTTCCAGTTATTGCTTCTGTCCACTATGGTAGGGACTCTGGCCGATTCTGGGCTAGGGAAAAGAATGATAAATGCCGACGATAAAGAAAGTGAGAAACAGAGAAGTAACAACGGAGAGAGAGAGAGAGAGAGAGAGAGAGAGAGAGAGAGAGAGCACACCTTCACTGTGTATGTTCCTGGAACAGTAAGGGCAGGAAGCTAATCAAGAAGAGGCAAAAATATTGTACATCATGTGTTTCGCTGTTCTATTATCTTATTTGTTTGTAGTAATTTATGGCTGTATAATCATATTTCTTCTTCTTCTTCTTCTTCTTCTTCTTCTTCTCCTCCTCTCTCTCTCTCTCTCTCTCTCTCTCTCTCTCTCATCTTACACACGGAAGTAAAACCCCAGGGAGGAAAAACCAGCTAGGTAGGTATGAAGGAGAACCAGTTATTACGTAAAACCTGATATACAGGCTATAGCGGAGATGATCAATATAATGATTGTTTTTATCGTACTGCAATCCTAAACAGCTACCAAGAGAAAAATATTAATAATTACTGTTTTAATGATTTTAGTAGCTCAGTCACACCTGAATGTTATTAATTTCCCTCCTGACGTCTTTTTTTCATCATCATCATCATCCGGACCTCGTTTCCTACTCAAGGGCAGGGTGAAGAGTAGCAATGTCCAGAGAGCCCAAATTTCCCTAGTCCAACGGGCCACGTTTCCATTCACTCACCATTCAAACTCCCGGAATCCTGACTCTATCGAATACGCCAAAAACATTCACCACATTCTGTAGCTGCCACGTTAAAAAGGGGTGCCAAAATCCCTGATCATGCACTTCTCACAATATTCATCTAGCCAGCTCGATCTCTTGTCAGTTCCCTAGCCTCACCGACTTCCAAACCTCGCTTCCTCACACACTCATCCACCATATCTCTCCACCTTCTCCTTGGCCTACCTCGCCTCCTCCCTCCTTCAAATTCACTCAGATATACCTTTTTCATCACTCTATTGTTATCCATTCTCTCTACATGACCATACCATCTCAGTACACTCTCTTCAGTTCTGGTGTCCAAACTTCCTCACTCCACATCTTTCACAAATCACATTATTTCGTATCCTATCCATCCTCTATACTCCACATACATTCCTCAGCAGTTCCATCTCCACTGCTCTTACTCCTGACTTTTCATTTTCATGCCACACCATAGTCTCACATCCATATGTTAAAGTTGGCACTAACACTCTCTTATGCAAGCCTCGTGCAGCTGCGACACTCAAGTCTCTGTTTTTATCAACGCCTTCATTGCACCAGCAACTTTTCTTCCTTGTGTCGCTCTACTTTCAATTTCTTTTCCACATTTTCCTCTCTTTTCTATCCTTGTACCCAAGTATTTGAACTCTCTCACCAATTGCAGTCTTCCTCCATTCATTGTGACATCACACTGGAAGTCACCGTCTCTCTCAATAACCATTACTTTACTCTTTTCTACATTTTTTCTCAATTTACTCACAGGGCACGATGCTCATAGACATCAGAAAAAATATACACTAGCCTATCAAGTTCTTGTCCGGTATTTGCAAGCAGTACTGCAATATCAGCATACAATAAATTTGACATATTCTATGCATCACCATCCCTCTCTCCATTACTCGTGCTTTTACTTCTCTCATCACCCCCCTCCATATATATATATATATATATTCATTTTCATTCATTGCCAGACGCCATATATCCCACACGGGGTGGCCAAGGGCTTAGAGTTAATTATTTTACAGGGAGGGGCACTAATCCTCCACCAACCCCACTTGACACGTAGGGATGCCAACAGCATCTGGTGTTCCCAGGCGGTCACCCATCCAAGTACTAACCAGATCATAAATATATATATATATATATATATATATATATATATATATATATATATATATATATATATATATATATATATATATATATTGAACAACCATGGGGACATCACACAACCCTGTTGCACGTCCACACCGATCGTGAACCATTCACTTAGATGCCCATTAATTTTTACACATGCTTCGCTATCACCATAAAAACTCTTGACAGCACCAAGCACCTTACCATCTACACCGTACATGGACAAAACTTTCCACAGCCCCACTCTGTCTACTTTGTCGTATGCTTTTCCAGATCCATGAATGCCATAAACACCTTGTGGTCCTGCTCACAAGCCTTCTCTGCTATCTGTCTCACTGCAAATATTTGATTCATACATCCTCTACCACTCCTAAAGCCACCCTGTTCATCACTCGCTAGGACTTCTGATATCTCTCTTATTTTCTCTATAATAATTCTTCCATATACCTTCCTTACCACACTCAATAAACTTATGCAATGATAATTCTTGCACGCACTTCGCTCACCTTTATTTTTGTACAGGGGTACAATCACAGCCTTTTACCACTCCGCAGGCACATTTTCACTCATCCATGCCTTCTTACACATCTCAATCAAACACTTCATTCCACTCTCTCCACTGCACTTAAGCAACTCTGCATACATCTCATCAATCTCAGCTGCTTTCCCATTTTTCAGGAGCTTCACAGCACTCTTCACTTGTGAGAGTATCACATCTCCTGGCACTGCATTCCTTCTCTGGACACCCCCCAAACCAATCATGTTTACAGCTTCTCTTTTCTCTCTATTCCCATTCATCAGGCTTTCAAAATATTCTTTCCATCTGGTCTTTACTTTATCTCCATGGGTTAATAATCTACCACCTACATCTTTCACACCATCACATTTCTTTCGACTTTCACTTCTAAATTTCTGCACCTCTTTCCAGAATAGCTTCCTATTTTCAGAGTAGTTCTCATTCATTTTTCTTCCTAGATCATCATTTACCTTCTTCTTTTTCCTCTTCACTAGTCTCTTTACGTGTTTCTTCCCCTCAGTATACTCTGTTATTATTTCAACTGAATCCCTGTCCTGTAACTACTGTAGCCACTTCTTCCTCATTTCCTCCTCATCCCATCATGCCGTACCTTTCTTCTTTGTTGTTACTCTTGCCACACCATACACCATTTTAGTATTCCTAACTAAGCAATCCCTATATGCATTCCACAGGCTGTCCAGATCCATTTAATTCCAGTTCACTGATTCTAACTCCTCCTCTACTTTGGTTCTTTAATCATCTGCCATTTCGTTGATCCTCAGCTTCTCAACTTTCAGTCTTTCTCCCTGACTGCTCCTCTCTCTCCTGATCTACCTCATTCCTCTCAGCTTGATCTTGCATACCACAATCGTATGATCTGACAGACCTCCACATCGTCCTCTCACGGCCCTCGTATCTGCAACCATTCCCATCATCAACCTGTCTACGAGCAGGTAATTAATCAGGCTCCTTTGAACATGATCCCTGTTCCCTCTATACCATGTACATTTATGTGCATCTTGTGTCTGAAATACAAGCTACAAATGCACAACCTCCTCTCCTGACACATATCCTTTAGTCGCTTCCCATTATCATTTTCTCCTACTACTCCTTAGCAACCCATAATGTCATCCTTAGGACCAGTGCATACTCTTCCATTCATATCCCCCATTATGATCACCTTGTTGCTCCTGGGGATTTCTCCCACTACTTCATCCAACTCATCCCAAAATCTCTCTCTCCTGTCCTCACACGGTGCATGTGCTACAATCACTGCCGCTTTCACATCTTTTTTTTCCTTCCCAAATTCCTGTGGCTCAGTATCTGTCTCAGTCCTCTTCATTACCACATAACTCATTTCTGTACTGCTTTCTGCATGTGTCCTTACATTTTGTTTTACACTGTACTAATAAAGTATTAAAGTTTTAGGATAAACTGATCAATGAGCGAATTAATTTTCAATCACGAAATAACTCTTTGGTTGTCGTTTAAAGTTGATTTTTTTTTAAATTCATTCAGCTCCACAATAAAACAATACCGTACCTTAGCCATTCACATCAGGCCATTGAAATCTGCTTCAACCCTGGCATAATCCTGAATGTCCCGTTGCTCGCCTTCATAATTACGATCCTGAGTCATTACTGAAACAAACGCGGCCCGTCTTAGGACACACATGGGGCCGAATTCCGAAGGAGGGGAGGAGGGGACGGGATACGCAGGTGCGGCCGGGTGTATTCCTGGCACAACACCACTACCGTCACCGTCACCAGCACTACACCCGCGTCACACCGGGAGCCTTAACCCCTTCATTACCGTGGCTATTTACGGTTTATTCTCACTAGCTTCAAACGGTTTTAGTTAACATAGGAAGGATCACTTTAAATGAACGAGGTGTTATGCTCTCTTTACTCTAACTTGGTCAAAATATCCATATGTTCATCCTAAATGCTGAGGTGCAACAATAGATTAACATTAGAATATGATGCTAAGCACGAAGAGGTGTTATGGAAGTGACGCAGAGTCATAGCAGTATTAACTGATTTGGTCTTTTTTCTTGCCACTGATCAGCCTGAAATAAGGAACAAATGAACGAAATCTTCGGCCAAATGAAGATATATATATATATATATATATATATATATATATATATATATATATATATATATATATATATATATATATCAGCAACACCACCTTCAGTATCTAAACCTTCCAGTTGCTAAAAATCTCTTTTAGGCTGAGAGAAATTGTATGCATAAAAAATACTGAAATACATCTTCCTCCAACCCCCCATTTCTCTGTCTTCCTTACCCTCTCCTCTCTCTCTCTCTCTCTGACTCCATTATACAGCCGTAATTCTCCTTTTACAGCCAGATCTCTTACGGATGGAAGGGGTTAATACGACAAAACGGCGTACTCAGAATACAGTGATGATATATAACCATAGTGAAGGGGTGAAGGGAGAGTGAAACTTTTAAATTGTGTATTTTGAGGTTATGATAATCCTATGGGTGCGACCACACTTGTCCTAACCATGTGACTGACAAGAGGAAGCCAGGCTCCGGGGCCCGACCAACGTTCAGATCCTAGTATTGCAGCGGCTCTAACCCTGTGCTTCGTTTCGTCTTGTCGATCACATGTTACGAGCAAGTGTGGGTGTACACTAAGAGTTCCCCCCCTCCTCTCTCTCTCTCTCTCTCTCTCTCTCTCTCTCTCTCTCTCTCTCTCTCTATCTATCTATCTATCTATCTATCTCTCTCTCTCTCTGTTCTTCTTCTTCTTCTTCTTCTTCTATACTGTACATCTTAACACACAAAATCAATGTGATATTAAGCCAATTAAAAGGCTTTAAAAAGATCAATATTATCTCTGTAAGAACAACAGAAGGATCTTATTTAGTCTTTGTGATAGTTTGTCTAAATATTATTATATGCCCCTCGCTTAAAGGCTGCCTTCGACGACCTTCGCTCTATGTGAAAAGGCCAGAAATGAGTCGTAACTCGGGAACCGGCTGCCCGATTGGAGTGTAAATCGTTTTGTTCATGAAGTTAGAGCATTTTAACGTTACCTTGCTCTACTGCAAACTGCTGTACGTTGCGTCGTGTTTTGCTGTGTTACGGTAAGAAACGAACAAACATTCAGAAATCAGATCATTATCATATTGATAACAGAAAAATATGACGCCTCTCTCTTAAGTCTGATGCCTCCTGAGATGTGGGTGTTCGTTGACGCTAAAAGAGAGAGAGAGAGAGAGAGAGAGAGAGAGAGAGAGAGAGAGAGAGACAGACAGACAGACAGAGAGAGAGAATTACGCTTGTGTTGGCATGATGTTTGAAAATCTATCGGCGTTTGAGAGATATGCAGACAAACAGACAGACTGACCGACAGAGATGAAAATTACGCTTGTGTTGGTATACTTTAAAAACTACCCGCGTTTTTTCCCCAGCACTGTTGGGTTCCGTGGACCAAATGAGGGTTAGATGATGCTAATTAGGATGATAATCTGTACTCTAATGACTATGGGGTTTTAGGATTACATATTATGAACGAAGGATACCTGTAGTCTGGTGTATGGATTTTGTTAAATTTATTTTTTCCTTCTGTTCATCTGTAAAAAAAAAAAAAAAAGTAGGTGTGGGTGAGTGTGCCGTACGTGTATCATCTGACGGTGCCATTTTAAGCACAACCTGACCAGCATTTTGCAAACAACGCAGAACAACGCATTGCAAGGGATGAATAGGCTATGGTATGGCAAGCGAATGTGCGAAATGATGAAAATAATAATTGGGGTTTATTGTTCACGTAATGCCACTCAGGGTCGAGTGAGGCTGGTCACTCTCATCTTAAATATCAGGACCAACTTGCCTAGCCTCGGACTCCTACGCTTCTCATGGGGCAAAGTAGGATTGGATGATGGATGGGTGGATGGATGGATGATAATAATAATAATAATAATAATAATAATAATTAACAACAATAATAATAAAGGCTAGGTATTGAAGATGAAGACCAAAGAACGATTCATTTCCTAACTTGGCTGCACTGGAATGGTCTCCGGTCGATTTTCTCCTAGGTTAAGGTAGCTCCCTAGCACATTCTCCTGAACGATTTATTTTGTTTATTATACCAATCTGTACCCTTCTGCGTAGCATAAATGCTTCCAAGATCGCCATATTCATCACAAACAGCTTATGTATGTAAATTAACCAGATGAATTAAAAAAAAAAAAATCGCTAAGAAAGAGGTGTGAGCTTCCGTAACTGGCGAGAATACGGGTCACTGTCGCATAGGCGTTATGAAGTGTGTCGCTCTTTTCTCAGTGGATCAGGCGGCTTTCTAACACCTTTTTCTTAGCGATTTATTTGAGATATTGGATATTAACATTCCCTTGTCTGCTGTTTATTTCACTCGAATATTCCCATACTCTGCAGTAACAACACAAAGGGCATACAAAGGTGTAATGTGCAGAAAAAATCGGTTAGGAAGAGGTGTTACGAAGTTTTGAAAGCTGCATAGAATATGGTCTTATGGCCCGTATTCTCGTCGGTTCTAAATGATTTATATAGATTATTTCAACATACTGTCCTGCCTGTGTTGTATAAATCCATCCTCTGCATAATAATAATGTATAAAAGGATATTACCCATGTATTTTTAAAATTCGCTAAGGATGAAGTGTTAGGGAGCCTTCATACCCGGCGAGAATGCTTTGGTCTGCAAGATGAAGCCAAGGATTTCGAAGACTTTAGTGCTGAGTGATTGACATCTGGCCTGGTATTCTCGTCAGGTGAGGAAGCTCCCTAACACCTTTTCCTAAGCGATTTATAATGTTTGTTACATGTTATTTTCCTGTTAGAAATCCCCAGGGGATTTTTCTGTGTGTATTTTTTTTTTTTTTTTGTACTTCATGATTATCTTCATTCTGTCATGTCCATATTTGTCTACCCGTTTCTAAGATCAGGCGGGAATCATGAGTACAGTGTGCATTACATCAGAGTATGCGTTAGTGTAATACCTTAACCCCGTATGAACTGTTAATGGACGGGATAGCACTACACCACAGGTATTACGATAGTGACTTAATCAACTGGATGACAGCCTGTGGGATGAAACGAGGAATGTCAAAGGTTTTAAATAGGAGTAAATGGAGGTATGGTTTCTATTCACTGGGCACTCTGATCGTAGGTCTCTTGTTTGTGTTTTGATTTACCTTTTTAAAGACTACTACTACTACTACTACTACTACTGCTATTATTATTATTATTATTATTTTATATTTATTATTATTATCATAATCATCACCTTTAAAAAAAAGCAGCAGCAGCATAATACTGTAGTACGAACGAAATATCCAGATTTTAATACTAAGTTCACAGTAACTAATGGTATGAAAGAAAAGTGTTGCGAGCACACACACACACACACACACACACACACACACACACATTTAATAATTCCATTACGTGTGCCAATAAGCTGACTGCTGCATAATTCAGTATCCTGGCTTTCAGTATTTCCGCCTCCACGTTTGATTTTTACGGAGGTCTGGAATATCACACAGACTGACCCGCTCACCTGAATACCTTGCCAACAGGGTATTTAGGGACCTGGAAGTAACATTGAGTGTGTTTAACTGATAGTCTGGCTGATCCTCGTGTAGTTGGTAGGCGTTTAATTCGTCTCTCTTTTCTGTGAGATTTGGCTGTGAAAGGAGAATTGCGGCAGTATAAAGAGTAAGAGAGAGGGGGGGGGGGAAGGGAGACAGGGAAGTGGACCTACAAAATAAAAGTTGGGAAGGAAAAGAACAGAAGGGTAAGCTTTAGGTAAAACATAGACAGCCATTAGGACGTGAGGCGAGGAACGAGAGAGAGAGAGAGAGAGAGAGAGAGAGAGAGATGGAAGGGGGGGAGGGGCAGTACAATATAAAAGAGCATGCCTTTGAGGCGAAGACTTGTTCCGGAACTATGAAAGAGAAAATGAGAAAAGTGAGGAAGAAAATGGAATTTTGAGTAGTTTTAATTTTTGTTCAGTGAATATACCATAACTTTCATCCACTGCCAATACTGACGTTTTCAGGTAAAATTATTCCCTTTTGAGAAGTCTGATCTATTAACAGCTAATATCGTTCACTCTAAAAAGACAATAGCGAAGATTAACTCACATAGAGACAAAGGAAATCTTAAACACGTATAGAGCAATTATGCTCTCTTCACCTTAACCTGGCCCAGATTTTCGTCCTTTTGAGGCATATTTAACGTAGCTCAGTGGCAGAATACGACAATGCTACGACTCTACTTGCACTTCTGTGATTAGCATCATATTCTGGTTCTGATCTATTTTACAGTTCTAAAATCAAATTAGAGATGGTAATTTTAGGCTAAGTTAGAGTGACAAGGGTATAGTATGGGCTTACTTAAGAGAATTCCGACAAAATACTGTCAACAAAAGAGACACAGTTATACCAGGGAATATATATGTAAATGTATAATGTATATATATTTCAAGTAGTTATAATATCAAAACTTATTGGAATATGTTTATAAATATGGTGACCGCAGATACAGTAACTCAAAAACTTTCTTTTCTCACCCGCAGAATTTCTATGCACCCCTACCACCGCCAGATGGCAGTGAACTCCAAGATGGCGCTCACCCCACAGCAACGCAGCTGGTGTGTGTTGGAATTTGCTAAAACAGTGTTGTGACTGTGCAGCGTGCTTTCAGACGCAAATTTAATGTGGATCCGCCTACTAACAAGTCCCTTCTGAAGTGGTACAACAATTTCATTGAGAAAGGATGCATCTGTGATTAGAGAAAGGGTCATATCGACCATCGGTCTTGGAGCAAGTTGTTGATCGCGTCAGAGAAGCCTTCGTGCATAGCCCCAAGAAGTCAACGTGCAGAGCTAGCTGACAGTTACGTGTCCCGCAAAGCACGGTAAGCAAGATCTTACGCAAATGCTTGCGGTTTCACCCTTACAAGCTGCAAGTGGTCCAAAAAGTTACACCCGCAAGACAATGCAACATAACTTGGATTTTGATGAGAACCTGCTGTCAAAGATCATTTTCAGTGATGAGGCGACCTTCCACTTAAGTGGAAAGGTCAACAGGCACAATGTGAGGATATGTGGGAGTGAGAATCCACATGCCACCCTGGAGGTTGAACGTGACTCACCCAAAATTAATGTGTTTAGTGCCGTATCAGAGAGGACTGTGTACGGTCCGGTTATCTTTGAGGGACAAATCGTTACTGGCCAAAGTTACCTGGAAATGCTAACCAACTGGCTCATTCCAGAACTAGCTGCTGAGGGTGGTGACTACCTTTTTTAGCAAGATGGTGCACCGCCACACTGGCTTCTCGCTGTCTGCAGATTCCTCAGTGAGCACCTGCCAAACAGATGGATTGGCCGCATTGGACAAAATGGGCCATGTGTTTTGCATGTGGCCCACGAGATCACCGGACCTAACTGTTTGTGACTTTTTCCTTTGGGGGTACGTGAAGGACAGTGTTTATGTACCTCCACTCTCCGAACCCTGGATGATCTGCAGGAACGCATCACTGAAGCAGTACACTAGATTACACCGGATATGCTGCAGAGTCTGGACCAAGCTAGATTATCGCATCGATGTTTGCCGAGCAACGGGCGGGCCGCACATTGAGTGTCTGTGATACCAACCGATACCACATGAAACTTTATGAGATCATGCATCTGTAGCCACCAATGTGTAAGAATATTCCAATAAAGTTACATTCTATATCTGCTGGATATCAAGGTTTTTTTTGTGTTCATCCTGTACTTTATTCGAATGTAGAACACGACACCAGGTTATCAAAAGAACACACACACACACACACACACACACACACACACACACACACACACACACACACACACACGACCATCACAGCGTGAGACATGGAATTCAAGGCCGGGATGGTTGTCATGACAATAACAATAACAATGTGTTGGTATAAGGGTGATAGGACAGGACACGAGTGTACGACCTTGAACCCGGCCAACAACAGTAATATGGAGGTGAGGAGGGAAGAGTGAGGCGGTGGCAGGGGAAGGGACAGCTGGGGTGTTGGAGAGAGGCTGGGGTGTTAGCAGGGAATGGGACTTTTTCTCCCCCGTTTATAAGACTGAGACTAATCTGAACATTGTTCAACTACACCGCTAAGTTTTCGTCTGGTAATTAATTGTACTTCGAAAATACATTATTCAACTTAGAAAAGACCTCTTATACTGAAGAAGTTAACTTTACTTGTGTGTATGTGTTGTTCATCATCGTAGTTAAATATTCACGTATGTCTTCTCTTGAAACGTATTCCTTACCACTTGCTCATTCCTCTGTCGCTCCCTCCTTCCAACTCAGTGGCTCCAACTTTTTCCTGTTTGCCTTGTCATCCCTGTACATATGCTGTGCCCGGCACCACTGGTTTGTTTGTTTGTTAGCAACATTGTGGAATAATAGCTTAATGAAATTACATGAAACCTTCAGAATATGTGGGCAGTGGTCCCAAACGGAGGTTAAATATTGTGTAGGCAATGTCTTCAAGTTTGAAAGGTGTAACGCAAGGTCAAGGAGTTTCACCGGACAGATTCTTAATTGTGAAGTTAGTTGCGCCATTCCCGTAGACTTTACTAGGAGTTTCACAGGGCAAGTTAAATTATACAGTTGCGACTTTGTTTACTGGCACTAAATGGCAGTACAGAATCGGTATTCAACAGCACTATAATAATCCCCGTTGGGCGAGGTAAGTTGCGCCCGGCATCACATGTATTATCAGAAGTTATTAATATCATCGGGGAAAACTTAATTGGGGAATGAAAAATACAAGTGGTAAATTGAGAGTAAAGGGAAAAAAAGTGAGCAGATGGAGAAAACACTTTAAGGAACTGTTAAACACAGAGAATGAAAGTAATGCGAGTATAAGTGGCTGGGGAAGGGCTGGGAGGAGGAGGGAGGTAAGAAGAGAGGAGGAGATCAGTACGATGGAAGTACTGCGAACAATGAAGTAAGTCAAAATGGGGAAGGCCCCAGGAATTGATGAAGTGTGTGGTGAAATGCTGAAGCATGAGGGAGAGATAGTAGTAGAATGGATATGGAAGATGTGCACATTGGCCTGGGAAAAAGGTAGAGTCCTGCAGGATTGGAAGTCAGGTATAATTTTTCCTCAGTACAAAAAAAAAAAAAAAAAAAAAAAAAAGGGATAAAGAAGTGTGTGGTAATCACAGGCGCATTTGTCTTCTAGTGTAATGGGAAATGTATATGGTGGGATACTTACTGAGTTAGGGAAATAACAGAGGAATTAGTTGGAGAAGAACAGGAAGGTTTTAGGAAAGGAAGAGGTTCTGTAGATCAGATATTCATCCTTAGGTCTTCAGTGGAAACGTTTCTAGAGAAAGGAAAGAGGTTGTATGTGGCCTTTATGGATTTAGAGAAAGCACAGGGCAGAGTGGATAGACAAGGAATGTGGAAAATTTTAAGAAAGTAGGTAGTAAATGGGATATCGGTAAATGCCATGAAGAGTATGTATGAGGTTACTAAGGCTGCATGTCATGTGGATAGTGAATTGAATGAAATTTTCTATTTGAATGTTGGATTGAAACAGGGATGTGTCATGTCTCCATGGTTGTTCAATCTGTATATGGATGGGGTTATAATGAGGTGCAAGGAAGGGCATAGTGGATGTTGGAGCGGCCCTAATGAAAGAGGGCAATGTTTGGAAACTTTCCGCACTGTCTGCAGATGACACTGTATATTAAGTGAAGACGAATGGGAACTGCAAAGTTTGGTGAATGGGTTTGGGAGAGTATGTAAGAAGTTGAATCTAAAGGTGAATGTAGGAAAGAGTCAAGTTATGGTCTTCGACTGAAATGAAGTCACTGAATGTTCAGTGAGGTTGGATGATAAGGAAATGGAAAATGCACTTGGGTAGTACGATGAGTAAGGGTGGATATTTGGAGGATGAAGTGCTTGAAAGGGTGCAGCAAGGAAGAACGATTGCTGGTTCTTTGAAAGCAGTGATACTGTAAGAAATAGGGAAGTGGGCATGGAAGTAATAAAGTCGCTGCATGATAGCATTGTGACACGAACTCTAACGAATGGAAGTGAAGCTTGGACCTTGTTGGAAGAAAACAAGTCAGGAGTGAGAGCTGTGGAAATGAGTTAGGATATTTGAGAAGAGCATCTGGAGTTACTTGGAGAGATAGTCCGACATATAAGGAAGTAAAGGAACATTGTGGCGTGGATGTGGATGTCACAGAAAGCGTTTGGAGAAATACACTGAGGGGGGGTTGCCCATGAGGAGAGGATGAAGAGTGACAGACTAATGAGGAGAGTGTATGTGAGTGAGGTGGAAAGGGGAGAGGGAAGGGAGAGGCCGAGGATAACATGGAAAAGTGGAGTGGAGAGGTGTGAGCTGGGGGGAGGGCAGTGAAATGGCAGGGGACAGGACGATAGGGAGGCGAATTGTTTTTGGCCACCCCTTATGGGATTAAGGAGTCTAGCAATAGACAGACAGATAGAATAACGTGGAAAGTTTTGTAATAGAGTCATCTGAACCAACGAGACTACAGACCAAGTCCTATTCTCGTCGGTTAAATAGGCTCCCTAACACCTTTTCCTAAGTGGCTTACTTTTTTTTAATGTGTCCGACTCTGGCCATAGGCTTCACAGCCTCCTCCCAAGACCCAGTAGTGCTCCTGCATACCATACATCTCCACATGTCACCACTTCGGCGCTTCCACCCACCGTCCATGTAGATTTACTTTTAATAACACAACAGAGGAAGAAAACACAAATGAAAAAAAAAAATCCATACACCAGATTACTGTTGTCCTCCATCATAAAATATCCGTAACAGTTTGACTTGAACGGCTGTAGGTTGAAGTTTGGGACGAAACAACTCCGGGGAACCGAGTTCCAGAGAGATGCAGTTCGGAGAATAAAAGAATTCTGATAGGCAGAAGTTCTGCAATATGGCTAAGTGACATTCCAGTCACGAGCACTACCAGATGACCGTGTAGCATGAGGGAAGCCATGGAGAGGTGGCACAATGGACGCAACTTTGTCCGAGCATTTGCTATGAAAATATCTGTGAAATAATGCAAGGGAGGCAACATTCCTTCTTACTTGTAGGGGAGGTAGTTTATTTATAATAGCAGTGTTATTAATAATTCCAACAGCTTTGTTCTGAATTTTGTCTAGTTGTTTTAATGCACCCTCTCCACATCCATTCCACAAGGGGAAGCAATATTCAAGCTGAGAGCGCACATGACTTAGAAATTATAGCTAACTGCTGATCAGTGAAGAAGTTACGGACTCTGTACAATAATCCAAGTTTCTTTGAGGCGGTTTTAGCAAGTGGTCTGACATGAGAGGTCCAGCTGAGGGCATTGTTAAGTGAGACACCGAGAATTTCAATACTTTTGGAGATGGGAATATTTGTACCACTGAAGGTAATATACGAATCTGGCAATATCTGTCTATTGGTAAATTGTATATATTTAGTTAGCATTAAATGAGACAAGGCTGTTTTGTCCCCTTTCATTGATTGTTGATAAGTCTTGATTTATGGAGATGGCCATACTGAGTTGAGAGTTAGAGATATTAGACTTTGTAAATGGGTGCTTGAGTTTGATTGAACTGTAAAGTGTTGAATAATCTGCATAAGAATGGATGGTATTGTTGGTGACAGATAGAACCAGGAACAGGGTTGGCACCAGAACTGATCCATGTGGCATGCCGACATTGAGTGGAAATTTGAATATACATCAACTACTTTTACTCTTATTTTTCTGTCGCTGAGATGTGGGGAAAGCAGAGGAACAAAAGACGTTAGTCCATAGCAAGGGAGTTTGGACAGCAGGGAACAGTGCCACACTCTGTCGAAAGCTTTAGAAATATCAAGGGCTTCTGCATGAGTTTCTCCATGTTGGTCAATTGACTGATGGTTTGTATGAGTCAAGAGTTTGAGTATATCAGTTGTGGCTCTTTCGTGGCAAAAACCATATTGTCTATCACTAATTAAGTTGTTGGATTCAAGATGTTTAAGTATGTGCTTATTAATTAAAATTTCAAATACTTTATCAAGAGAGGATTTGACAGCTACTGGTCTGTAATCAGAGGGGTCAGAGGAACTTCCTTTCTTTGGAATTGAGTGGATACTGGCTTCTTTCCATGAATTAGGGAATGCAGAAGTACGTATGCATAGTCTGAGTAACTTAGGTAGAACAGAGGCAAGTTCTGGGGAATAGTTTTCAGAACAATTGGAGGAATTCCATCTGGGCCTTGAGCTTTGTTGGTTGGTAAACTGTCTAGGATGGATTTTACATATCTTGTCTAAATTTTAAATGGAACAATTTCCGTAGAGTCAAGCTGTAGTACTGAGATGTTCTGGCTGGCTTCCTCTATGGTAGAATTTCTAGCAAATGTACTGGTAAAGATATTTTCTTTCCCACGCAGGTCATTTGTAATGTTGCCATCTGAAGATTTTCCTGGGGAAATGGATGATGGCTTGTTAAGTTATTATTGAAAGAACTGAGAGTTGACCAGAATATTCTATTGTCATTAGGGTTGTTAAGTAGTTTTGATGCCTGATTTTGAAGAAAGTTTGATCTAGCGAAATTTATTGCAGCTTTTGCATGGTTTCTAGCATTTTATTTTTTTAAGTAAGAGTTATATGCTAATGACTTTTGGGCTGCTGCTCTGGCACAGATGCTATCAAACCATTCTGGAGAACTTGATCATTTGGTGAACTGTTGACTTGGTATGAATAAATCCATACCAGCTAATATTAACCCGAGGCATCCCATTGACATATGGGTATGTTGCAAAGTTTTTTCACAGCTAGACCAGTCGACGTACCGGTGTGTCGTGCAATTGCAAGGTTCATAATTTGCACAATTTTCAAATTTCGCGCGTGATTTTTGGTACATGTACACGGAACACCTTCCTCTATTCCTCTACAAGATGCCAGGCAGGGACAATGCCTTGCCCCGCATGACCTTCCCCCCTCCTCGCACGCCATTGTCTCGGTAATTCACCTGTTACCAGTGACCTGGCCAATAAAGGCATTCAGGGCCAGAGTGTTTCCTCAATCGATGATAATGTAGAGGACAAAGAAGAAACAGTCAGAAATGATGATCAGGTAATGCCGCCAAAAAAGGTCAGGTATGTCGATGTGTTAGTGGTGAAACAATGCTTATATTGCCTATATGACTGTTTGAAAACCAATATACTCTTGTACTGCATATAAATTCGTACCAGATAAATAAAAAAATACCGTTTATGAGTGGTGAGGGATAGTTACCCTCCCATAGAACTCATTTTCTTTGGAGCCAGCCTGATAGAAACCCAGTAAGGTAAGGAGTACTGCTATCTGTATCGAGTATTTTAAACCTCAGGTGAGCGATATCTCTATGAATTTTCGATGTTTCTCACAAAAAGTGGTGGTTTGAGCCAAAATTTTTTTTTTCCAAAATTGGTCGGGACTGGGGCGAGTCAGCGGTGGAAAATCGGTCGGGACGTGACGGGTTATGTCATTAATGTGGGACTGGATAGAAATGACATCACTAGAGAAGAAAGACTGCCCTAGAATGTCAGCAAGATAAGTTCTAAATCCATCCCAGTTTGCCCTATCAAAGTGCCATCGGGTCACCCTGACAGGTTCAGAACGGGGAAGTTTGGGGGGGGAGGGTGCTAACTAATGAGGCTTTGATGAGAGTGTGGTCAGAGGATCCAAGTGCTAAAAGTACTTGTCTCCTGTACTGACCTGGATTATTTGTCAGCAATAGATCCAAGAGATGGGCATTATGGTCAGGATTATCTGGTATTCTGGTTGTTTTTTACCAACTGCAAGTGGTTAAACGATTCTGAAAGAAGCTTGCAGTCTAGACCAGCATCATCAGTCCTGGCAGAATGCAATAATCATTCAACATTATATATGTTAAAATCACCCAAAATGGTAATTTCTGTGCTAAGGGCAAAGTTACGGTTACTCAACTGTGTGGATATGGAGTCAAATACACTGGGTTCTGAGAAAGGATTGGGAGAGCGGTCAATTACACAGATATACTTGGTAATATTTAGATAATTTAGTTTATATAGTTAGTGATCAAAATTAGTTGAAGTGAAGCTTAGAACAGTGTCAACTGCATATTGAGATTTGATATAACAACAGGTGCCACCCTTGTTCCAGCAGTATGTGAGGAGATGGTAACCACAAAAACAAAATGGGGATATTTCAGTAATGGGAGAGATTTCTGGTTCTGTGAGGAATAGGGCCAGAGGAGATATGGACTGCAGGAAAAAATGAACTGAATTAAGATTGGTGCTGAGACCACGGATATTGGTGAAGAATAAGGCAGCACCCGCACTTCTCCGCTGATGAGCATGACTGTAAATTGCAACAGTCGCTGCAATACGTGCTAGGGCTGTTTCATACAGGACTGGTGTATCTGAATTAGTGGGGGTATCTTTACAAGATCTTGGCGGAGCTTTTGGTAGATCAGTGAAGACTGCTTTTATGAAATTCAAACCCTTAAACTATTCCCTGCCCCAGTGGGGATTCGAACCTTGGTCCATTAGGAGTCCAGGTCACGTCTCTACTGATCCAGCCACCTTCCTATCCTAATCTGTTTTACATGTTTCCTTGAAACATCGCCATATTCTGCATAAATAACGAAGAAAGTAAATGAACGAGCCATGTCCCAAAATAAATCTCTAAGGAAGAGGTGCTAGGGAGTTTCCTTACTCGACGATATTAGTGTTCCAGGTGCAAGGAACCCGTCTATCATTATCAACAAAGGGTGCACATTGCTGAACATTTCCCTGATAACGCATACGGAATTACAGAAGAGGGGGATCATTACACTACGTTATGCAGCTTCTCAACACATGATTCTTTCTTGTTTTTAACATACACATTTTTTTTCTCTTACACTATCCATATTATTAACTTACTGTCTATAGAATTACTAGAAATCATGCAAAAACAGTAATAAATCTTGCTAAATCAAACTTTCTTCAAAACTAAGCATCCAAACTACTAAACAGTCCTAATGACAATAGAATATTCTGATCAACTCTCAGTTCTTTCAATAATAACTTCAACTGGAGGCCTCCCCAAGGGGGGAATGACACCAGCTGCGAGCCGCCACATATCTAGCACGGTGTGGAATATGACCTTGACCTTGACTTTTCACCAATATCGAACTCGTAGGAGGTTTTCATCCCTACTGCAATCCTGTAAAATGTTGTGATTATATCTTGAGGGGTTGCTAAGTTACTGTGGTAACAAACACACACACCTTGACCTCCTTTCACCAGTTTCGAACTCTTGATCGATTTTTTCTCTGTATTACACACCAGTAAAATTTTGTGACGATATCTTGGGCGGTTTCGAATTTATCATGGTAACAGACACACAGGCCTTGACCTACTTTCACCAATTTCGAACTCGTGATCTATTTTTCCCTACTACACGCCTGTAAAATTTTGTGATGATACTTTGAGCGGTTGCAAAATTATCATGCTAACAGAGACATGAATAGACGGATAGACAAAATGAAAAAAATACCAGCTTCACTATCGCAGCTGGTAATGATGATGATGATGATGATGGTGATAATAAATAATAATAATAATAATAATAATAATAATAATAATAATAATCCATCCATCCATCCATCATCCAACCCTACATTGCCCCATGAGGAGCGTAGGAGCCCGGGGCTAGGCACTGGTCCCGACATTTAAGATGAGAGTGACCAGCCTCACTCATCCCTGAGTGACATTACATGAGCAATCAACTGCAACCATCCCTTGGATATAAACCTTCACCGGCTAATAATAATCTATATTATAATGATCCGATTTCAATCTATTTATTGGTCTGTCTGTTGCCATAACACAGCGAAAACGGTGCAACATAACACAATTATTGTTTGAGCAAGGTACCGTTAAAATGCTATAACTTGAAGACTAAAACAATTTCAAGACCAATCGGGCCACTGGTTTCCGAGTTCTGACTCATTTCTGGCCTTTTGACATCGAACAGAGGCCACAGAAGGCGACCTTTAAGTGTGTAATAAAAATACTACTACTACTGCTACTATTACTACTATAACTACTACTACTACTACTACTACTACTACTACTAGTAGTAATACTAATACCAGTAATAATGATAATCTATCTATCTATCTATTGCCAGACGCCTCAATCCCGTTTGGGGTGGCCACAAACAAATCGCCTCCAAGTCTTCCTGTCCCCCGCCATTTCACTGCCCTGCTCCCAACTCACATCCCCCTCTCTCATATACCTCTCCACCCCATCCCTCCATCTCATCCTCGGCCTCCCCCTCCCTCTTCCCCCCTCCAACTCACTCATATATACTCTCTTCGTCAGTCTTTCACCCTCCATCCTCTCCACATGGCCAAACCACCTCAGTGTGTTCCTCATAACGCTTCCTATCACATCCACATCCACACCACAACGCTCCTTTATTTCCTCATTCGTCAGCCTGTCTCTCCACGTGACTCCACAGGCTCCTCTTAAATAACTCATTTCCACTGCTCTCACTCTTGACTTGTGTCCTTCCAACAATGTCCAAGCTTCACTTCCGTACGTTAGAGTTGGTAACACAATACTGTCATGTAGTAACTTTTTCACTTCCATGCTCACTTCCCTGTTTCTTATCACTGCTTTCAAAGAACCAGCAACCTTTCTTCCCTGCTGTACCCTTTCAAGCACTTCACCCTCCAAACCTCCATCCTTATTCATCACACTACCCAAATACTTAAACGTACTCACATTTTCCAATTCCTCACCATCTAACCTCGCTGTACATTCACTAACTTCACCTCTCTCAAAGACCATCACTTTACTCTTCCCTACATTCACCTTTAGGTTCCGTTTCTTACACACTCTCTCAAACTCATCCACCAAGCCTTGTAGCTCCCCTTCGTCTTCACTCAACAACACAGTATCATCTGCAAACAACAGTACATGGAGTTTCCAAACACTATCCTCTCTCACCAGGGCCACTCCAACATCCACTACCCTACCTTGTACCTCTTTCATTACCCCATCCATGTACAGATTGAACAACCATGGAGACATGACACATCCCTGTTTCAACCCAACTTTCAAAGAGAAAAATTCACTTAGTTCACCATCCACACGCACTGCAGCCTTCGCACCATCGTACATACTCTTCACAGCTTTCAACAACTTCCCATCTACTCCATATATTCTTAACACTTTCCACAATCCTTGTCTATCCACCCTGTCATATGCTTTCTCCAAATCCATGAAAGTCGCATACAACTTCTTTCCCTTCTCTAGAAACTTTTCCACTAAAGATCTAAGAATGAATATCTGATCTACACAACCTCTTCCCTTCCTAAAGCCTCCCTGTTCTTCTCTAACTAATTTCTCTGTTCTTTCTCTAACTCTGTCTATAAGTATCCTACCATACACTTTTCCTATTATACTAAGAAGACAAATGCCCCTATGATTACCACACCCTTCTTTTTCCCCTTTTCCTTTGTACAAGGGAATAATTATACCTGACTTCCAATCCTCAGGGACTCTACCTTCCTCCCAGGCCAATCTGCACATCTTCCACATCCATTCTACTACTATCTCTCCCTCATGCTTCAATATTTCACCACACACTCCATCAATTCCTGGGGCTTTCCCCGATTTAACTTTCTTCATTGCTTCCACAACTTCTATCCTACTGATTTCTTCCTGTCTTCTCACCTCCCTCCTTCTCTCAGCCATTCCCCAGCCACTTATACTCGCATTACTTCCATCCTCTACGTTCAACAATTCCTTAAAGTGTTCTCTCCATCTGCTCACTTTTTCTCCCTTCTCCACTAGTAATCTATCATTTTTATCTTTCACTCCCCTGCTAACTTCAGTTCCACCCTGTCTTACTCTTTTCACTTCTCTCCAGAACATTTTCTGACAGTCCCTCCACTTTACACTCAAATAATAATGATAATAATAATAATAATAATAATAATAATAATAATAATAATAATAAGTAAATGTGATATTACCAGGAGTATTTTATGTTGTTAGTGCAATCGATTTATTTTTTTTATTTACACACCGTGACCACTGTGATGGCTGGCGTGTGATGGTTGTCAGGAGGGGTAATTGAACAATTCACTAGAAGTTCACAACACAAATTTGGTGGCAGGATATCATTTTTTTTTTAAAGCAGTAAATGGATCGTGTGTGTGTGTGTGTGTGTGTGTGTGTGTGTGTGTGTGTGTGTGTGTGTGTGTGTGTGTGTGTGTGACGGCACCCTTAAATCACTTCTTTTACTATTCCTTTGTCTCTGTGCTTTTCTTCCTTTCCTTTTAAAACGAAGGCAGCAGTATATTTTCTGGAAGGTGTCTATAACCCCTTCACTACGAGAGCGTCTCCCGATATACCGAACAAAAATAAAATATCGGAAACAGGAACGAATCGTGAGGACATCAGTGTAATAGAGGGGTTGTGAGTAATTGATTAAGTCGCATTATTACAGAAACTGTGTTGTGGGAGGCGCAGCAGTTACTCAGAGTTATTTGTTATTTCTTTAGCCCCTTCAATACGGTTATGCCATTACTGCTGCATCCACAGGGCTGCCAAATCCAGTGTATGTTCCTGTGTCACTGACTCACTGAGTTACTGAGTCATTGCAGCCTATATTTTTGGAGGATGAAATCTGACAAGGCACAACTGTCGAGTTTTCTTGGCACCAAACTTCACTTCCATCGATTTTTGTTGCACCCACAGGGGCATGTCTGGGGTGTGTCTAAGGTTCGTGTGGTTTTCTTTTGGGATGTGTCTGAGAGATCTATCCAAAGACGAGGACACTTTAGGGGGCATCCTGGAGTGGTGGGTATGGCTGGGGTGGATGTGGCTATCAAAGGTGTTTTTGTATTTTATTTTTGCTACTATCAAATTATTTTATTAGGCTTTGAAATACTAAATGGAAGACATATTTATTCCCTTTAATTTGAAGTTTTTCTTAAGCTTTATATATAAAGTGGTCGGATGAGGGTAAGTTTAATATACAAAAGATGTCACCCGACTAAAGAGCATAACTGTTAAGATCTTACTCGTTATTTCACTTTGGCTACAGTTAGATGATTTTTAAGCCTCTTAAGAAGAACAATAAGAACCTGGTCCCAAAATCCATCTCAAAATCGGATCATCGGCGATAAGTTGTGTATGTTGGGCTGGCCCTGAACAATGACGTGGCATGATTAAAGAAATGTATTAACGGAAGAAGTATATTGTATTACAAACGGGATTACTGAAATAGGGGACGGAATTAAATGTCTGAAAGAAGGCCATAGAGGTAAGGAAGGACATGATATTACGGAAGGAAAAATACGGTGATTCTCTGAGGAAATTTTCATGAAGGTGGGAACGCCAAAGGTGAGTCAAGAAAGGAAAAGCAACACATTGCTGTAAATCATAAAGAGGGCAATCAAGGAAAATATATCATACGGAGAGGAGGGTGTTGCAATGAGTGCAGAGGGAAGGGCGGTCACCGGACATCACATAAGAGTAGCAAAGCAAGTATGGATAATTCTGTGACGAGCTAAAGCAGTCTCCTACCTATTACGTTGGCAAGCAGTCAATCAACAAGAAATAAAGGTATAAACAACAGATTTTATTGTTAGTGATAGAGTCCCAGCAAGACTGCCATCAGAGTTTAAGGAAGGAAGATAAGGCAGGAAGGAAATCAGAGATTGGAATCAGTATGGAAGGAGAAGCATCTTTGGTAACAGCTGTGCGAACCAACTGATCAGCACGTTCATTGCCTGCAACGCTTACATGTTCTGCGACCCAACAGAACTGGACTGATTTACGACAAGAAGAAATACGGAACAACCATTCTAAGATACGAAAGACTAAAGGGCGAGAAGTAGAAGGTAACTGAAGAATGGACAAAGCACTAACAGAATCAGAGAATACAAATGAGGACGAGGAGAAGAAACAAGTATACCACAATGCAAACAAGAGGGCATACAGCTCAGCTGTTGAAACAAACAGCAAGGCTAAAGCAATAAAAGGTGTCAGGAAAGAGAACTGCGAACCTGTCATGTTCAATGGTTTTGGAACCATTTGTATATACAGGGACTATAGAAGAACGGCGTGAAAGATTCTCTAAAAGCCGGAAACAGAGGATGAAGGAAGAAGAATTAGACTTGGAATTAGGGAAAATGGAGGGACAAACGTTGGAGAACGGAAGAAGCCATGGGGGATAAAGACATGCGGAAAGAGAAAACATTATCCATGGTAAAGGAGGAGTGTGAGAGGAAGGTACGAGCTCGAACTGCAAAAGGTGGCTTGATCCTAGGATGTGAGGGAAAGGTGTTCAAGTCAGTACTGGGAGGAAACAGAGAAGGGGTATTAGGGAAACAGTGCAACTTAGCATAGGTACAAAGAGAAAGCAAAGCACAACGAAAAAGTGAAGGAACTCCTGATTCAGCATAGACACTTTCAACTGGGGAAGATTTAAAAGCGCCAATAGCCAGATTCAAACTGTGATGATGCACAGAATCAAGTTGTTGGAAGACGGCATCTGAAATGGAAGTATAAACCTGGCAACCATAATAAAGTTTGAAGAGAACAAGAACAGTATGAAAGCAGTTTGATTGGCGCCCCCCGACCCCTGAGACAAAGTCTGTAAGAGACAGAGGTGCTGTAAAGCTGAAATTTTCAAGGAGTCAGTACGTTCCTTCCAGGTCAGATGAGAGTCAGAAATAAGGCAAAGTGAAGGAATAGAAGTTTTAGATGGGAGAGGAGAACCATAAAGATAAAGAGGCACTTAAGGAATAAGACGAGAGCAGGTAAAAGTGAAAGCATGAGACTTAAGAGGAGAGAATCGAAAACCATGAGTAGTAGCCCACTTTGAGGCAGTGGAAACTGCACATTGAATAGGAGCACCAAGGACAGAGATGTCAGAATTCGAGGCATACATAGCAAAGTTATCTACATATAAAGAAGAGTGAACACCAACTGGGAGGCAAGAAACAGTCCCATTAACCCTTACTGTGCTAGAGATGTAGATATATGTCCCCCTCAAAAATGCTGGTGATGTACCTCTACGTCCTGCAGCACTGAGAAGTCATTGCAAGCAACCTAAGTAAAATGGAAGGTAATAATGTATCTCGCTAACTTCAGACATTTCCTGCTATGCTTCCAACACTGATTTAGGAGCGTGGGAGGCGCGCGAGTCTTCACAGGCTTACAGCCGCTCTGATCTGTGAGTAACCTTGAAGATTTCAGTGGTAGAGTGGCACCAATCTGATAAGATTCAACCAACTTTCTGGCTTTGGTGATTACTTTTAATTGTGTCAGGGATCCTATATTAATGTATTAAGACCATTTAGCCAGGAAAAACAATCCAAAATCGGTTCATAAGCTCACAGCCGCTAAGCTCCCTCAGTAACCTTGAAGATTTCAGAGACAGAGTGGCACCAACCTGACTCGATTCAACTAACTATTTGGCTTTAGTGATTACTTTTATTAGTGCCAGGGATCTTATAATGATGTATTAAGCCCATTTAGCCGGAAAAAAATTCCAATACTGGCCGGTGTAGAGGGGTATCAGTTTATCTTTTTGTCCAGCACGGTACTGGTCAATTGCCAATAAAAAGAGAGTAGTGCTAAGAACATTGCCTTGGGGAACACCTTCATATTGTAGGAATGGATCCGAATAAGTATGCTGAACACAGACCTGAAAGAAACGGGATGATAGAAAATTCTTCAAGGAAACACCAAGATTACCATCAATAGGCCTACCACAAGAACGAACTGAGTGCAAGATATAAAAGGGCCAGACAGTATCATATGCTTTCTCAAGATCAAAGAAAACTGCAATAACAGATTGGCAAAGACAGAGTGGATGTAAGTTTCTAGGGCAAGGAGAGGAGTTAAGGTACCACGGGCTTTTCGACAACCAAACTGAGAGGATGACAAAATCTGTTTGGATTCTATGAGCCACGTAAGACGATGATTTTTCATATGCTCGAATAACTTGCAGAGACAACTAGTAAGAAATATGGGGCGATAATCCTGAGGAGCATGGCCTAGCTTTCCTGGCTCAAGAAATGGGAGAATGATGGCAATAAGAAATGAGGAAGGAAATCACCCTAGGTCCCGATACGATTATAAATCTATCTATCTATCTATCTATATACCTTGGCTGCTTCCCCTAAGGAAAGGGAGGTAACCGAGACAGGACGACACACTCCCCATTTACTTATCCATTCAAACACATTCATTCGAATCTTAGCCCCAAAGGGGAGAAAGGACAGATCCTCACCGCACCACACCGCACAAGGGTCAACTGCGCAGTGCAATCAGTTACATCCACAGCAGGGCCCGACAGCAGAGCTGGTTTTTCCCTGCCACATCATAATAAACCCATCCCCTTACCTGCACCTAACCTGACAAGCTGATCAGACCAAATGCGGGAGAATATCCCCTCAGGGCTGCGTCATCATTTATTCATTCACAATTTCTCTCCGTCTATTTCTGTCATGCACAGCCACTCTTCCTTGCTCAACAGACATCCCTCTCGCATCCAGCGCTCTCTTCAAACTGTCCATCCATCCTATTCGTGGTCTCCCTCTCAGCCTTACGCCTCTCACATCAGATCTAGTTATCTTTTTCACCAATCGCTTATTATCCATTCTCTCCATGTGCCCAAACCATCGCAACACTCTCTGCTCAACTCTACCAGCCATTTCCCGAACAACTCGAGTTCTCCTTCGCACTTCATCATTTCGCACTCGATCCATACGCGTCACTCCACACATACTCCTCAGACACCTCATCTCCATTACATTCAAACTTTTCCTCTCTGCTACACCCATATTCCATGTTTCAGCCCCATATAATGCAGTCGGTACAACAACACCCTCATACAGCCTTCTCTTTACATCCATTCTAAGCGAACGACATCTAAATTTTTTCATTCCTCCCAGCATCTTACCTACTTCATTCATTCTAAACTTCACTTCTGCATCTATTCTTCCACCCTCAGCAACATGTGACCCTAAATATTTAAAACGATTATAAATAGCTAATAAAAAGGACAAGGCTGATGGGGACAAGTGACAGAGCATATTGTAATGTATGCCTTCGGTACTTTCACAAGTGTTCTTACTGAGACGTAAGGTGGAGGACAATTCATGTAGTGTGAAAGGTGCATTATAAGATTGACTAGACGATAGCTGGAAGACAACAGGTGTACATTCAGAAGTAGTTTTAAGGGCATACAATTCAGGAGAGAGATAAGAACTGCTACTAACATTACTGAAATGAAAATCCAGGCCATTAGCAACTAGGTATGCATCTGCAAGTGATTCACCATCTAGATAAAGGACAGGGGAAGACATGGGAATATGCATACCGGCTATTTTATGAATATGTTTCCAGACTGTTGCAATAGGTGTACTGGTAGTAACAGTGGAAACATAAACCTCCATCTACGGCATTTATCCTTTTTAACAGTCTTGTGAAGAGAAGTTCAGGCTTCTTCAAACAAAAGATATGCACTCTATTCATTCGGTGTGTTGCGCGTACACAAGTAACTTTTCCAATGTGCATGTTTAATACGAAGTTAAAAGTTTTTATGTAAATAGTAGAGCGTGTGTAAGAGTGGGAATTACAGTGAGTGATTGGTTTCCCATGAGATTCCGGCTGCGGCAGGGATGTATGATGTTGCCCTGGTTGTTTAATATTTATGTGGATGGTGTTGTGAGGGAGGTGAATGTGAGAGCGTTACTGTAGGTGGAGGTTTGAGTCTGGTGAATGCCGATGGTAGAGAGTGGAATCTGAATCAGCTGCTGTTTGCGGATGATACCGCACTGGTGACTGATTCGGGGGAGAGATTGAGACAGTTGGTAGAGAAGTTTGGAAGGGTGTGTGAAAGGAGGAAATTGAGAGTAAATGACAATAAGAGTAAAGTGATGCAGTGAACGAGCTTGGTAGATGGTAGGATGATGAATATAGTTTTGAATGGTGAGTTACTTGAGGAGGTAGAGTCTTTTAAGTATTTAGGATCACATGTTGCTGTGGATGTAAGAATAGATGTAGAAGTAATGTTTAGAATGAATGAAGCTGGAAAGGTGCTGGGAGGAATAAAAGAAAAGTGTTTAGACGATGTTTGCTTAGAATGGATGTAATGAGAAGGCTTTACGGGGTGTAGTGGCACTGACTGCATTACTGTATATGGGGCTGAAACATGGAATATGGGTGTAGCAGAGAGGAATAGTTTGAATGTAATGGAGATAAGGTATCTGGGGAGTAAGGGTGGAGTGAAATGTATAGATCATGTGAGAAATAATGAAATGCGAAGGAGATCTAGTGCTATCTGGGAGATGGCTGATAGAGTTGAACAGAGAGTGTTGCGATGGTTTGGACATATGATGAGAATGAATGAAGAGCAATTGGTGAAAATGATAACTGGATTGGATGGGAGAGGTGTAAAGCTGAGAGTAAGATCACTAGTAGGATGGATGGACAGTGTGAAGAGAGCTGTAGATGAGAAATGGATGTCTGTAGAGCAAGGAAGAGTGGTTGCATGTGATTGGGATGACGAGAGAAATTGTGAATGAATAAATGCTGAAACGGCCCTGAGTGAACATTCACTGGCATTAGGTCTGATCAAGATCAGGTCAGGTGCGGGTAAGGGGATGGGTCCAATACGATGTGGCAGGGGTAAACCAGCTCTGCTGTCGGGCACTGCTGCAGATGTCACTGATTGCACTGCGCAGTTGACCCTCGTGCGATGTGGTGCAGTGAGGATCTGTCCCTTCTCCCCTTGGAGCTAAATACAAATACATGTGTTTGTGTGGATGAGTAAATTGAGAGTGTGTCGTCTTGTCTTGGCTACCGCCGTTTTTTCGGGGGAAGGCATATAGACAGACGTTTAACACGGAGTGCCATGCTGCAGTCAGAGTCCCACCAAGGCACACATTTAGAAGTGAAAGGAAGGGACGACCTAGGAATCGCAGTCAGAGCTGCACTCAGAGCAAAGACATTAAAAAAGGTAAGCATATCTAAAACAGTAGGAAAGGAGGAAGGGGTATGGAGGGAACCAACAGAGAAGTAAATTATGGCCAGTCAGCTTTCAGAAAGCACCACCGAGGAGGCGTGAGCACATGGCAATATGAAGTACAAGTGCCGTTGGCCCGTCGGGCCCCTCGCACTTGCTCCTGTGGAAGGCTCTCGCGCTGCCCACTCGTTTTCTCATGCTTCGCACTCGTTTCCTCATGCTTCTCTTTCATTTCACCGTGCTTCGCGAGTGCGTTGCAATCATTTTTCAGGTAATTCGAGTCACGTTTATGTGCTGTTCTAGTCTAACGTTGTCACTATCGGTCGTCAATGCGACATCGAAGGCCCATAATGGTCCGTTTATGTACTGTTCTAGTCTAACGTTGTCACTTGGATTTTTTGCAGCTAACCAATTAATCGTGTTATTTGCAGCTTAAGGGAATGGAACCCAAGTTGTCCGAAAGCAAGTCCGAAATACACACACAGACACACAGCTACTGCTATAGTATATTTCAGTTGTGGCTATGGGCAAAAAATTCTACGGAGATCCTATGCAGGGCGCAGGGAGCAGCGTTTTTTGGTCAAAATGTGATCGCTCATTAAATATACTAAAAGTTTTTCAATGGTGATGGGACAAAGTTTTTTCACATCAGCGAATTTTTTGCGATTTTTGTGCCAATTTTGGTGCGATTTTAATGTGTTGTTTCGGCTGCCCAAAACACACACACACACACACACACACACACACACACACACACACACACACACACACACACACACACACACACACACACACACACACACACACACACACACACATATTTTTGACAAGAGATTTTGATGTGGTATTGAGGGATATATATTTATGCAACTTTTACTTGGAACTTGCCACTTTCACTGAATTGTTGTGAGTGGGAGTAATTAACACACAATACAGTGAGTCAGTAAAAAGAATAAAGGGAGAGGACGAGGACGAGGAGGAGAAAGACTAGGGGTATGCTGATGATGCTGATGATGAGGAGGAGGAGGAAGAGGAGGAGGAGGAGGAAGAGGAAGAGGAGGAGGAAAAGGACGAGCTAGAGAAGTAAATGGAACAAAGGAATAAAAGTGCGAAACTGGAGGACGGAGGTAGAGGACTGTAAAGGAAGAGGAACAATTCTAATGGGATATAATACGGTAAAGCGGGAGAGGGAAGGGTAAAAGAGGAAAGAACATGTGGACGAGAGAAAACTGGTGAAATGTACGAAGGGTAAACAAACTAGAGAAAATGAGGTTAAGAAGGCCATGTGACTAACACCTCTTCCTAACAGAATTATTTTGTTTATTACACATTATTACCCCTTTCCTGTGTTATATAAATCCTTCTATTATCGCCGTACTCTGCATGAATAGTACACAAAAGGATATTAACCAGTCATATCCAGAAATAAATCGCCAGGGAATAGGTGCTATGGAGCTTTCCTAACCATAGAGAATATGGACCTAAGAATGAGGTAATAAGGAGGGACAGTTAGGGAGGAAAAGGTGAGGAGGAAATAATGGGTATAAAACTGATGCTGGGAAGGTGTGGTATAGAGATGTGAAATGTGACTCGTAATGCCGGAAGGAGAGGAGAAAATGCAGAATAAGGAGGCTAAGAATAGTGGCAGGGTAGGGAGGTGAGAAAGAGGCTCGTATTTTCGTTGGTTAAGGAGGATCCGTAACATCTCTTCCTTAGTGATTTATTTTTGGATACGGTTGGTTAATGTTCTACTGTACTTTATCCATGCAGAGTATGGTGATATTAAAATGGCTTTAACACACAAGAGGACGGTAAGGTGTGATAAAGAAAATAAATCGCTTAGGAAGAGGTATTTGGGAACTTCCTTAACTGACGAGAATACGGGCCAGAGTACAAGTGGTTAAGTGAGATAAAGTGCCAGAGGGAGAAAACCAGGAATGAAACACCTTTATATCTACCACTAAATACTGACGCTTAGAGGGGTAGGTTACTGATCTGAGAGGTCAGGTGGGGTGACCATCATGGGCTGCTTTTTGGTTCTAGTTGGCAAGACCTAAGTTTTCGATCATTTTACACCACCAGAGGAGTAAGCTGTTTTTATTTATTTATTATTTCCTATTACTCCTTCCAGTATCATCACCATATCTGCATACAGTAGCATATAATTCTTAAAGATTTTATTAAGAAAAGAAAGACGTCCCTGACTGAAAGAAATTGGACCTCCAAAAAACAATTTTGTTATCGCGAGACGATTGTTAAATACATCAGGAAGGACCTTTTGTTGTGAAGAGGTACTGTACACTCGCCCTTTCTTCCAAGTGGTGCATGGGGTGGTGTGCTGGGGTCTTGTTTGTAACCAGAGTATATCCTTGTGTCGTAACAGCTACGGTGGTCTGGTTAGTAAAAAGAACTTGTTCCAACACAGAAAAAGTGAGATGTGAACAATTACTTCATAGTCCTTTTACGCTGAATAAAGCCCAATTTTTTTTTTCAGCTTATTTCACGAAGCTTAGTGGCAGGAAATGACAGTGCTACACCTCTACATCCTTTCCATAGCACTTCTTCCTGACTAACATTGTATACTACTGCAAATCTACTTTTACAACTCTGGATTCAAGATGGGGAGATAGCAATTTTAGGCCAAGTTCGAGTAAGACCAGTATAGTGTGTGTGTGTGTGTGTGTGTGTTCGTCTTTGTTTTTATGACTACTTTGGGGAATGCAGTCCACCTCTCTCTCTCTCTCTCTCTCTCTCTCTCTGGTGGTGGTGGTGAGGGATTTCCGGGCTCATAAATATTCGGTTCCTTCACATGTAATTTGTTTCTTAAATAGAAGTAAATCTGTGATTTTCCCAGAGATGAATAAAATCATCTGAGAGTTACACAAATCAAATCCTGAAGACATTAGTAGGCTTTATTACATTTTAATATCTGAGAGCTGAGATGTGTGTGAGACACATGAAATACACTGTTATGCATCACCACACACACACACACACACACACACACAAAGTACACTCTGTCCAAAAAATACTGATAGATTTGTAACTTACGTTATCCCTATAGAAAAACTACAAGAAATATTGTATGTTATTAAAGAAACTGCATTGCAATATGTTAAGCCGTTTTCTTACAAAATACAGTAATTCAATAAAACCCAGCAGGAATTTGTAAAAACCCTGTAAATTCCTAATTATTTACGTCAATGAAGCTTGGACGAATACTTCCATGTCAGCTAATGTTATCGCTCCAGTTTAGCACATTTTCCTGACAGCGGAAGTGTGTATGATCAATTTTCCATCTCACAGTTTGCATACTTTTACACATTCCACGATGAAAAAAATTATTTTTGCAGAGAAAGAATTGACAATAGTTACTTTTATTTATTTTGATTTATTTAATACTTTTTTCATCCCCAGCCGTTTCACTTACACACGTTTTACTTTAATTTAAAAAAATGTTGTCTTCGGTGTTATCCAAATGACCTGATATTCATTAATAAAATATCATTATTATATCTCGCTTGCAATACTTCGGAGACATTATTATGAGTGTTTCATATCAGCAAATGCCTCGTCGTTTCTACAAGATTTATCTATCTATCTATCTATCTATATCTCAATCTATCTATGTCTATCTCGTCTATCTATCTATCTATATCTATCTATCTGTCTCTCTCTCTCTCTATTCATTCATTCATATACCTAGGCTGCTTCCCCCAAGGAAAGGGAGGTAGCCGAGACAGGACGACACACTCCCCATTTACTCATCCATTCAAACACATTCATTCGCATCTTAGCCCCAAAGGGAGGAAGGGACAGATCCTCACCGCACCACAGTGCACAAGGGTCAACTGCGCAATGCAGTCAGTGACATCCGCAGCAGGGCCAGACAGCAGAGCTGGTTTACCCCTGCCACACCATAATAAACCCATCCCCTTACCCGCACCTGACCTGAATAGCTGATCAAACCAAATGAGGGAGAATATCCCCTCAGGGCTGCGTCATCATTTAATCATTCATAATTTCTCTCCATTTATTTCTGTCATGCACAGCCACTCTTCCTTGCTCAACAGACATCCCTCTCACATCCAGCGCTCCCTTCACACTGTCCATCCATCCTATTCGTGGTCTCCCTCTCAGCCTTACACCTCTCACATCAAATCTAGTTATCTTTTTCACCAATCGCTCATTATCCATTCTCTCCATATGCACAAACCATCGCAACACCCTCTGCTCAACTCTACCAGCCATCTCCCGAACAACTCGAAGTTCTCCTTCGCACTTCATCATTTCGCACTCGATCCATACGCGTCACTCCACATATACTCCTTAGACACCTCATCTCCATTACATTCAAACTTTTCCTCTCTGCTACACCCATATTCCATGTTTCAGCCCCATATAATGCAGTTGGTACCACAACACCCTCATACATCCTTCTCTTATATCCATTCTAAGCGAACGACATCTAAACACGTTTTTCATTCCTCCCAACACCTTTCCTACTTCATTCATTCTAAACCTCACTTCTGCATCTATTCTTCCATCCACAGCAACATGTGACCCTAAATGTTTAAAACACTCTACCTCCTCAAGCAACTCACCATTCAAAACTATATTCATCCCCCTACCATCTACCAACCTCGTACACTTCATCACTTTACTCTTATTCTCATTTACTTTCAATTTCCTCCTTTCACACCCCCTTTCAAATCCCTCTACCAACTGTCTCAATCTCTCCTCTGAATCAGCCACCAATGCAGTATCATCTTCAAACAGCAGCTGCTTCAGTTTCTTCTCTCCACCATCAACATTCACCAGACTCAGACCTCCACCTAAAACTCTTGTATTCACCTCCCTTACAACACCATCCATGTAAATATTAAGCAACCAAGGCGAATCCATGTCGCAGCCCCAATCTCACAGGAAACCAATCATTCACAGCATTTCCCACTCTTACACACGCTCTACTATTTAAATGAAAACTCTTTCACCCCTTTTAGTAACTACCATCAAGTCCATACAATCTTAAAACAGTCCACAAAGCTCTCCCAATCATTTCTATCATATGCTTGCTCTAAATCCATGAATGCCCAAAACACATCCTTGTCATTCGCTAAATACTTTTCACACACTTGTCTCACAGCAAACACCTGATCCACACATCATATCCCTCTCCTAAAGCCACACTGCTCATCACCAATCACTCCCTCTGTACCCTCTCTAACTCTCATAATTTACACTCTACCATACACCTTACCTACAATACTCAAGAGACTTATAACCCTAAAGCTAGTACAGTCATACTTATCACCCTTGCCTTTATACAACGGGACCACACAAGCACTTGCCCAGTCAATTGGCACCATACCTTTCACGAAACACAAATTCAACAATCTTACTGACCAGTCAACAATAGTCACTCCATCGCCCTTCAGGCATTCCAAGGCACACCCATCCATACCTGCAGCTTTCCCTGTTTTCATCTCCTTTACTGCCTTCTCCACTTCCTCGTTCGTGATCAAAGAATCATTCAACTCTCCTAACACATTTATTCCTTGCACTCTTCCATCCGCCACAACCTCAGCCACCCTTTCCTCCTCTACATTTAACAATCTTTCAAAATACTCTGCCCATCTCTTCCTTACTGCATCCATCTCAATTAACATCCTTCCATCCTCTGCTTTTACTCGTTCTTCCTTCCCAGACTCTCCCTTTCGCACCCTTTTCACCTCCTTCCAGAACATTTTCTTATTCTGTTGAAAATTCTCAGTCAGCCGCCTACCCCACCTCTCATATATACCCCACCTCTCTCTCTCTGGTATATATATATATATATATATATATATATATATATATATATATATATATATATATATATATATATATATATATATATATATATATATATATATATATATATATATATATATATATATATATATATAAATATATATATATATATATATATATATATATATATATATATATATATATATATATATATATATATATATATACCAGAGAGAGAGAGAGAGAGAGAGAGATTGATGCGAGATAGAAGAGGCCTTGCCGGGAGAGGTAGCGCTCTCCCGTCACCTAGCTGGTTTGTAGCATGCCGTGGCTCAGTGGCTTTGAGCGTTCTGACCAAAGGATAGGAGGTTCAAGTCCATCCAAGGGTCATTGGTAGACATCAGAAGGGCATCCGGTCATAAAGTGCTACACGTTACAAAACCAAAGTCCACTACTCCAGTACAACGCCATAGCCCTTATTCGAATAAGGGAACACGGCTCAAAACTCACCATACCATATACAGTATATATATATATATATATATATATATATATATATATATATATATATATATATATATATATATATATATATATATATATATATATATATATATATATATTCATTTAAGACATCCTATGTCCAAAATAAGTGGACACTCTTATCAGGTTTAGTTTTACACAACAACTGGCTACAATAACACTTACCTCTCTTTGCTAACTTAATTCCAGGAAAATTATGATAATGCACAGTAAGTTGATTATTTTATCTCTTTACCCAGCATCCCATTAGCTTGATTAATGCTTGTTAATTTTGAACAGTAACCAGTGTTAATGATATCATGTATCCCCTTTATAGAGAATAGTGTTGTTTAATGACACACACACACACACACACACACACACACACACACACACACACACACACACACACACACACACACACACACACACACACACAGTCGCCTTCATAACTAAATCACAAAAACTAAATATGGATGCATCATAGTAGATACCAAAGGATGGTAAGTCATTTGATTATTATTATTTATTGCAAGCCTTCCCTTATGTATGCAGCTTTGCTGGGTTCTTAACGTACTGGCAGCTAAGACACTTTTCCACTTACAGTGATATTCTAATGTAACGATTATAATCATTAACAAACTTAAACAATTTTTTGTTTATGTTTATTTTTGCACTATTTCTGATCATTGTTAATGCGTAGATTCTGAATATGCTATTTGTTTTTGTGTAAATCTAGAGTTACAGGAGTTATGCAACAACCTATGTATCATACAAGGACAGGAACTGCAACTTGTTACCATTTCAAGAATGTTGAGATTGTCAAAGAATTTACCGTATATATTTTCGGGTGCATATTATGAATATAAATAGAGAATGAGCAATCAGTGACAAACAAGGAATGCAGGGCGCATAGTATCCGCAAATGCACTTTCGATTTTGACTTTCTTCTGTAGCTGTGATGACAATCATGCAACAACCCCCAAACATAATCACCCATCATCGCCTCGTTCCACCTGCCCTGATATCTGGTTTCCACCAGCAGAATATTCAGCTGGAATCGTTTGCCATGCTCCTCGATGACTGCACCCAAGTTGCTTTGAAGAAATCAATGTGGGAATGCAGATAGTGCAAGTTGATTGACATTCTGCATCCAAGCCAATGGAATGCGCCAATCAGGTCTTTGATGAGTTGTGTGGAATCTGGTCCCCTCTGGTTGCCAAGAAAACCTTCCACTACCCCTCTGAAATCATTCCAAGTGCACTGTTCATCATCGGTCATTTTGTCCTGGAGTTCATGACTTGCAAGCATTCTTTGAACTTGCAACCCAGTGAATAAGCCAGCTGTTACTTTTGCCATGCTCAGCCTGGGAAACATTGATCAGATATGCAGAAATGCATCGCCATCCTTACTGATGGCTTTCACGAATCGTTTCACAAGACCAAGTTTTATGTGTAACGGTGGTAGCAATACCTTCTCTCTGGAGATCAGTGGAGCTCTCAGAACGTTACACGAGCCTGGTGTGAGACTCTCTGAGTGGCCAGTCTTTCCTCACGAAATGTTCTGCATTGCTCCTGCTGTCCCACAAGCATAAAAAACATGAGTGCTTTGTATAACCGCTTTGCATTCTAAGTAGGAAAGAAATCATTATGAAATCCCCACAAACCTCCCAATTGTGATCTGATTACTTGATCTTTGTCAGACTTTCATTTCCACAAAATATGCAACTGGAATTGACGAGAGTTCATTGCTGTTATGCAAAACTTCAGCTTTTAGGCTCTTCAATGGACTGTTTATGAAGATTCGCCATTCTGAGGCCTTGTTGTCCACTCCCATGGCTTGGAACAAACCCTTAACAACAAAACCATAACACAACGACGTTTCTTCACCAGTTTTGAAGAAGGATGCAAATGTGCTGTGGCGATTCCTATAACTCAACTTGCAACTGGGATCCAACAAGTTCCATTCACTTAAATGTGATGCCAGCAGCTCAGCATTGGACTTGGTGAGTCCTATATCTCGGACCAAATTATCCAGTTCTTGCTGACTGGGAAAGTGTGGAGTGTCTCCAGAACATACTCCAACATATGATTCATCATCACTTTCCCCTCCATCATCAACGATGTCTTCGTGGTCAGAAACAACTTCCGTGTCCATAGAAGGGACAGGAATAGCCAGCTTTTCGTTGTGATGCACCGGAGAGATCGAAGAAGGCAAATTTGGATACACAATGTTCTCTCTACCCTTAATGCTCTTTGCACCACTTATATCAACCAAGCAGAAATAAGAATCTTCTTGGTGATTCGCAGGCTCTCGCCTCACTCCTGGAACTGCAAAAGGCATCTTCTTTCTTGCTCCTCGTAGCCAAGCTTCATGCGCAGAGTGACACCTACTACAAATGTAGTGTGGAGCCCGGTCCTGATCTTGATCGCCCATTGCCATACCAAAATTTGCTCTGTATGTATGAGCAAATTTGGTATCAAGGTGGATTTTGCATTTGATTGTCTTTGGTCCAGTATATTCTCCACATACATAACAAAATGTATCGGCTGACAGTTTGCAGGAACGTCTACTAGTCATTCTCATCAAGAGAAACACCTTTAGGAACAGCTCAAGAACACATCAACCAGCCAAACTAGCAATGTGAGACTAGCCCATCTAATGAACTGACTCTATCCGCATTGCATGACGCAATAATGGTCATATCAGCGACCTCTATATGGACACACATGGTGTGTGTGTGTGTGTGCGTGGTAAGTAAAACGTCAGCCATTATATTGGTGCATGGTAACAAGGCTGGAAATAAGCAACTGACAATTGTTGACAAAAACCTAGAGATAGATAAACAAAACATACACCATTGGAATCAGCGTGGAAAACTGAGTCTGAAGACAAAAAAAATGGAATAAACAAATTTTGTTAAACAGTGCACTTTAGGCTGCACAAATCTCTCTGAAAAGAGTTAATGAACGATGAATAACTAAGTTTTTTTTCGGTCAGTCCGGTCGTTGTACAGTCATTTAGTGTACGATCAAAGAAGAAACTATCTTTCCAATTCTGTCTGAAGAAAATTTTACAACTGGAGAAATACAACGAAAACATAATATCTACCAGTGTGTGTTTCAGATGCTTTGATTTTTCCACTATGTATTTGTCAAACTTTGGGAAGATTCTTATGCCTCTGTACATTGTGTTGTTATAAGATTATCATAGTTGAGAGATTTTGGCAGAATGTGATCTGGGGTAAATTAAATCCTAAGTTTTCATACACCAAACAAATGTAATGAAGAAAATCGTTTCTCTTTGGAACTTGCTTCCCAAGATTAGTTTCCCCTCAGACTTTGACATACGGCATCGCCTAACCGTTAGTTTATCCTTTTAATGAATGCAGGACAACTGTAACCCGGTGCATAGATTTCTGTACTGAATTTGTTATTTCTTTTTCTGTTCATTTTTTTGTTAAAAAAAAAATATATATATAAATGTGTAGTTCAGCCCTGTCTCATCCCTCCCTCATCTCCCTCGCCCTCAGCCTCCCACCTCTGACCTTGATCATACCCATTACTTCATTTCATTTCTAATATTGATCATAACCTCTACTCCACTCTATTCCTAGCCTTGATCATAACATCTACTCCACTCAATTCCTGACCTTGATCATAACCTCTACTCCACCTCATTCCTAACCGTTGATCATAACCTCTCATCCATTCCATTTCTAACCTTGATCATAAACTCTTCTCCATTCCTATCCTTGATCATAACCTCTACTCTACTCCATTCCTAACTTTATTCAAAACCTCTGCTCAACTCCATTTCTAACCTTAATCATAACCTCTGTTTTCACTCTAACGACCTAAAAATTTCCAGCTTTGCTGAATGCTGAGCTATAAGATTATATTACCACTTAAATATGATGCTAGTCATGAAGAAGTGATATGGAGAGAATGCAGAACCGTTGCATTGTATTTTCCTGCTACTAAACTCTATGAACGAAGCTGCAAAAGGACGAAAACTTGGGCCAACTTAAAGTGAAAGCACTATAGTATCGTATCGTATAGTTCATGAAGGCCCTAGCATGCTTGCATTCGTCGGCCTTGGTCAGTTAATGGCGGCTCACCACGCTGCTCGATCTTTGGAGCCTCCCTTTTCAGTCTCTTATCAGTGAGGCCACACTCTATGTCTCGTCCAAGGTCTTTCTCGGAGTGTCTCTCGCAACCTACCCTCGACGTTCATAATTCTCACCTTCCACGACCAGTTGTCATCCTTCATCTTTACCACATGCCCAGTCCATCTCACCTCTACCCCTCCTCATCACAACACCAATACATTCTGAAGTCCGATCCTTCCTTCCAAACTATCTCAGTCTAGTCTACCACTCCCCATAATAGTGAACCAAAACATTTCATTCCCATCCTTCCTCTCAACTCTTCAGTCATAAAGCTCATTATTTTCCTCCTCCAGTCCAGGGGCCGCATCGTTAATAAGCTGTTGCATTCATGAACGATGCGGCCCTGGGCCCTGGATCTCGTGAGAGTCCAGGGCCGCATCATTCATGAATGCAACTTATTAACGTGATGCGGATGCCCTGGACTCTCACGAGATCCAGGGCTCGCATCGTTAATAAATCTGCATTCATGCACCAGCCATGTCATTCACGCTGATCTGGGGTGCCTGATCATTTTCGTATCTACGCCAATGAGCAGGCTGACTTACTTGCAAAGTCGGCTGTAGAGCTCGAGGAGGAACTTGGGGACGTTCCTCGTGATCTACGGTCGAGTCTCTCTCTCGGGAAGAAATCAATAAATCTTTGTAAGGCAAGGTCAGTGGACCAGACTAAATATTTCAATCCCTGTGTGGAAGCCGCACCTGGGCGACTGGGACACTGCTCAACCGCCACCAGTCGCCTGAAGAAAAAGTATTGGCGAGGAATACGGCTCAATGCCACCGTTTTAACTCCTACATGAAACCTCATATATGGAAAGACGCTTTCCACCGCACTGTGACATCTGTAATGTGGTGTTATCTATCAGTCAAATCATCCTTGCTCTGTCGGCGATTTATTCGTGAACGTGCTTCACTTATAAATTACTGCGGCGCAGTAGACGTCCCCTTCACCCTTTCCACCAATTATCCTGGGTGATGGGGACATTGTTATAACTGATAAAATGATGGCTTTCTTGAGAGAGACCGGACTGATCAGAGTGATGTGACTTTTTTTACTATACTGTGTGGTTTTGGCTTTTATCAACTGTAGATATGTATATATTGTACTATTAATTCGGGCTGACAGTTACATGTATTTCTGAAATAGTTCCTTCCTCCCACTGATCTATTTCTAATATAGATGTCCCCTACATTAAACCCTGTTCCTCGACTGACAGTCACCAGGCAGCTGATGAGGTGCAAGTGTGCAATATAGAAAGGTATTAGGCACTTGCAGTCGATGGTGGTCTGTTGGGCGAGGTTCTTCACTTCTTTGTACATATTATGGTAAATACAGTATACCATGCGTTCCTGTAGTTACTAATTAGGGGCCGACAGCTGGACGTATACGGAAATGTTCCTGATTTGGTTCTGGTTCTCTTTCATCATATTGATGTCCCCAAATCGTTAGGTTGTGCTCTCGACTGACAGTCACCAGGTGATGAGTGCAGGTGTGTAATGTAGAGAGGCATTACATATTTACAGTCGATGGTGTTCTCTTGGTCGAGGCATTTTTTACCATTAGTGTAGATCTAGTTATTTGTCTCTAGGATTTAGTATAGGGTTAGCGATTTGTCTGTTAGGTGATTAGTTTTACAGGTCTTTAGATTAGGTATTTTGGTTTATAAGTAGTATAAGTTAAAAAAAAAAAAAGAAAATAAGAATACAAAAACATAATAAAATAAAATTTATTATATATATATGTACGCAAAGTGCATGAAAGTGTGTATGTTCATATGCATAGAAGTGTGTGTATGTATGTATGTATGTAAAGGTATGTATATATTATATGTTCGTATATATATGTATATATGTATCAATGTATATACATTATATATATTTTTGCCTTAATGACCAGGGGCTCCGGCCCCAATGGCCGATAGGCAAAAAAAAAAAAAAAAAAAAAAAAAAAACTATGGGCGATTTTCTTTTATCTTAAGTTGTTATTACGACTTCCAACACACTAATAAAAACTTGAACGAGATTTTCCAAGAATGATTACTCGGTTGCATCCTGTCCGTTAGCATCTTTCCTTTATAGTAATACATGAAATCCACCACCACATCAAGACATCACAATCAATAAATGTAATTCTTTCTCTCTCTCTCTCTCTCTCTCTCTCTCTCTCTCTCTCTCTCTCTCTCTCTCTCTCTCCAGTCAAAAGTCTACATTAACACCTTCTGGAGAATGAAACACTTATTTTTCTTCCGCAACCGACAATCTTTGCAATAAATACCACAGCCTCCAACTAGCACACAAATCCCTTACCAACAGCTTTTTAGTCCCCTTCCATGTTTGCCAGTATTCTTAATTTCTCCCTAGTTCCTCTTTTGTTTCGCTGCTAACTCTAACATCGTTCTTCTTTCCATTTCTTGACTTCTTCCTCCTTTTAATTTTTTCTCTTCTCCTTCTAGACCATCCATGCTTCCTTTCTTCCTTCCCTTGTTAGGGCCTCTGACACCCACTTCCCTTTCTACCTCCCACTTCCCCTCCGCCTCCCACCTCTGCCTGGTGGGACAGTGACCAACAACAAAGTAATTATATCCAGCGACAAATGGAGTCATTCCCATTAGCACAGAAAGAAAAAGTGAACTAGGAGGGAAAAATCTCCCCTCCTCCCTTTCCTTTCCTCTTCTCATCTACCTCTCCTCTCTTCGCCTGTCATTCCTCGTGCCCGAAGAGACAGCAGCAGGGATTAGCGACACAACAGCACTGGGGAAATAAAATGCTTGTAATTGCTGCTGCTGTTCCAGAGGTGCAAATGGTTCCTTGTATGCTGGCCCTGTATTTATGGCCACAGTTTTACTCTGTGTGTGTGTGTGCGTGTGTGTGTGTGTGTGTGTGTGTGTGTGTATTCAACTTACTCTCGAACCTTAATTACCGGTATGTATTTTAGCCATTTGAAAGAGTTGTAAGTGATGAGGTGGTGGAGGAATATTAACTAAAGGCATGAAAACAAATGGAATAGGTTTGTCTTCACCACCATGCCACACCACACACCCTGCGTCCTTCTATGTATGGTTGGTTTGGTGTTCTGAGGATCAAGTTTCGGTAAAATAGCATGATCTGTGTGTAGCTTTGAATACCCAGGAGTTGACTGGATTATGCTTAAACACTAAAAGGGGGAAAAAAAAACTATGTG